>NW_028301714.1:57220000-57845000 GCF_037042655.1 Diuraphis noxia | reverse complement strand
CCAAATCATACACATAGATACACGTCAAAAATAAATAATTAGTATACAATATACATAAAAATATAATATGCCTGTATAGTACCTATTAGACAGTGTGTGGAACGTACAAATTAGGCAGATAAATAGGTGGTTATAACCATCATTATTCATTAATGATAAAGAAAACTTGTTATACGAGTAATCTATCTATCAAATTCATACTTTATAAATATGTTCGTTAATAATAGTAAATAAAATATTTTATATCTCGCCCTACGTCGAGTCGGGATAGGTATTATTATCAGCTTGTAGCTTATTTTCCCTTAATTTCGTTTACGTTTTGCTTTAAATTAAGTATATTTGAATGTATAATAGTTGGCTATATATTTAATTGTGTATATACATATGTAACTTTTTCTGCCGTGTAGTAACTTACGTAATATGTCCATGTAAAAATAAGGAACCTAAAATATAAGTACCTAGCGCGATTGGTGTACACTGACCTAAAATTTAAGCGGCGCAATCGTTATACTGACCTACTGGTCCATGCTCTTCAATCCACCCTATACTCCTACTTGGTTTAATGACAGTATAGTGGCCTTTTGTACTCATCCACATCTAACCTGCGTGTAAGGTACCCTGAATCCGTTGCCTACTTTGGATTTTCTCAAAAAAAATAGTTTATTAAACAACGCTATTGTTGAAAATAGTATCGTAATTTTATTGAAAGAACCGAATACTCTCTAGTCAGTAGACCCGAAAAGTTCTTGGATTTCGTTGGTGAAAATCGTTATGCCTGCAGTGCAATTCCGAAAGTACTCCACTTAAACAACCATTCCAGATACAAACTAGCAAGAAACTGTTGATTTGTTTGCTCTTCATTTTAGCTCGGTTTACTCCTCAACTCACCTTGACACTGACTTAGAGTCACTTAATATTTCTTTTTTTGATTTTCCCAACACTGCTGATTTTTCTGCCGAACACATGCTGCTTAAACTAACCGCCCTGTGAGGTTTAAGGATGTACCTACCTATTATAGAGGTAGGTACTATAATATATATATAGTTAGTTATCGAGATCAATTCGCACTCCGTAGAAAATCTAAGTAGGTTTAAATGTATAATGTCAACAATTATAGATACACATTCATGGCTTTAAATTCGGGGATTTCAGAACGCCATACCCGCATGTGTTGTGTCTATAGGGGCGCAGAATGAAATTGAAACTGGCAGTTGAAATATGAAATAATTCGATTTACCCACCCCTTCAAACGACCGAGAAACTGCAGTCTTAACTAATTATGTGTACCTACGTAATTAAATCACGTTTCTGAGTTTAATAAAATTATAGCATCAAGATTAGGAAGTATAGGTACTCTATTATTTTGCCCACCCACCCAATTCCGAAGGCAGTTTAATTGGACTATTATTACCTGACTATGTTACCTGAGTCCTGAAGTACCTACGTGTTCGGCGGCACTGGACTTACCTTCGTATTATACAATTACGTAACACTGTCGGTCAGGTTATAAGTTCCGGCAAAATGAAAAAGATTCGATTTCCGCTTCCGCCAAATCTATTTCTACTTATATTATTGAAATGGAGTTTGAGAACCCCTATTGTCTATTTGCAGTGTAATCGATCATCGTCTCATCGATGTACCTATATGTCGAAATCCGTGACAAAAAATGTAACAGTTGATATCGAAATTAGTATTCACTATTCATAATGCTAAAACAATGGCCTTCAACTAATCTTGTTTCAATTTAACTCAAGCGTGTGGAATCGTAAAATTTAAGAGTTGAGAATTAGAACAGAATATTGAAAAAAACGGGTGGCTAAGGCGGAATAAATTTCGATTAACATTTTTAGATCTTCAAGAAGTCTTAGAATCATTCATTGAAGATTTTATGTCTATAATGCCTGCAGAATAAGGGTTTACATAATTACATATTGTAAATATGCTGAATGCTGATATTTAGTTGACAATTATAACTACGAAAATACTGAAAATAGTATACTTCCCCCAACGCCAACGATATTGTCCAATTTCAGTTGAAGTATTATATCCAGAACAACAAAAAATCATTGTGAATCATTTCACGAACATTTTAATGAGCAATTTTATAATTCATCACATCCACACCACATGATCATGTCATTAATACTTTTTAAAAATTTTAATTTCGAAGGTTCAAAACAAAGCATACATTCAAATTAACAGTTACACTTAGGCAAGTAAAAACCTGTAAGATGTCATATAAAAACATGATTTATTAATATTATACAACAAACGCAATAGACGAACACAATAAAAAAAACAATTTCAAGAATGAAATTTAAAAAATAAGGTAGGTACCTATATGCAACAATTATTCGAAGTAATAAATCATTTATAGAATTATCAGAAATATTTGACCATGTGTTTATCAAATATATCAATTGACTTATTATCAACTTAATTTCATTCAAATTCAAATTTTTGAAATTTAATCAGAAAATTCAAACAATCAATTTTTGAGGGGTCAATGAGAACCATCTCTTCGTGGTGGCCCCTAGGTAACTCTAAAGTCTAAATGGTCCTCTAACTATAATTTATATATATCTAAGTAAATAGAAATAGATTTGGCGTAAACAAAAGTCGAACCTTTTATTCGGTTAGGAGGAAATTAAAATCAAGATTTTTAGCGGAAATGACTGACACTTAAAAATTAACAGTTTAACCGTCAACTCAGCCAAACTATTTTGTTTGCCGATAAAAATCGAAATTAACAATATTTTTATGAATCATAATTTTCATTGTTTGAAATTGATGATGAACAATTATTTTAATCATTTATTTAATAAGAAATAAATTCAAAATAACTATTTAATAATTGACTACATATGTAGGTACTGTGAGCTACTGAACTATGCTAAAATGCTAAATATAATAATATAATATATAACTAAAGAAAGGCGCACGAACAAATTTATCACCATGTGCACTGTGTAGGAAATTATTTATTACACAAAACACGAATGTACATAGATAGGTCGATAAGTCATTTTACTTACGACTTGCATCAATAGCAAAAGGGGCAAATTAGGTATGTAAATTTAAATCGTTACGTCGAGTTATCGAGTTACGTTCCAACAAAGTTACGCGGATAACAAGACCAAAAGCAATGTAAAAAGGTACATTGTATTAATTTAAAAAATCACAATAAAGTTAATATTTTTTACCATTATGTATTTGATTAATTATTATTTTTATTATACATGATTTACTAAGTAATTTATTAATCATCAATTATACATACGTTAAAAATGATGAAAAAACCACTGAACTAACAATATAAGAAAATAAAATAAGCAATAATGTAATACTTATCTGTGCATTCAGTACATATAAGCATAGTAGTATAATTATCATAGATAATAAAAATATGGATAGGAAATGACGGTCTCATCAGTGGTAATTAAGTGGTACAATTGAGGCCAAATAAGTATATCTATATTGAGTGTCGACTATTAATATGAAAGCATTGTTAAAAGAGCCTCCAATGCCTTCCCTTCATAGATATCTTTAATATCTATGCTTCCCCTCCGAGAATGCAGCTTCAAATATATTTAACATAATGTTGGCCTATCCATATCTTTATTATCTATGATAATTAAACAAGTTATACCTAACCTAACGATGTAACAACAATTATTTACAATTTTCTAAAATAAATTATCTACAGAGTTCTTATAATAACGATAAAATGTTATCGCAGACTCAACCGCGGATAATGAGGGATTACTGTAATACAGATCACAGATTTTTGTTGAATAATTTTTTATTTAAATTAATTTTGTTAAAAATAAATTTTTAAGACGTTTTCTTGTCATTGATTAAAATCCATGCTCTATTGACGTACCTACATATTCTTAATTTTAAGCTTGATGAATTTGGTTTTTTAGCTGATTAATTAATAAAATGAGTGTACACATTTATTATATTATATAAAATTAATTTCTCATTTAATAGTAAAATATTTGGCTTGGTTTGTTACACACAATCTAACAGTTAAAAATATAATTATTATAATATATTTTGTTAAGCCACTACGTGTTTATGCTAACTGTTAAATATCAACAGATAAATTATTAAAATAAAGTATATACACATACTTAGATAATATAATATTTTCAATATAATTGTGTACTTAAATTAAAATATAGTAACATTATATTAAATCAACAAACAATTTACAAATGTACAACCTAATAAGAATTTTATAACAAGCTTAGTAGTCTTGAGCTACTAAAACATTATTTTCATCAAAAACTTAATAATAATTTAGCTTTTAAATATTAAAAAATATATAACTTAAAATTTTTAACATTAAACAGACAGTATATGATTTAAAGTGAAGTGAAGACTATTTATACATCTTTATTTTTGCATAAAATAAAACAGTTAAAAAAGATGTTTTACTAATTTAATATGTAATTTAAATATATAAATAATTATATATTATATATATATATATTTAATATAAAATAAGTTTTAAGAATTTATCAGTCAATTGCTGCCCAAGATAAAAGATATATAAGTAATTATCCTTTTAGCAACATAGAAACAGTAAAATATAGTTAAAAATATTCAAGAATTATAATTATATTCCATAAATAAAAAATAAAAATAAAGTTTATTAAAACCGCAGTACAATAAATTACATTTAAAGTATTACAACATTTTAAAGTATTAAATTAATGTATTTTATAACAACAATAATCATTATTTTAACTGAAACAAAAAATAATTAAATAAATATACATATTAAAATAATTAATTTTGTTAACTTGTACTTCTTTACCGAACTGCTGAAAAAAAATAACTTTTTAAAAATATATTTTATTATTATTCTTTAAAATATAGGTACCTTAAATTAATATCACAAATAATTTGGGTCTTTTTTTTTGTATTCAGACCAAATGTAGAGTTATTTCTTCATCCGATTAAGCCCATTTGTCACTTTAAAATGAAAAATAAAACAAAGAAAAAAATTAGTACAAAATATTTAATAATAATATAACTATAGCCTCTATTCTTGAATTCATACAAATAGGATTTATTTATTATTACTATCGAACACAGGTACATATTTCACTTTGTACTTTTTAATGAGGCTTATGTTTATATGATATCAAGAATAGGGCCTAATACCTAATCACTTAATGATTTCCTATAGTTGTCAATATATTCACAAATACAAATGTGTATTTTACTGTTTTAAATGGTAATTTTATAAAATTTAAATTCAATTTATATGAACAACATATTTAAAAGTATTTGTTTATTATAGACCCACCAATCACCATTGTACTCAAAATTATTTTATACTAATTGTGACTAAACCTTTAAATAAACGTGAATAATAATAATAATTAGGGTTAGGATGTTTATGACCTTAAAAACACTAAAAAATGCATGCAAATATGCACAATAAATATCAAAATATGCCCTTAAAAAAATTCGATTTCTAATCCGAAATGTATTTTAAATTAATTTACAATATAACTTTGAACTTAAATACAAATATATAAAAATATTATATTTTGAAATTAAAAACAGGTACTTACAGTAAATTAATATTTAATTAAGTAAGTAATAAAGATAAGTTAATTATATACTACAGGTTTCATATTTTCTCATTTTCGTTAAATGTGAAACTGACTGTGCCTACCTATGGGTTTTAATTAATTTTTATATCGTATTTAAGTTATTTTTTGGCGAAATGTGCATTTATTTACTATTTTTTTGGCCAAATACGCATTTATTTGCAATTTTTTTCAAAATATGCATTTATTCATAAAAATCTCCAAATATGCAAAAATATGCAAAATAAAATTGAATGTATCTGATTCTATGTCACACAAAACAAATTTATAACTTGGTCTGCAAAGTGCACAACTAAAAGAAAAAATATGCAAAAGTCATAAACATCCTAACCCTAATAATAATGTATTATTAGTAACACAGTTAATGATTATCATTTTACATAAATAAACAAAAAATCAGAACATTTTATTAAGATCCTTTAAAAGAAATTGTTTGAACATTGTTACATAATTTATTTGTTTTATGAAAATCATAGTTTTGCCATCAATATACCAACATGATTATAACATAATAAAATAAAATTTCAAATTATAAGTATTGACTATTTGTCTATTTACTTTTTTCCTATAAAAGTATAAACTATATCACATACTAAACTTAACCACTTATTAATATATTTGATACGGAGAAATATTGAATTTTTAGATTATAGACTGCTAAGATAAATTGTATAATATGACTCGATGGTGGGTTAACAATAAACCTAGTTAAGTAATAAATTATAAAATTGTCTACAATGTAGACATGGGTATTTGCAGATTATAAGGACAATATATAGATGGATAGACTAGATAAAAAATTTTAAAAGATAACCTTTTTTTCTTTCCAAATATTGTCTCTGCGTCTGGTGTTCCTTTAGTTGGTAGTGGTTTTTTCTCTTTAAAAGCAGTAGTAATTGGTTTCTGCATTACTTGAGCCAAATCTTTATAATCTTCCTCTTCTTGTCTATTGTTGATATCCAGAGTCAGTTGCTTAACTTTTCTTAACTCTGCCTGTTCAGCCATTTCTTGGCTCTTCAGATTTGACGCTAATTCAGAATCCACTGGCACTTGTAAGTTCTTGAACGTTTGTTTATTTCCTTTTTTCAACATCAGTATAAAATTTACTGAGTTATCTTCATTAGTATTCTGTAACTGCTCATACGTCTTTTTACTGTATTTCTTCAAATGGAACGGTATTGATATTTCTGTTTGTGGACGTGTTGCTTCTTTTGTCCGTTCTTGAATATTATCGCTGACCATTTTATCAAAAGATTCTAAAAACTCAAAGTCTTCAGGATCTTCAATTTTACGACGGACAGGCTCAACTGGAGTTTTATCACTACAAACAGTACCATCACTATCTTCATCTTCTGAATAATCGACATCAGAGTCATCCTCTTCTAAATTTTGCCTATCGTCGGTTTCTTCGTTAATAGTTGATAGTTGAGATTCTTCTTTTTGTTTAAGGTTATACTGTTGAATAAGTCTTTCTTGAAGTAGAATGACTACCTTTTGAGCTTCAAGAAAACAGTTTTTCATCTTAAAATTAGGTCGAAGTTTTTTTAATATGTCTGTAACTAAGTAATCCATTGTAACAGGAAAAGGGTTTTGAGTATCCCAAGTAGTACTTGATTTTTTTAACCAAAAATAATATTGAAAATATAAAATAAAGCAATCTAATTTCAATTTACCAGGTCCTCGATTGAAAAACTCACCACAAGTATCGAGTAAAACACATATAAGTCTCAGTCTAAATAAATTTTCAGGAGGATCAAACGTGGAATAAAAATCCGGGTCATACACTACACCAAATGACACAAGACTATATAATACTTTGAACACATCATTGCTTTCTATTAGTCTATAGTTGTATAGCTCACCAAAATACTTGATCATAGCTATTCTTCTTTGATTAAATTTCACAAAGTTTGTTTCTAGACCCACACGGATATCTTCCATAACCCCATCCACGACACGTGTTCCAATTGAATCATCATAATCAACAAAAGCGGCAACTAAACATGCCAAATCTGAAATCATTGGATAAGTGACATTCCAAGCTTCAGTCAAACATTTTATCAAATAAGTTTTCTCTGCAGAATTTTCCCAGTCCATTTGCTTAAGGAGTCCTAGAATGATGTTCTCTTTTTCAGGTGCATCTTTTAATTCATTATAAAGCAAATGTCTGATAAACTCGTGTAATATAGGTCTCTGTTTTTTCATTATAGCTGGAGAATCAGTAGGATTAACAAAATAATAAGCATTTTCAATCATTGTGACATATACGGGCCTCAGAGCTGAAATAGATTTGACTCTCATCATTTGTTCTAAGTAAATTTTAGTACGGTGATGACTTTCAGGAGAACGGTACAAAAACCGTCCAGCTGTTTCTAATAAAGCACAACCCATTTCTATATGATGATGACTGAAATCATTCAGTAACATTTTAAAACAATGCAACGCTTCAGATTTAATCATAAGGTTAAACTTAACCATTTCTCCAATATAACGAACAACTTTAAGTTTAGTTTCAATATTAATCTGATCTTTTTTCTTAACATTATACCTAAAATCACTTTTTAATAAAGAGCAAAGTTCAAGAGCAACTTCTGGCATTAATGGATTTAAAATAGCTACTAATCGTGTGTAGAATGGTAACAAATCTACTCTGGTTCGAGGGACACTGAATAAAACTTTAACTAATTTCTTACGATTATTCTTGGTATTGAGATATATTAAAAATTCAATGGCCAAATTGTCAATCATTTCTCGATTAACACATTTAGGTAATTGTTCAACAAATGATTCAAATATAACTTTGGTACCAATATTGGATACTTCAACATCCGCAGCATCTTTAACATCTGATAAACTTTTCTTTAGATTACATTCAGCTTCAGGTTCTTCAGGTTCTTCTATCTTCTTGTTTTTATCAGGAATATAATTACTAAGATTTGGAAATTCTTCATAAAACTTTTGAGTTTCCTCATCTTCCCATAGACTAGTTAATTCTGATAGTGTTGATGTTCCTACAATATCTAATTCTGAATCGGTCAAATCCTCAGTTGAACTATTTTTTTTTTCTTCTTTTAATACAATTACTGGTTCATTGAGTATGTCAGCAAAAGTTAATGCAGAACTATAAAGTTTTTGATATGTAATATTCATTTGTTCATTTTTAGCTTTACGTTCTGGCCTTAGCTCACCTTTGGTTTGTAATATTTTTTCATTTTGTTTTTCAGCATACTCTAAATCGTTATGCATTCTTTTTATATGATTTTTTAACGATACATAATAATCTTTCAACAATGCTCTTACATTTTTCTGTTTGTCACTGGAAATCATATTACTTTTAGGTATCTCGACATCAAATTTATCTGCTAGATCTTGCATTTCTTTAGGAACTAATCCAGCATAGTCATCACCACAATACTTACAAAAGCTAAGTATGATATTTAAATTGTTATGTTCCTGAAGATCAGAGTTAATCAGGATAGTTAAAATATTGCCGAGTAAGACAAGACCTTCTTTTTGAGGTATAATACCAGCAGATGTAAGTTCAGCAAATAATCTAAGATCAACCCTGAATTTGCTCATATTTGTTATTTTTTCATCTTTTTTGATATTTAATATTTTTTGCCACTGTTCAAAAAAAATTTTTGAAAAATCAGAGTAAGTTGTATTTAATTGAGTGCATAATAATATCATGGCATCAATTTCTGTCATTTTCAATTTGATTTCGGTAAGAGCTGACACAACTTCTGATAGATATTTAGTCAAATTCAAAGAATTCATATCTTTGAGTAGCTGATCAAGTTGAGGAGGAGGGAAATTTTTAAGTTTTCTTATGAATGCTGTATTTTTTTTCAAACTAGAATCACGTTTAGATATATCGGATTCGTCCGGGAACACGCATTCTTGATTATTTTGTCTCAATGTTTTTTTTTCTTCTTGCCTGGCAACACACTCTGAAATAAAGTTCAACAATGTTTCTTTCTCTTTTTTTTCTATCTCTTCTTCAGTTTCCATTTGGGGGGTAGCCACAGGTGGCAATTCTGTAGATTCATTAATTGCACTGGTAGATGGTACGACAGGAATATTGCCAATTGACTGTCGCACATTATCGACAACTTTGGAAAGCTTTTGTAATGACTCAGATACTTCTGAGGGAATTTTAGACCCTTTAGTTTTTTTAGTACAGTCGTTCTTCATGATTTCATAATAGAGACAATACAATTATTTCTCACTAAATTAAATTTCTTTTGATTAATTTTTACTGAGTTGAATACATGAAATACATTTACACTGTATTTTTAACATTAACTATTAAAAACAACTATAACGATATTAAAATTCTACTTTTTATTAGATGTATTACTGTGATTATACTCACAATTATTACTATTGACGTGTGTAAAACTGTAACTTATGGGCTTAGACACTGAGACCCTTAGACACTGAGCAGGTTTTGAGTATTGACACCATAGAAAAAAGAATAGGAAGCTAAGTAGCTTGAATCTTAAGCAACATAAAATTACTATCAATAAATGACAACAATCACAAGGAAAGATTGTTGAAAGTTGAAACTTGAAATGTTGAGCGAAAACGAATGAATGATGTTTACGTTATTTAAACGTGTGTATCATTGTTCTATGGTATCATTTTTGAATTTTTCAAACATTTTATAGGTTAACAGCGTATGATAAGAAACTGATATGTTAAAGAATCTCGTGTTTACAGTTCACACTATAAAATAATAGTACACTACTCTACTTGAAAAGTTAAGAAGAACGAGAAGAAGTCACTAAGTACAAAATAAAAATAATATCAGTCATTGCTAATTAATACTTCAAAATGAATACATTTGAATCGAATTCACAGGATAATAACAACACAAGTTCAGACGAGGAAGATGAAGACGAAGAAGCCAAGGTTTATATTTTCTTTATAATATTTAAATTTAATTAATTAATAATAATATATATTCAATTGTTGGTCTGTTTAGGAATTAACTGATGATATTGAGAAAAGTTTTTTTAAAGCATTGTCTTGTCTCAAGAAAGATGATCCCAAGATTTATGATGAATCTGTTAAATTTTTTGATTCGTCAACTACACAACAAAGTACCAAAAAATCCATTGATGGCAGTAATAAAGGTTCAAATCCTATATATTTAGAAGAATATAAAAGAAAAATTTTGTTAGAGCGGGGACCAGAATTTGATGACACTGAAGAAATGAATGGTATGTAGTTTAAAAATATTTAAGCCATTTAAGATTATGTTATAAATGATAAATTCCTATTTTTATTAAAATTTAAGATAGGTTTTTTAAAATAAAACTTACAATAATGTATGTAGTTACCTAGGTAGGTAGTTAAAATATTTATTCTTTAATTTAGATGTTCTTAAGAAAGAAAAAGTTCGAATGTCATCGCCTTCATATGTGGAGGAACAGCAAGCTATTAAAGAAAGTTTTAATTTTGCTCTTGATGATAATTCTGATGATGAAGATATAATAAAACCACGATTAAAGTCAAAAGAAGAACAGGTAAATTCAATAAATTTCATAAGTAAATAATTTATCAGTATTGTAAAACCTAATATTAGAGTTAATTGATATTAAATATATAATGTGTAGAATATTTTTTTCAATTTAGGAAAAAGAAGAAAAAGATTATTTAGAATGGTTAAAAGGAAATCGAGATGAACTTGAAGATGAGGAAACAAAAAGAGATCTTCAACATCTGCATGATTACTGGAACAATCCTAATTTGGATGAAGGAGAACAGTTTTTATGTGATTATATCCTTAATAAAAGGTATTAATAATTTATTCCCAACATGTTTATGTGTATATATACTATTCATTTTATATTTAAATTTATTAGATTTCTAGAAAACCCAAAAGAAGAAAGTTTATTAGAGGATGAAATGAGATTTTCTGAAGAAGATGAAATGCTTGAAAAACATGAAGAATTTGAACACAAATATAATTTCAGATTTGAAGAACCAGATAAAGAATTTGTAAGAAAATGTTAAAGATATGTGTACAATATAAAAAACCACATCCCAAGTTAAAAACTGTTGATGACGCACAGTCGTTGGTTGATGTAGACGTACCTACATAATATTAAATATGGCCTGATTTGTCTTTATATATATAAACAAATGATGGACAGTAACTGATTTAACACATTGAATTTATTTTTATTTTTATATAGATTGTGTTACTTATTTATATATATAAATAACTTAATTTCATGTAGTTATTTTAATAAATAAAAAATTAGTTTCTATAGTATGGATTATGTAATATAATAATTCAATAGACATGGAGATATCATTTTACTATATTATAATAAATTAGTATACATTAAAATAAAATAAATATATATTAAAATTATAAGTTTATAAGTTAAATAACTTTGTAAAACTTAAAAATGATTTGTTTTCAGATCAAAACTTATCCTCGAACAATGGAAAATTCTTTAAGACGTAAGGAAGATAAACGTAAGAAAAAGCGAGAAGAACTGACAGAAAGAAAAAAAAAAGAATTAGAAAAACGGTCCCTAGAAATCAAACAACTTAAAAAGCTTAAAAAAAAAGAAATCATTGATAGGATTAAAAAACTTCAAGAAATAACTGGAAACAAGCGTGTAGGATTTGAGGTGTGTTTTATTATATTACAAATTTGTTATTAAGGCTACGCTATACTCTAATGTGTTGCCTCAGTCTTACTAATGTACAACAAAGCAAAAACTATTTTATGTGGAATAGAACCATTCAGGCTATAGTCATAACTAAGAAACAAAATGTTCACACTGTAAAAAAAAAACATTTATTGTGCAACATAATTTTTATTTTTTGATATTGCAAATAAAAAAAAAAATGTATAGTTAAAAATCATTATTTTAAACTTGAATACATTTTTTATAACAATAAAATAAAAACAATGTTGCACAGTAAATGGTCTCCTTTTTATATTTTAGAAATTTTGTTCCTTAGTTATGACCACAGCCAAAGTGGTTCTATCCTGTGTAAAATAGTTTTTGGTATGTTGTATGTCTGTAAGACAGAGACAACACATGGGGGTATAGCTTCCTCTTAAATTATTCAGATAATCTAATATGCTATCTATAATATTTTAGGAAAATGAATTAGAAGAAGATTTTAACCCTACTGAGTATGATCGTAAAATGCATGAATTATTCGATGAAGAATTTTATGATAAAATGGATGATGAGAAACCAGTATTTGATGATGAAGAGGATGAGTTTATTGTGAGTATATTCATTTTTAATTATTTACCTGTTAAAATGTATTATATTTTTATTAAAAATAAATTATGTCTGCTGTTGTACATTAAATGAATTTTTGTTTTATTAGATGGATTGTGACTATGATCCGAGTATGGACAAGAGAGCCAAAAAACAAACTAGAGCTGCAAAACGCAAAGAAAAAAAGAAAACAATTATTAATGATGTTGAAGATGAAGAAGAAATTAATCATAAAAAAATACCAAAATACAATCCAGCAAAAGGATCATTTGAAAAATACATTGATGAATATTACAGTTTGGATTGTGAAGATGTTGTTAGTGGTGTTCCAACCCGATATACTTACAATAAAGTTGTTCCAAATGATTATGGCCTGACAATTGACGAGGTTATTATAAAAATGTTACTGTAATTTATAATTAATATTCATAATTGTATGTGGTTTTTAGATTTTGAGAGCTGATGATAATGAACTTAATAAGTGGTATCCTCTTGGAAAATTGACAAAAATTCAACCTGAAGCTGTTCAAAAATTTGAAGCTAAGATTTACAAACGAAAAGCTAAAGATATTGAATTAAAAAAGAAAATGTTACCTAGTCTTTTTAAAGAAGAGTATGTTCTTAGACTTTAAAAAAAAAAAGTTATATTTAATTTTTAACTACAAACCAGATTTTTAGATTGTTATTTTTTCTACAAAATTTTGTATTACCATAATAATTAGTAATTACTAAAGAAATACACTTTTAATAATATTAAATTTTAAAGTAGATTTTACAAAAAATAACTATTTATATTTCTAATACTTTTTAAATGTTTGTTTTGTTTATTTTTTAGATTAAATGAGATCGATGAAATCCAAGAAGAAAATAAAGAAATAATAAAAACAAAAAAGAAGAAAAAGAAATCCAATAAAAATGTTTTTAAAGTTGAAGAAGTTTTACCCAAAAACAATGAAGACCTTCAGAATGGAAAAGAATGTAATAACAAACAGTTAACAAACAAAACTAAATTCATGAAAAATACTCAGAATGGATACAAAATTATAAAAAATGTGAAGAAAGCTGAAAATAGTAAAAAAGTTCTTACTCAGAATGATAACTCAGTTTTAAAAAATGTTAAGAAATCTGAAAATAGTAAAATTGATAATTCTCAGAATAAAAATAAAATTGTTAAAAATTCTAAGAAAGCCGAAGACAGTAAAATAGATCAGACTCAAAATAAAAACAAAATTATTAAAAATGTCAAAATGGATGATAAGAGTAAAATAAATTCTTCTCAAAACAATATCAAAACTGTTAAAAAGGGTGAAAAACGAAAAATAGATCATACTCAGAATGGATTGTCTAAAAAACAAAAGTTCTTGGTTAAAAAGTACAAAACTAATAAAGAACCTAGTGCTTTGGAATCAATTACGGATGACCGATTAAAGGCATATGGAATCAATCCAAAAAAATTTAGAAATAAATTAAGATATGGAAACAATCAATAAAACAGTTATTAAATTTAAATTGTTCTTTTTTCTTTAGGTATAACTATTTATAAATTCCAATAATTAGATATAACTAATAAATTATTAAAATCAGTGATTAAATCATGTCCACTGAATTAAAAAAAATAATTACTTCCTAAAGTTGTCTCCATATTCAAATATAAAAATAAAATATAATATTTACTTTTATTTTAAATTAAGTTATTGATGTAAATCAATGTATATTACAATGAGTTTGTAGTCTAATTCTAAAATAACTGTTAATTTTTCACCTTATAAATTATGATATAACATATAAGTGAAATATGTATTTTTGTAAACATTTTGCAAGTTCAAGCATACCTATTTTTATTTTTGTATAATATATCCTCATTTCGAAGCAAATTTAAGTAAATTATTTGGATTTGTTATGTATAATATTGACATTCTATTAAAAATACTGATATCCTACTTTCAATCCAAAATTCTAGACCCAAAGACCTTGACTAACGACCAGGATTATAAAATTTAAGAAAATATAAATTTCTATAATCGTGCTGAAGACCTATACTATAGGTTTATATAGATATATTTTGACATGAGATATACAACAATTAAAAATATATCTTTAATCGTGATTTGTGATATTTATTCAAATTAGTAGTTATATATTATCTATGACTTAAACCCCTTGCAAGACCACGCTCCAATTTATTAAACAAATAACTTTTAAAATTTAAGCATTAAATATATAAAAAAATTGCATTTATTTTTAAATCAATTTTGCCCCTCTCCCTCTAGAAAAATGTCTGGGTACACCCATGAACCCCTTAAGAATTTAGAAAAATAAATAATACTGTTAGATCACATACTTGAATAATCTATTTGTTGCTCAAAGCACTATTTAATATACATCCGTTGACTTGGGGATAATAACATCACAGGTCTATGCGGTCGGGTAGCCTAATGGTAGTGCGATCGCCCGGCAAGCGAGAGATCTTGGTTAGATTCTCGGTCCGTTTATGTTATTTCTCCTGTATAGCATCATAATATATGAGTGATTTCCTCTCCAGAATTTTTTATCCCTAGTCGATGGGCAACGTTACCTACTATCCTAAATCGTGGCTTAAAGTAATAATATGGTTGTAGACTATACTATAGAGTTTGTTGTTTATATCATGACCTATAAACTTAAATGGACAGCAATTCCCAGTTCCCACACCGCTTTTGGTTCATCAGGTTCACCATGACTACTTAACCATAGATCCGCGATATGACAATAATATAACTGAGATAGAAAAAACCTTGTTTCTAGATTTATGGTTTAGAATTTTGGATAAAGTCCAAACAATTCAAACACTAGATAAATAAGTTAATATGAACATAGACCTTATAGTATAAGCACAGAACAATATATATATAAGGTCTATGAATATGAGTAAAAAGTTACTGTAAATACAGTTATGAAACCAAGAATTGCATATTAGCATCAAGTGCCGATAAGTATCATATATGACATATACATTTTATTTTTAAGATTTAAGAGCGGTGCGACCGGGCTGGTCACGTAGCACGTCGTCGAATAGAAAAATTTCTGAATTGAACTTTGAACTACCTATTCAAAAATTAGAAAATAAAAAATAAATTAGAAAGAAAGAGCTTTTAATGCACTTGGCTACACTGTTCGGCTTATGGAGTGGAAAGATTACGCTGTGATAAAAAGAAATTGCCGACTAACGAGACGTAACAATTTTTGTGTTTTGGATTTTGTAGCTTAGTGAATTTAAATTAAATTAAATTAAATTAAATTAAAATTAAATTAAATTTAAACCTAACCTTAGTATTCTTGTCTATGGTGAAGTCGTGAAATAGTTCTATGTTCTCTGGATGACGATTACTAATAATTATTTTTTCACGTATTAAACTGCCAAAGCGTCAAGTTTCCTACTCCAATCGATTTTTTTATGGACGTATATAGTTCTCGTTGATTACGTCAATTTTTTTAAAATTCATATTTTGTTTTGTGTAAGTCCAGAGTTTCTAAAGAGTAAGGATGTCATGGATACCTTTAGAATCCAACCCTGCGGTAAGTAACACTTATGTATATATTAAAGTAAATTTTTTAGAAAATCGTTCCCTACAAACATGATGTAGTTATTTAATTTGAGTCAATTTGAGTCAATCTTACAACTTAGTTCTTGAATGATTTTTTAAGTTCATACTGAAGTATAAAAATCCCATAAAATTATTAGAAAAAATTCAAACCCTCCTGAATTTTAAGTCATACACAAAAGATTATATATATATATTCACATTAACATTTTCCAAATAGTTTCATTAAAGCCATAAATACCTCAAAAAAAATTAATTTTGTATTTTAATTTTAAATATATATATATAAGCGTAATACACTTACATTGTTAAATAAGTTTTTAACAATAAAAATGTTCAAACAACCATAAGATGATGTACTTACAAACCTGCCTATTTATTTTGTCTATAAGTTAGACATACATTTTTATATATTATTGTTATAAAAAGTTTCTAATCCATTCAATATTATATTATGCCCTTAAATTAATTTAATTTACAATTAAAATATCAAAATGTATATTATTTAATAATATTTACATATTTGTTTTAGGTGATGAACAAGGTAAGAAATCACTTTGATAACTTTTTGAAAATGTTGACTAATTCAGGAAAAAGTAAAATACTTGAAATTTTGTATGAACTTTAAAAAAAAAAGGTTTGTAGTTATTCAATGTAAGTAGTATACAGTGAATTATTTCAATTTTATTTATTTTACTGTCTATTATATGTTGTTTCAAAATATTTTAACATAGCAAGTGTACCAAAAAATGAATTGGGAATCATTTATTGCCTACAAAAAAAATTAGTTAGCTTTCTCAGATAGTTTAAAAAAGCGACTAACATATCAAAATCTAATTTTTTTAAAATATTATGTTAATAAAAATATTTTCATTAAAAATTTAATGTTGGTCTTCATATTTTGTGGTTGGTCAAAGTTTTATAATGTTTTGTTTTTTTTTTGTTTGAGTCTTTGACACAAGGGCCATCAGCCTGTGAAACTATGGGGAAAGGAACTGTTTGTTTGGTACTCGTTGATGTTTTAGGCAGAATTTCGAATGGGTACCCTTAGGTTTCTGCCATGCCCGGGTTGGGGGCGTCGGCCTCTCTTTCCAGACAGCGTGAACTGCTCGGAAAGCAATACTGCCCATGACCGGGATTCTAACCAGTGACGGTGCGCATCGCGACCGATTCCTTAATCCGCCTGGCCACTACACCCTTTTACAATGTTATAAATACTTTTATTTGATGTATTTGCCTATTCATTGAGCAAAACTTTTGACTGTTAGAATTGAGACATTTAGTCATTAGAACTTTGATAGTTAATGTTTTCATCAACTGTTTGCCATTTTTGTTCGGTCCCACCGTTTTTTATCTTATTAATATACTACTACATTCTAATTATAAATTGTTTTTTGCAGTGAAACAATTTAATCAATTTAACCTTCTATTAATTAATTTTGGGCTGTAAGCTTTATACTATTTTTAAGTAAATTAATGTTAAGAGGACGCTACACCCGCATACGTTGTCTCTGTCTTACAAGTGCGTAACATAACAAATTTTATGCTCAGCAGATCACGTTTAGCTCCGTTAGTTTAAAGTTTAGAGTAAATCGACCTCTTACAAAAATTAAAGGTAACATTATTATCGAGAGCATGACGTAGGCTTTTTATTATATTTTAATCTTAAAGGGAGTTATGTGTATTTTAAGATATACAAACAATTTACAATTTTAAAATACACATAACTCACTTTAAAATTAAAATATAATAAAAAGCCTACGTCATGCCCTCGATAATAATGTTACCTTTAATTTTTGTAAGAGGTCGATTTACTCTAAATTTTAAACTAACGGAGCTAAACGTGATCTGCTGAGCATAAAATTTGGTATGTTACGCACTTGTAAGACGGAGACAACATATGCGGGTGTAGTGTCCTCTTAATATGAAAAATATTTGTATAAATTTGTTTTAGTTTTTGCAAAATTTGGGAGTACCAAGTGAATGGGAAATATGTGATATTTTTGGATTCGGGCCCGATGAACTTGCCATTGTTCCTAGACCAGTCGCTTCTGTAATTTTGTTATTTCCGTACAATGATGCTGTAAGAATTATTGAGTTATTTTTATCTTAGTAATTAAGTAATGATCAAAATGTATTTTATATGTGATATTATATTAAATGTATTTGTAGTATGAAAAACGTAAGAATGAAGAAGAGTTGAAATTAAAAGATAAAGGTCAACAAGTATCAGATGATATATATTTTGTCAAACAATATATACACAATGCTTGTGGAACCATGGCTTTAATTCATAGTGTTGCTAATAATAGAGACAAGTAAGATTAATTGTCATTATGCTTATTATGATACTTATGAATAAAAGTTAAATAAAAATTTTAGAATAAAACTGAATGATGGTATATTAAAACGTTTTTTGGACGAAGGAAAAAATATGTCTCCAAGTGACCGTGGTGAGATGTTGACCAAAGCTGTAGATATGATAAACACTCATAAGGAAATTGCTGTTGAAGGACAAACTGCGGTAAATATTTTGTGAAAAATTATTAAATATTAAAAATATTTTTTTTTTCAGTGATCACAAATACTTTAAAATAATAATACTGAAATTCCAGTGTTAATTTACTGGTTTGAAAAATCAGTTCCTCTGAATCTATTGTTTTCTAAAAGGTTTAAAAATGGTATGCTCGATTAACTCTAAAATAACCTTGATCAGTTTCTTAATTAATTAATGAAAATAAAAGAATGTAAAGTTATAATTTCAAATATTTAAAAACTATTCTTGTGTTCTATATCTCTATTTTTATCTTATCTTAAGTACCTAATTTAATGTTTGAGCTATAAAAGATGTTAACTAAAAGCTAATAATAATTTTTAAAAAGTTACAATAATTCCTAAATATTCTTATTTTCTTAACAATATCTTTAATAAAAAAAAGATCAGTTTATTGTTTAATATTACTTAAATTAGTATTCTTACTAAAATCCCAGTTCTAATTTAAAATAATATTTTATTTTAGGCGCCCAATCCAGAAGATGTGCCACCTTATCACTTTATTGCATTTGTTTGCAAAGATGGATGTTTATATGAATTAGGTTAGTATAAAATCTACTATTTATTAACTAGTATAATTAATAAAAATTGATTTAATTGAGTGATTTATTTTTATTAGATGGCGGAAAGTTTGATCCTATTAATCATGGACCAACGACTCCAGATTCATTGCTTGAAGTAAGTTTGTAGTTAACAATTTGTGAAAAACATTGTGTAACCAAATATTTTTTTATTTTTTTATAGGATACAGTTAATTTAATCCAAGAAAAATTTGTTGTTCAAGATCCTGATAGTATTTACTTTACCTTACTGGCATTGTCAAATGTATGTGATGCTTACTAATAATTGAAAATTACATCGTTTTTATAATTGCTTTGTGATGAATTTTTTATTACAATTTTTTCTTCAAGCTGATTTATAATATCAATATTATCATTAATTACTTTTTATAAAAATGTATTTATATTTTTATAATAATTAAATACAGATTTAATTTTTAATTACGATAGTTTCTGTAAAAAAATAAATAATTTATTCAAATGGCCAATTAATTTGTTTATTTTTTATTTTTCTATAGCATTTATAGTACGTAGCTAATAGTGATTTTAATTTATTTTTGGTTGAATAGTTGTGTTTTTTTTTTTTTTATTTTGATATTAAATTATTATATATATATATAATTAAATATATATAATATTAAATTATGATATTTAATGTTCGATTAATGCTGAGATATCGTTGAAATGTATTCTATGGTCTTGATCAAATTTGATGAATTATCTCTTCATTATAACTTAGTTTTATAGGTGACATTAAAAAGTAGCAAATAGTTAATGTGAATTTGTATTCATTGAGTTTTTCATGAATTTTTTTATATACTTACCCACAATTTTAACTAGGTTTTTTATATTATGATTCATGAGTTGCAATAAAAAAATAATCTGTTAATATAATTAAATAATATTTACCATATAAGAAACTTGATTAAATATATGGAAATCTATTAAAATAAAAATTTTAAAAGACTATTTGCAGTAATGTTAAATAAATTAATAGGATTTTCACTTTTTAGGACTAAGAACATACACCAGCAGAGACATATTGTATACTCCTTAGAATATGTTTAATTCATTTTGTGTTTAATAGGAAATGACAGTAACCAGTAAACTGAAAAAAATTTACATGTTATAAGTAATAATACTGACATACTGTATTGTCTGTATTGGTTGCTAGTCATAAGTCATCAGTCATCACTAACTTTCTTTCACTATTTGAAATATTCTAATTCTTATACTAACACAATACAATGATTTTTAAATCTAGATTTTCAAATTGGTTGTTGTTTTGTCTATTACTTTTTTGTGAATGAAGATGTAATATCAATGAGTGCATATTATAATAATAAAACATTAAAACATATGAACTACTAAGTTTATGACGGGCCACTATTTTTTAATGAGAATTATTAATATTCAAAATATTCATACATTTTTAATTTGATTATTTTACATTTTAAGGCATACCCACATTTCTTCATGTAAAAAATCTATTGACAGTGTGCATACGGATTCCAGAGAAAATGGTAAAAATTCCAATTTAAATAAGATGAGTTCAAGCATTTCAAAAAAAAACCTTAAGAAAATTAGGAAATTCTCCTCCATATGTATTGTATCAAGCATTCAAGCCATACTCCACACATAGAAACTTAAAAAAATTAATGAACTTAAAAACAATTCACAAGAAAACTAAATGTTTCTATAGAAAATTCCATAAACTCCCCATACAAATCCACTCATCAAGACCTATTATCCCTCACAATTCTATGTAGCCCTCCACCTTCTAAGGAGACCTAAATGCAAATAGTGCTGAGATCTATTACATTGAACCAAAAAAGGTAAAATAAAATTACTCTAGTTAGTCTAGTTCTAACTAAATCAAATAAAAGTATTGTCACTGGGTGGCTTCTTTCCTCAACTGATATTTGTACCAGAATAATTTATTTGTATTTCATCCTTTGGGTGTTGAAAAAAAATTCGGGCGGTTAGAATTAATAAACTAAATAACTTACTATCTATCTTAATTCTAATTACGTTAAATGTAAATTTGTTTACAAATTTGTTAAGGATAATGAAGTGCCCCCTCACAAAAAAAAAAAAAAATAATATTAATAACTCATGTTGTGTTTCTATGAATACGGGATTTTCAATGTGGATTTTATACAATAATCAGATTTTTAAAGTAAACATAAAATGAAAAATAACTATTTAAAAATAATTTTTTTTTATTTATTAATTTTATTGTGTCAATACACCGAGTATTTTTTCAATGTCACTAATTTACAAATTTTGATTATATGACGTTTATTTACAATTTTTAATTTTTTACAATTTTTACTAATTTTTGGATAGTTATATTCGTGTATGTCCAGATCCGTGTCTGAATCTGAGGTGTCTTTTTTGGGTGAGACTAGTATATCCTATGGTAGCCGTGGTTTTAATCTTAGGTTGACGGATCTTCTGCCGATTTTATAGTGAAGTGCTCCGTCAGCTTTGTGAAGTAAGTTTTTCGTGAAAATTTTTAAACGGTTTCGTTATCCATGCAGAAAGGTAAGGTAGGCCCGAATCATTGTGGAGTTGTTTGTTCCTCTTTAAAAATAATGCTTACCAGTTACCATAAAGGCATTAATGACACCAACTAGAGAATTCCTGACGTTTCAGTTCATTACTTGTTTTGAATTTTCGTTGTGGTTGTCAAATTATTCAGTAACGTTTGCTAATAAATATACCTTTTATGTAATAGGTAAGATCGTATGAATATATGAATCACGTGTGTATGATGGACTCTTTTCAAGTCATATTTTTATAGTAAATAGACAAAATACCGCTTTAACTACGGTAGGTTGGTAGGTATCACGTGTGTATGATGGACTCTTTTCAAGTCATATTTTTATAGTAAATAGACAAAATACCGCTTTAACTACGGTAGGTTGGAAAGTATCTATATGACTGTAAAATACCTAAGTAAATATCTAAATGCGTTTTAACTTATCTATTTTGATTTAGTTTTGTATATTTTTTAAATATTTAAAATTTGTTTCATATTATACAATTATAATACATTATTATTATTATTATTATTATTATTTTTTTTTTTTTTGATCTAAAGACATTGGCGACAACGGCCATTAGTCGTAAACATTGATTACATTTTTTTTCAAGTATCATAAATATATTGTTTAAATTAAATTGTACAATTCATATTTTCTTAAAAAAGTCAAGATTTGGAGTGTAGAGTCTGCATTTGGACCGAGGGCTGCGTCTAGAGTGGTTGGAATGTTCAGTTGAATGAGTGCATCTGTGTATTGACATACATTATTACTATTATACATTCGCATGGGTAATAAAACGATAAAAGTAGGACTATTTTAAAAATAACTATAATATAATTTATAATAATATATCATACTATCATTTTTATTTTTATTTTTCTTAATTTCACAATAATTAAGACCATTTTACGATACAGCTGCTATGGTTTGGTTAAGTTTTCATACATGCTGTATTAAAAATGCATATACAGAGCGCCGTCTTACAAAAATTATGTGTTATGTATGTATTTTAGAGGGGCTGAGAAAAATAATAATCGGTATGAGGATGCATTAAACTTTACTATATAGTCAGGCAAGTCACGGTGTCCGGAGAACAAGTGCCGCCATCCCCCACTCTGGGGCATGGAAGAAACCTACGGGTGCTCCAATAGAAATTCTGCCAAAAACTCTGACCCACGTGTAAAACCAACCTACAGTTCCATAAGAACCTACAGTTACTACCCTCTTCCCAATGGTCTTAGTTACCGCGGGATAATTAAAAAAAAAATATGCATACAGTTATTTCTTTCCTCAGCACTTTATACGATTTTCGTGCCTTCGTTTTTAGGTAGTGTTAATAGCTAGCAAAAAATCGGTAAATCCAATAATAAAACGATTTTAAACATATTTTTACAATAAATATATTATTATATACTGTATAGAATCAATTGAATATATAATTATTTAGTACATAATATAATATGTAATATGTATGTATATACCTTAGATTAGATAATCAGGTAGATAGAAATAATCTGACCGCAAACGGCACGAAAAAGGTACCGACCGCAAATGTCCCGACCGCATATGTCCCGACCGCATCGATGCCGACACCATGAAAAAATTACTAAAAAAATTAATTAGGCTAGGAATGCCTCATAACAATAAAAAAAAATAATAAAAAAACTATTTATGTGATGATTGGTATTGTTTTTAACACACGGGGTCGACTGGTTAATGATTACTGATTAGATTTAGATTTAGTTTAGAGAAATATTTAATGCTCGCAATTGTGCGTTTGTGAATAACATTCACGCTTATCGCCTT
Source organism: Diuraphis noxia (assembly GCF_037042655.1). NCBI lineage: Eukaryota > Metazoa > Arthropoda > Insecta > Hemiptera > Aphididae > Diuraphis > Diuraphis noxia. Next base: position 57,821,062 of record NW_028301714.1, on the reverse strand, counting down.
ATCGCGATATGATCGACACCCGGGAACTCTAACTCTAACCGGGAACCTAACCCGCCGTATAACAATAAAATGTAAAATTTAATGTATAAATTCGTAATAAGATGGTATAAATTGTATATCTTCTTATTACGATTTTGTTATAATATTATTGTGATTTAAAATTTAAATTTTAAATTGTTGGAGGGGCCAAAAAAAAAGCTTCGCGGGCCGCGGGTCGGACCACCCTGGTATAAGGATATATTTATGCTCAATGAATCAGAAAAAATTGGTGAAAAAAAATTTGGGCCAAAACTTACTAAGTTATAGATGATTTTAAAACTCTTACACAGTGGTTCTCAAAATGCACTCGCTTGAATAAATTAAAGTACCAAATCATTAAGACATTAGGGTTTTCAATCTTTTAAAGTCATAAATATATTTTTTACACAATTTAAAAGAAAGAAAAGAAAAGAACCATTTTTATAAACAGCTATTTTTACTTTTGGCCAGAAAATTAAAAAAATGAGCTGTCAACCAAGGTGGATATATATATATATATATATATATATATAAATCCACCTTGCTGTCAACCTTATTTTTCGCCTGATAAAACACTCGTGATAATAAATATTACCATTTTGGTAAACATTGATCTTCGCCAAACACTTAAATGCTCATAACAAACGAAGTTTTTGTGATGGGCTTTTGATTTTTATTCCATTGGATAGACAATTCAAAAATCTATAGTGCGTTATGTAGTTAATTCTTTCATGACGTTTCAAATAATTTATATTGATAAAAACGTGTATACACGTCCACACAGCACACGGGAGGTATCTTGCTTTGACGTGTATTATTAAAATTATTAAAATTAAAATATAAAAATAATTATCAGAGATTATTCAATACGAAGATTTGCTTGTTATGCGTTTTTAAGAAGGATACGATTAGGATAACGAGATAGTGGGTGTAAAGTAACTTTAAGAGGACGCTACACCCGCATATGTTGTCTCCGTCTTACAAGTGCGTAACATGGCAAATTTTATGCTCAGCAGATCACGTTAAGCTCCGTTAGTTTAAAATTTAGAGTTAATTGACCTCTACCAAAAATTAAAGGTAACATTATTATCGAGGGCATGACGTAGGCTTTTTATTATATTTTTATTTTAAAGTGAGTTATGTGTATTTTAAAATTGTAAATTGTTTGTATATCTTAAAATTATTATTCCATTAAAGGCTAAACATAGAATAGGTAGGTTATAAATTTTGTGGTCGCATGGCGTTGTGGATAGGCATCTTAGATACACCAATGTCGTCAGTTCATTTTTTTTTTTTTTTTTGTATCTTATTATCTTATTATAAAAATAATATAATAATAATAACATGATAAATTCATAATATTGTATTATTTTCTGTAACGTAACGAATAATAGATTTACTTCACGTTTCACATGGGCAACGGTAGAGGTCAGCACGCGTTCCAAATGGTTTACAGTTGATAATACAGTTCATATTAAAATAGTGGATATTATCATATAAATACTGACAACAAATACAAAAATAAAAATCGGTAGAAATTAGTTATATTTTATTCGATTGCAACTTCATTTCGCAAATCATCATTGAGTTGGTGATTATAAATTATAATGGATATTTATTGAATTTAAATTAAAACAGATAAATCATTGCTTAAGTACAAAAGACGAGTCACTGAGTCAGATACCATTTTTAAATGATGTTTCATAATTTATTTAAATTACTATTAGTCATACGTAAGGATGAACGATAAACTATAATCGTAGACTTAAAAACCACATATATTATGGAATAGGTATTAGATCACAATATATTATTGTTTTTGACATTAATATTTAAAATCATAAATTAATGCCAAGTTCCGGTGTCATTGTGTCAATAGATTCGTTGTATAAATATTAAATAGCTCAACATAACCAAAACAATTTTTATCAATATTAATCGAAAAAAAACTGACTACGTTTTAATTAACAAATTTTAATGCTACAAATACCTTAAAATGAGACTAATACCTAAAAAATAATACATAAATATTTTGTGGTCAATTTTATTTTAAGTATTTACACAGTTAAGTTTTCAAAATAATTAGACACCTATTTAAAATTTTGAATCTTTTTAATTTTGTTTTTACATAAATGTTGATAAAAATATTTCTCCATCGAAAAGCTTCAAATATACAATGTTTAACATAAGTTGTACTTAAAGGTTTTTAAATAATCGCACACAGATAATGATTTTTTTTATTAGAATGCCATCACGAAAAGACATACTTATCTCGTTGCGCGTTTATTTTTAAGCGCTTCCTATCGGTCATAGAAAACAGTTATTATTTATTAATATATCAGTATATAATATACTTGGTCTATGGGGAAACAGAGTATTATATTATTACTTACATAGTTACATCGAATAATTATAACTACCTTTTACCATCGCAAAACGAAATAAACGTTTAATATAATTTACCTAATATAAAATAATATTATAACATACAATCGTTACAATCATCAAACACGCGTTTTCACGTAATTATCATATACAAGAACTATAATCAGTAGCAGCCGCGGTATAGTTCTTCAAATCTCGTATAATAACATTAATAACTATTATACCAAGGTGTTACGTATAGTACGCGTACTCGACTCTCATCTCTCTGCAGTACCGATCGCATTCAATTTATACGTATCCTACTTATAATACTATAAGTACCTATTATATATAGGTACCTACATGAGTAATATATTGTATTGTTTCGATATAATATTCTATTGTTTACAAATAACAATGACGAAATCAATTTTATTGATAACGCATTTAAAAAATACATATATATATATTACATTATTACAATAAAATAAAAACAAATTAGGAGGTACCTACTTATCAACACACAAAATATATATAGGTACTGTACATACAATAACGATATATATAGGCGCCACTATAATATTTGAACTTATTTTAATAGGAATTTAAAATTAACGTCAATATATAAATATGAATTTGGTATAAGTACTTAATATATATTACACATAGGTTCTAATGTGGATATATCCATTTTATATACATATTATACTTACATATTTGAATATTTCGTAGTTATAGTTTAGTCGCGTACATACTATATAGTACTTATATACTGTCAGTGCAATAATTCCTAAGCAAGAGTTATTTTTAATATAGATACGCATACCTATGAATATCATTATATATATGTATAAACATTATAATATTTTGTTCGGTCTACGAATGAATGCGATTCGCGACCGAATGCAATGTCAAGTGTAGGCGTTCATCATGACTTGCGAAACGTACGTTCACAACCGAATTTTATATTCTACCCGTGCGCACCTATACGCTATATTATAAATATAGGTATATAATATTATATACACACGGGTACCCATGTATTATATACCTGGTGCCTGCGATCGTATTCTACACGAGCCAGACTTGTTCAGAATAATAATCGTCTTCTGATTATTTTAAGACCGAAATCATTAATATATACTTTGGCATGTATAATAATATGGTATTATACGGATGAGGCCTCACGACGACGACGATAAGTCATCTCGGGTGACGTAAGTTTTTTTTCGCTATTATATTCGAATCGCTAAAATGTCTAATACACGATAATATAATACTATCATTTATTATCTTTATGTACACATGTGTTTATATCCTGAATATTTGCCTTTTAATTTCACCTATTGACACTGCTGCTCTTTATTAATGTTCATTATATTATGTATATAGTATATACCTAACATATTATGTATCCAATATTCCAATGCCGTCAATACACAGATGTACTCGTTCAGCTGAACATCCCAATCACCTTAGACACAACCCTCGGTCCAAATGCAGACTCCACACTCCAAATCTTGACTTTTTTAAGAAATATCAATTGTACAATTTAATTTAAAATATTACATATGAGATACTTAAAAAAAAAATGTAATCAATGTAACGTTTACAACTATTTGCCGTTGCCGCCGATGTCTTTTGATCAATAAAAAAAAAATATATATATTATGTATCCCTAACACACACACACATATATTATATATATATATCGAATATTATATACGCGGGCATTATAAGCATTATATGGAATGATAACTACATATTATACATATATGTATATAGAAGATAGAACATATTACATTATTATTATTAACATATTATATTTGATTATATCATATAATAATTTACACATCACCATATACCTATATATAAGCGCCTTTATAATTTATATGTATGATTTATGAACATTAATAAATGAGGGTTAAAGTGTCTATATATATATAAATTCATATATCATATATTAACAAATTACTATATATAGCTTCAGTATTTTCGATTTATATGTGTATACCCACCTATTATGAACGCTGCACTATAGTAAAACCATTGATTATAGAATAGAATAGTCTATTCTATAATCAATGGTAAAACGAATAATTAAATAAATTTGCAGGTAAATTTTTTATTATTATTATTAGGTATACTTATTATATGAATTTAACATTTTATTGGTCGTTCGGTTTTTCTGATTTTTGGGCTATACATATGATATATTGTTGCATATAATGCAATTTAGGTATATCTACTTATTACACACATATATTCCGGAATGAGGAGGGTAAGTTGGGGCATTCACCCCCTGACTTCTCCGAAATTTATTTTAAATTAACTATACTGTATGATAAATGACTACCTATAACAAATTTAAATTGTGTTATACGAAAAAAATAGTCACCATTAAAATAAATCTTATTAAGCCAAGTTAACAAAATATATTTCATTTTACGCACTATTATGTATATGTATAAAAAAAACTTGTTCACCCCCTAGACAAATTTCTGCGGGCACCTATATTATTATAACATATTATATACTGACATGCGAACGTAACTACGTCTATACATTATAATAATATGAGAATTGTTTTGCGTGAAATGTTATGCTAATAATCTATATCTGCCCACACTTTAAACTCTAATATAATAAGGTACCAGTTTTAAATCTATGACATTTTGTTGTTGTTGTAAAATATAATTATTTATAAAAAGAATAAATATTTTGAGCACGCGAAGAACGTTATATTTGTACAATATGTAGATGTAAAAGGAATATGGTTTTGGTTATACGATGGTATGTGGTATACCTATTATATTATCCTGAAACTTAAAGTTCCATAGCCATTGCAGGAGTATAAGCGAACACGACCCCTAGCTATTATCAAGTTAATGTTTTATAAATAGGTACTTAAGAGGACGCATGCATTTGTTGTCTCTATATTATACACATTCAATATGTCGTTTATACGGAATAGCAAACTTTAGTTCACTAATTTCAATATTGTGCTGTTAGTTTTGATATTAGAGTGAATAATTGACCTATCATCATGCTTTTAGGTAAAAACATAATTATGTGTGTGTTTAAACGTCGACTTCTATTAGATATTTTAATTTCTAGCAAAATATGAGTGGTTTTTAATTTGTGACATTTACATAGGTATAGGTACCTGCAATATCTTGTTTGAAAATTAAAATACGTATTGATATAATCTATAATAGCTATACTATAGTCTATAAGTACATAATAAAGCAGATGAAAGGAGTCAATGAAAATGTTCAATGGGAAATGGGATCCATTAATTATCATTTTGAATAATAGATTTTAAAAAAAGTATGTGGTTACTGGTTGAGGTTTATAGTGAAAAAAATACTTAATACCAATTTTAACAAAAAAAAAAAAAAAAAATTCAGAATATATTTCAGTTGAAGCGAAACGAAAACAATTTACAATAGATTTAATTATAATCAATCGATATTTTAGACGGCTATAATAATACAGATTTTATTATTCGGGTTTTGTCTAAATGATGCATATTATATTTTTACTTGTAAATTCACAGTTTTTGTGCACCAAAGTTCATATAAATATTATTCGGGGTCCAGAAACGGCCGTAAGAGAATTAGAGCACAATCCACGGGCAACAATTAATATGTATTATATATAAAATGCTAAATGTATATATAGATAAGGTTCATGTTATAGACAAAAAGTACTCGACTGATTTTGAAGATTCCAGGGAGACAAGATTTTTTACTTTAGACAATAGGTTAAATCAGTTTTTTAGGGTGACTTAGCCGCTGTTAATATTATTGAAACATTCGTTTATTTTTGCTTGTGATTGGTTCGCTTAAAAAAAATTTGGGTATCCATATATATGTAGGTGGATATTGCAAGCAGCTATATATCCTGGTTTAATTTATCCCGGGCTATGGCAGATCTAAGATTTTTTATGGTGGATGATATTTTGATGATAATACGCTCATTATGTATACTTAGGTATTATATGAGCAACTTCGGGGGTAAAATCAAATTGAACTTGTTCTGTTGTAGGAGCAGTCTAGTATCTACGATTAATAGATTTGGTAATAATACGTATAATAATCGTTATCACTACAACGGCGCAGGGTGCTTCTATAGACCAAAGAACCCCTCTCACTAAATCCATCTATGTTTTCGGGAAACATCGGGTAATACTTCTAGCAACTGCATATTGTTGTTTATTTTTTAATTTAAAATAAAATAATATATTTATGACTTTACATTTGATGCCACCAGCATAAAATATGTAATTGGTTTGGTATGTATATTTACATATACATATCATAGGTACTATAGGTATAGGTAATATAGTATAGGTATAGGTATAGGTATGGTATATCTACCAAAATATAACAAACAATTTACATTTTTTTGCAATGTGTCATTATATACTATCACTATTTCCGTTAAGGTGTGTCGTACTGTATTATGTTGTAGTGTCTATAATAGTAGGTATTAATACTATATTATAGTCTATGATACATAATTGTTGTATATATAGTATATGAATGTATGGTTAGGTTCTTTCTATATTTAAACGGATAGATACCTATTTGAATATCATAGTGGTATTAGGTACCTATAATATTGTTGCGAAACAACATTACAATATTGTAACTTCTGAATAGTGCACATTTTAATAGTAATAAATAATATATAAATACAACTGAACGTGGACTGACTGTGGATCAATGAAGTATTATTTACATTTGAGTAGTTTGAGTCACGTTCGAAAATATACCAAGAGTTATAGTTCTGAACTGAGGTACAAAAAAATCGAGATATTAGTAAACCACTTAACTATCTCGATATGACTACGTAGATTATTATATACTAATCTACCTATTATTCGTATTATATACTATAATTGTCGATTTATATATTAATATATATATAATTATTATAACTGCAGTAAATCACGTTGAATCAACCGCAAAAAATGCAGCTGCAGGTGCAATGTGCGTCGGGAAACAACAGGTAGCCCCGTGCTATACTATTATAATATTACTATTATACAGCGTAAACGATTTTCGTTTTTTATTACAAATCAATTACGGACCTTACGACGATAATGTGTTGAGGAGGGGTTCGCGTTGTCCCACTGGTGTGCCGATACGCCGGGCCACGCCCATTTCATTCATGATGTCCCACAACATCATCTTTGGCCGCCGCCGGTCCGGTTCACGGAGGCCGCCGCAACCAGTTCGAAAACCACCGTCGCGGCACACGAACTACTCCGCGCGAGCTGTCCGTCGGTGATCAAAAATACAAATAATTGTTATAAACAAGGAAACGACGACGACAAAATAACAATAATATTATTATCGTTGTCCGCGAGTTTTTCAAGTGTTTTCCGATATTGTGCAGTTTTATTTTTTTAATTTTTTTTTTCGTGTCTCAACCACGCCGAAGTTTTAAATATAATTGTTCTTTTATTCGTTTTTGCTTTGCTCGCGTCTCTTTCAGTTTGCTCTTGTACACATTATATTTTCCCGTTGTCGATTCGTTCGTTTTTGAAAACAAAATTAAAATAATAATTCTCGTTATCTTTTCTCCTATTTCGACGTCTATCCGCGATATAAAGGTACTGCAGCCTACATGATAACAGACGCTTTGGATTCCGTCGTTTCGTCCATAGCATGGAATTGTCCTCGGTGAATTGTTCGCCCCGAGATCAAATCGTTCCCGACTCTTGTAACGGCAATAATTGGGCGAACGAACAGTTGGACTTTAATTGGCAAATGCAGGTAAGTCACGAGCGCACAATACGAAATATTGTAGCTATTATTGTTGCGTTTAACCTATTATTACACGACTCAACTATTATAATATATTATGGTACAGAGGTATACGCTACTGTCGGCTGATGTTTTACTAACAATTTCTCACTCGACGAATCGCGATTGTATTTAGATTTACGCTGAGATATGTGTATGTAGGGGCATATTAGATCGTTAAAACTGCAAGCGTGTTTCCGTTTGATTTATCTATTTAGATACCTATATCAACCGGTAAAGCGCAAATAAATGATGTTCTTAACTTAGGTTCTTATACCTACACATGGCTGTTGAATATAATGCGTCTGGACTCGTGTTACTTAAGACAATGATGTAGTTGATCACTACCTACTACCTATAGTCTATACCTACTTTTTATTTTATTTATTAATTGTTACTATGTAAAGTTCTTCTATTTCTTAATAGAACGAATTCAATATGCATAATATACGTATCGATACGTGTTTAAACTGTTTACATAATATCTATCATGTACTTCGTGATGTCAATATAATATTGATAGTTGCTACTATAGGTACTATATACTTGTTCTGGTAAAATTTCCATTTTACGAAACACATTCTTTTGGTCACGTTTTCATGATGTATCCATGTATACCTACCTATACTATATAAATACTTACACCTGATATCTATAAATGGATAATTGATTATGTTAACATTAAACTGGATTTTAATAAGTTTGTAAGATCTATTTTCTAAAATCAAATTGTTTAATATGTCTTACATTCAAACATATTTTTTATATAATATGGTTTAAAATATTAACAAAATTATGTTTATTAATGTATCTTACATGTTCTTAGAAAAAACTGTTGCCGTTTGTTTATCGTTTAATAATATTTTTTACGTGATGTATATTATGTTATATAACATCCTATTTTTATGTTAGGTAGACACCTGCTATATTTTTAAATTGGTTAAATAAATTAAATAGATACTAAATAAATTTTTGTTTGATTACCAAAATATTTAATGCAGTACGATAGCGTACATAGTATATACAATATGTCCTATATACCTATTAGTAGGTTTATTATATTATTTAATATTAATAGAATATAGTTTCCACTTTTGGATGTTAATGGCCACTGTACCAAGTACCTTATCTGTTTTTGTTATTTGATCTTAAATGTAGGTACCTATAGTCTTAGTGAAAATAATATCTATTACAATAATTAAACAATAAACATATGTTTATATTATTATAATACTTATAATAATATTAAATCTTTAATTATTAAAGGTGGCGAAGTTTCAAAGTTAGAATATTTATTGAAGAACGTGATGATTAATTAAATCGTTTCATTCAAAAAAAAAAAAAAAATAGTAATATAATAACTTAAATTGATTACAATTAATATTCTAATCACAAATTCAAATCACATATTATCAACAAAATGTTTAAACCTTACATTACTTAAACTTATAAAAAAAAAAATAAAAATTATAGCTGTTATTTATTGTATAGTGTATAGTGTATACATAAGTTCCTGTCTTATTATGTATTCATGTAGCAAGGCATTGCATTTTATACGTTTATATTGGCATGTTTTTTCTTTTGAATATTTTGCTTTTGTAGCCATACATATAAATTAAAACGATTTTATTTTAAAATTATACAATGGTTAAATTATTAAAACATTCTACCAATAATTTTCAAAATTGTGTCCAATATTTTGAATGTATAAAGAAATATATTGAACCTAATTAATTTACTAGGTACTAGGTATACTCACGCGCTTATTTTATGAATAAACAATGATTTTATTAAAATCTACATTTTATACAATTGTCTTAAAAATATTTGATACACATGAATACATTAGGGACTTATATAACATAAAAAAATATTTTATTTATTATAGAATGTTGAATGAACTATTCTAAAGTCTAAAAATGTTTTTATTAATATTAATAGTTTAGCAAATGTTAAATACAATATCCATTTTCCAATAAACATAAAAAATGATAGTAACAGCTATATAATAGTTATCATATATATATAACTATTATATAAAAAACTTTTAATTTATTTTGTTAAAATTATGTATAATAGATACCTACATTTAAATCCGGTAAGTGTACGTTAATAGTTGTGACTTTGGTTTAATACTATATAGAGATAATACATGTAGAAAAAATAACTTCATTATACATAAAATAATATACTAATTTAGATATAATAACCTATATATGCCTACATAATGCAGTGTTTTGTGCTTAAATATAAAAAGAAACTGGTAAGTCGTATTGGATGTCGCTTTGCTGTACAGTATAGGTTACTGTGATTGATGAAATTAAATTTGAATTCAATGATATTAAATCATTGTATACGAAAAACGATTCTGAGCGAAGATGGTTTAACTGTCTAGGATATATTATAGATTATTAAATATTTTCAAATCTTAGATTTAAAAAGAAAATTTTTTATGAATTTCCAGCATTAAATAATTTGCGAATTTTCGTGATTTTTACGTAGGTATATGTTGTAAAAATTCAAACTTTGAATGCTTATAAAAAAAATTGATGACTATATTTATTTTATTTTTCAACTGATATTATAAAAATATGTAAGGAGCCTTGTATTACCTTTTCATATCTTAGATATAAAAGGAAAAATTTATGAATTTCTATCTAACATAATTTGAACATTGCCGTAATTTTTACGTATTTAGCCAACATTTGAACTTTAAATGCTTATAAAAAAAATCGTGCCTATGTATTTTTAATATTTTTCAACTTTCATTGAAACAATATGTTGGAAGCCTTATATATATATAAATTTTTCAAGCTTTTCTACCCAACAAATACATTTTTATCGATATTTATAGAAAAAAAAATTAAATGTCAGTAAACAGCTCAAAACAAATTAAAATGTTTTTCAAATATAGAAAATGCCTATACAAACATTCAGTGAAAATTTCAAGTATCTGAAGTCGTTTGTTTTAGAGTTACACCAAAATAAGGAAATCGCTAAATGAGAAATCTAGTGAAAATTCAATGTTATAAAAATTTAAATTTCAAACACTCATAAAAATTTAATTTGAATTTCTGGTGGACCTTTTTTTTGTGATAAAGATTTACAAATTCCGTGGTGGATAGAATATACTTATATAAACATTCGGTGAAAATTTCATGTATCTATGGTTATTTTTTTTAATGTTACATCAAAAATCAAAATCGATTTTGTTGAAAACTGATTGTGCGTAAAATTTCCCGTTTTCCCCTTGATTTTTAGTTTGTTTATACTTTATCCCGATTATTTAGAAAATATTGAGAATTTTGTACATTCGACCCCCCAAAGTACCAACTAGATTCAGTTTCTGATCTAACAAGGTACTGAAGTCGAAAATCGAAACATTTTTACAGCCCAAAAACATGACAGTCTCAAAAAAATAAAAATAAAAAACACACATCATTGTAAAATTAATACATACCTCGCTCCGCTCAGAATCTAAAAATTAAGATTTTATAAAGAGATGCAGTAATAAACCTATATTTAACATTTTTGATGCGTTCTTTCATAATATTTAACATACAATAACAGTTGTACTTAAGTATAGTTGAGATACGTTTTAAAATTTAAATGGCAAATTAATAATTAATATAAAATGTTATAAGTATAAGATTACCTATATATTATTTGATATTTACGTATAGTCATTTAACAGAATACGATTTACTTTGAAAGTATCACTATAGGTAATATATTATAATATTTCATATTTGTAACGGTTAAAAAAACAACAATTAATTTGCGTGGGGTTCAATCGTATATCAAAAATTAATTCAAAAATCTGTTCACACTCATTATAGTTTCCTAAGTATAGCTGATGTTAAAGTGTAAAAACTTATGTATATAAACATAATATATGTTTTAGTTGCTGGGTCATTATCATAACTGAGTATAGTTGTAGGTTGTAGCTAGAGTTATTTTTTTTTTATAGTATCAAAATATCCTAATACCAAAATGTAAGTACCTATATGGAGATGTATATTATGCGGGTTTTAAATAATATACGGAGTGCCTACTATATATTGTTATACAATTGTATATGCTTATAGTAATGGTGTATGTAATATGTATATACAATACCTCTTTATATAAACTATACAACGTCTGGTGTCAATTATGGGTAACTACACATATTTACGTAAACAGAATTTAGTCACCACTGGTCTGACAATAAAATAATAGTAATTAAAATACATAACGCATAACAATAATAATAATAGTAATAATAAAAAATGTACATATACGTGTCGGTACTCGGCGGTATATATTATCAGTGGTAATCGATCGGATCAGGTTTTATCGTCTGCACACCAGTGTAGGTATATTATATTATTATATATTATATATAGGAACCGACTTGCTGCCACTGATGTTGCTGTACATATATACGTGTGTGTAATAATATTATATACAAGATTTTGTACACAGTCCGGGAGGCGTAAAAACACGCTCGTGTTAGCAATATAGGGTATACACCTATATACGATGGTATGTATACCTATATTATACCTGTTAATAGACACGACGAAGAAATCTATCCCACCTTTCCGCGGCAATTTATTGTTTTCAATGAGCAAATTACTGTAATTATATACCTAAATAACTACATAATATTATATCCGTACGCATACCTACTTCATGGGCTTCCGGGCTCTTCCCGCGGTGGACGTCGCGACGTGTGATGAGCGTATATAAACAGTGCGTTCAGCGTTGCATTATACGCACGTCATATTGTGTGTGTAGTCGGTAGGTATCGTAATAATGTATATAACTATGTAGGCATGCACGATATCATTGATATATTTAGGAATTTTTCATTGGTGGAGGGGAGGGGTTATCAACATTTTCCCCAACACAGAGCTACGGGTTTAATATTTTACAAACCCGTAACAAAATTAACATCATTCAGGACCTTTTGAACACCTTCTCCTGTAGATCCACCACTGTACGATGTCTACTGTGTATGTTTAATATACCATGTACATAATATATAATATTACACTATTATCCACGCTGCATGGTGATTATTGGGTGATGCAACGCCTCTTGGTAAATTTAAGGAATTAAAATGTATTTTTGTCTATTAGATATTCTTACTTTGACGTATCTATAGACGGCTATCTTATATCCCAAGATATATAAGGCTTACCTACTTGATGGTTAAGAAATCGCCTTGTACATGTATATATATATATATATGTCACATCCACTTAGTGTAATCGTATTTTTCATGAAATGGATATCCATTTCATGAACTACGATCATATCGTGTAAGTCAAATTACAGGTATTTTGATTATATGTATCAATTTATATTTTGATACATTACGCTTATAAAAATGTATCGTTTCTGTTAATCAGTTTAATAAGGACAAAAAGGTGGATTAAAATGCATTATAGTAACCAATATGGTAAATAACTCTCACTATTACATTTATAATATGATATAAACATATGTTATGTATATTTTAGATATAATATACATATATTCCAAACCGTTCTCAACGAACTGTATATATGCACAGGAATTTATCCGTTGAAAACATTTCAAGTTAATAATTATTTCAGTTCTAATAGTTGTTTTTTTTTTTACACAAATTTCGGAACATAATTGTTATGTGTGTTTATTAATCATCTTGAGAATATATTTATTTGTGTTGCATAATATTATTATCACTGAGACGCCGTAGAATATATATTTTAAGACTGCACGCGTAACCGGCAAAATCCATACAAATGCAATTGAACTGTCAATATCTCGATATCAATTAAACGTGTGTACACAAAGATTGCTTAATCTCGTGATAGTTTTTTCTTCTCAATCTAGTCCTTGACTGAGTGCTATGGGTAAAAATATCTATTGACTAATTAAAAAATACGATATAATATAATGACACCTATATACACAGGTACATCTATGTGAGATGTCATGTATGAAAATATTTACCGCTGCGATATTATATTATAATATGTGTTATGACCATGTATGTATATAGTAGTGGACGTTCGAAAATTTATAGTCGGACCTACGCACTGACGTTCACCCACACAGAATAAAAATCTATCGAATAAAAAATAAAACATCTATTAACATCATCTGATGGTTTGAAATTGCTTAAAATAATATTAACTATTGCTTTTCTATTTACTACTTTACTAGCTTTAAAGTATAATATATAACATAGCTGTGTTTATAAAAATAATAATTTAAAAATATTCTTATTTTTACCCTCAATGTATAATATTACATGTTCGAGTGATATATCTGTATATAAAATACGCTGTATTGTTTTTCGTTTTGATTGCTACCTCGATTTCATAATATTGCTGATGCACTGCATCGTCAAGTATGTATAATATGGTGAAGTATTTTACGTTCCTTTATTTTAATATTACATTACATTATCTGAACTATGTCAATTAACTTTTAAATTATAGCACCAAGTAACTCATTAGTAAGTAGGTATCCTGCAGGTATTTTACATGAGCATTTTATCACCAATTTCCTGTTGTTGTTTCTTTTTTACCACACACTAGATAATACCTATTGGCTTACTATTACAAATTTATAGTTTATAATGTTTATATTGTGCCCTGAATTTACTTTTTTATTAAAAAAAAAAACATTTTGCTACATATTTAATTCTAAAAAACATATTTGAAAGTTTGATGATCCTTTCACTCTCATGTCGTGAACAGGGTAACAATACAAGCTGCAGTTAGCGAATATGAAGCAATAACTTTGATGGTGAACGGAGATTATATACCTATAGCAAATAGACCATATTTCTAGTTATGGACATTTATACACGATTTCATTTTCTATTATCTACTTTATTAGGAAGTCGGTCACACATGAGAACACAGCTTCCTTACGCATTCTTCTTTTAAACATATATATGTATATATACATACAAGCGTGAGCATTTTTTTTTATCGTAACTACTTCTGGATCATGTAATATATTTTAAAAGCGAGAAATGTATATAATATAATATATCATCTATATATATATACGCATTATTAATTTTTGTTGCAATTTATGTGTTTGCAGTTTCTAAATACATTACTCTATGGATGCGACAAACTGGAAGCGAAGGCAGAGGAGAAGCGGGTAAGTGCTCTCGCATAATTTATATATACCTACATATTTTAAAATACTTAAGGCACGTATATATTATCAACCAAAAACATAAAATTGATAAATATTTAAATTGAAAAACACCATCGTTATACAATATGACGTATATTATGTAGGACCTACCTATATACATTGTGTTAGTGTTCGAGAGAAAGGTAGTATTTATATTTAATGGTGTTATATTATAGTGGTCGTGTTCTTAATTAGTGTATGATTAATATAGGTACACGTGTTTCTGCAGAGTTATTATTTATGTGTTATTATTAACAGGCAACAGTGTTTTATATATTTTGGTTGTCATAAAAATTAATCACGCGTTTCCCTTGAACCCTTGCCGTTACAATATATTGAATTGAATGTATCTTTATAATTTTTATTATGTTTCAAAACTACGTCCCCGAACCATTTTCACCAAGTGAAAAAAATGAAAAAAAAATTTTAATAATTCTTACATAGTGTGCTATTTCTAGTTTCTACCTACTATATAATTTGTAATTTATAGATCGAAAATACAAATCAGTCATTTATATAATCAGACTTAATATTATCATCATCATAAAATAAAACAAATAAAAATTCGACCTTGTTTTGGTAACGGAAATACATATAATATAATATATTATACTATATACGATTTGACCGGAAACCGTTTAAATAGGCAGCTAATCACACGCGGTTCCCGGAAAGCTTTCCATTTTAAAATGTTTTTCAAAAACAATCAACTTAATTTAAATGTTGTGTGTGTGGTATTGCGTTTTCGTCCTTCTGCGTTTCATGATTATTAGATTAATACTTATTATATACTTTTCAGGCATTACACATTTGACATATTTAATATATTATTATTAAGCTTTTTTTACTAACTCCACATAATAATATTATGTAGAATAAATTATATATTTAAATAATAATATAATAATATAATAATTGATTGTTATAGATTCAAATCAAAAACCGTACTAGCGGCGCGTTATTTTTAATCTTTACAATAATATCACAGCATAACAATATTATATTATTTATCATCAATAAATTATTGGTTCCCTACACCGTTGCTTGGTCGCTATACAATTATTCTCGTACAATACGACATTATAATAATATATTGATTTATTATTAATATTTAAAACATAATAATATGGCACCTTCATCTAAAATCGCGAATGAGCCACGCGTGCGCGCGTCAGCTTTAGTATACATAATTTAATATTATTATATTATCTACTGGTTGTAGTTATACACGTTGAATTTAAAACGCATATACATCTAATATATTATATATTATAATAACTTGTATAATACGAGTACACACTCCTAATGCAGTCGAAAGGTGGAACCTAAAAAACTCCGAATGGCCACTTTTCACAGAATTTAAAAAAATAGAAATAGCTAAAATAAAAAACCTTAAGCCTTAAATTAAATATAAACTGATCAACCGAGTTCTTACATGCAAGTCATATAATTAACACAGGAAACATAACTATTGGAAAATCTAAATCTAAAGTTCGAAAACCCAAAGTTCCATGATGGAACCAGAACATAAAAGACGCTTTATTAACCAAAAAGGATGCTTTAAAAAAAATTAAAAAGATATCACTCAAACATTTAACAACAATCAAATGATGGGCATAATAAACCTTTTATTGATATAGCCAAAGCTTACGACTCAAATTGTAGGAAAAAGAGATTTTCTGAACAATTTTTTTAGAAAACCGGACATTCCGTGTAAGAGCATAATTTCCTTTCTAAAGAGATCATTCAAGAAAACGGAGTTCTGCAAGGTTCGTCTCTTTTTCTGATTACCATAAATGACATTACTGAAAATTGCGTGCTTCCCGTTAAATTCAACCTTTGTGCGGATGATTTCAACTTATGGTGCAGAAGTAATTGTATAAGCACAATACAAATCATGCTACAATCAGTAGCAACTAATTTAGAGAACTAGGCAAAAAATACCGGGTTTCATTTCTGTCCAGAAAAATCCAGCAGCTGCGCCTTGTTCACAGAAAAAGCTGCCTCGACAACACGAAAAATCTCATAAACGCATAAACATAAAATAAATGGTTAAGTATCTGGAATACGCAAAATATCAAACTAAATGAAATCAAAAGAGATACCTATCGTTGGATAAATCCAAAGCTTAATCGAAAGAAGATACAGTATTTATAACTCATCTTTGTAAATATTGTTATAAACACTTATTCATGCATATCTTTTAACTTTCTGTAACTATAATGGCCTTTGCTGTCGATGTTTTTTGTGATCGATAAAAAAAAAAAAATACGCATACAGAAGTGTATGATTTTTTTTTTATGTTCATTGCCTGCGACTGACTGACGGCGATGAAATATGATAAAAGAAAGCGCATATAATTGACTGTATATAATATACTACATAAGTAAAGGTACAATATGCATGGATTAACACTCGTCGAATAACGCGTAAGGGAAAAGTGAAATAGTAATAACTGTCACTGAACATATTTTAATCAATGTATTATTTAATTTTCATCGTATAGTGTTATACGATGCCTATTTACTGCATGATATGAAAGCGTTTAATTAGGAAATCCTAATACATTACATACAATACATACAAACGTATTATATACTCGAGTATGTACCTATACCATACGATGATGCGTGCAATCACATAAATTTTAGATTTATACGTTGATAGTTATAAGAAGGATATTACAATGGACCATTTAACAGCTCGTAACAACGAATGACCACATCCGTGCTAATTTCTCTAAAACACAATAAATACACACACTAAAATATTGTATAGGTATACCTATTAAATAGTAATTATATAAATTGATTATTCTCGTCCATGATTTGTTTTTAAAATACCCTTCTTATTTTTTTCTTATTTTAACCATACGCCTGTAGTCTATACTGCATAATTATCATTATTATGATTATTAATTATCATTTCGTTTTACCTATATGTCAAAAGTTTCATAGATTCCTAGAAGTCCTATCTATTTTATTACAGTTATAACAATAAGTGTTCATTCCCATCATGACGTTTTCTCTTTGATGTTTTTGACACGTTTCTTTAAACACTTAAGTCTTAAATAAAAATGTATAAGTATTTATGCTAATTTGTGATCACTAAATTTTATTTCATATTTTCACGTGTATTACATTTACTTAACTTAATACAGCACAACATTTTATTATAATTATGTACTATGTTTAATATTTAATTTCTTACGTTGACAACATTCATACATTTAAAATTAAATTTTCTGGATACAATAGTATTTCATATTTGTAAGGATTAATTGAAATATGTTTATTAGAGAATAATATTGAGAGCATAAAACAAATAAAAATAATAAACTTTTTTTTTAATTTTAATTATTTTCATATTTTAGTCAGAGAAATGCTATTCAATTTTTATTGGGTTTTAAATAGGTACCTAGGCACTGTAAACAAATAATATTATTTAAAAATCAATTAAAATATTACATATTATATTATAGTTATTTGTAATAATATTGTGAATAGTTATACACACAGTTATACACCCAAAAATTGTCTTTGTTAATTTTTAAACATGCCTATGTTGTATTAAGTGATTTTAATGAATGTTATTTAGATTAAAAGAGTTAAAAGGTCGAACCTGTACAAATGTACAATAGCTATTATGAACGACACCTATAATTAAACAAATAGTCCACTAGAGATAGTAAATATACGTTTGTAATGGTAACTTTGTAATCTTCTTATTTATCTTACCTCAAATATTCTATGTGTTTATAATTTATGATTCAGAGATAGAGGAAAACTGTAATAAGTTGCAAGTTAAATTATGTATGATTAATACGACAACGTTGTGTATACATATTATATAAAACGAATAAGGTATAAGTGACCAGAATGTATTACCACTTAACAAATCGTAATAAATGTGCTTCGTTAGCTTTGTATACATTTAAATTGACCATCAGGAATACGAATTTAATTACCTATACATGATACAGAACTGCACGAACATGGCACCTAATCCAATCTAAATATTCCTCTCGAGAACTCTAAGAAAATATAGAAAAGTGTGCTTCATTAATTTTTTTTTTTACTTAGCAATGTATATAAATGGAATAATAATAAAACCCAAATAATGTTATACAATTTAGTGTCAAAATATCAAAACTACTGTAGTATAAATTAAAGAATAATGTAACAGATATCCATTTTTATTGTTCAACTCGAGTGTCGAGATATTAAATGTCATATCTACATACTATGTACAAAGTCATATAATATTAATATGAAATTATTAGAGCTTCCAATAAAAATATTTAGATATTTAGACTAGGATAACGATATTGTTGCCATGACTTATTACTATAACTACCAAAATAGTTAACGATGACTAGGTATTATTATTCAAATAATATTTATTGAGTACAACTATTATAATTACAATTTCTTAATATGTATAATATTATACTAACTATTATGCTTTCAACAAAATATTTGTCCACTTATAAAAACAGTACATGACTATTGACTATAGAGTTCAATAAAACACCAACTGTTGTCTGTTGAGTGGAATATCTATGTGACTAACTGCAGTGATATAATATAATATATTATATATTGTGTACGTTTGCCAAAATGCGCATGTGTCTGTAAAAGCATCATATACAGATATATTTCTAAGTAGGTCTGTGTAACTACCCACTGTATTATACAGTGTACTTATATACAGTCTACACCCCTCTACAATTCACACGGTATAATCGACCCTATATTCGTCTTATATTAATATATAATAACACATACCTATATAGGTATAAAAATATATATGCTACAAATGTTCCAACGAACTATGTGTTTTATTAATAAGAAATGTAGCAGCATCATTGTTATTATAGTTTCAGCTGTTAAATGGCGTATAATAATAATAGTAGTAGTTGGTACCTTAGGTACCTACCTATACGATGTAAAGTATGATAATGTAAATGTACCTATAATATTATGGTACCTATACGGTACACGTGATTATAATATGACGAATGGTCTTGTTGAACAATATAATAAGACCAATATTTTTCCTGTACAGTATACCTACTAGTTTGAGTCAAGTCGTGGCCGCATTCTTCCTCCCTGATATAAACGAAAAAACTGAGCCGTTTATATCAGACTGTTCGTGAGTGTATACCTAAATCTTATATCTTATATCTTTTACTCGTATATATAAATCTTATATTATTATAGGTAATATTTTATAATAGTATAATTTATTGGATCACAGTTTTCTCAAAGTAAAACACGTTAATCGGAACGGCGCGGAAAACGTAAAGGTGACTTATTGCAGCGATGTATATATGTATAATGAGGTCGACCGGATTGATGATTTCTTTATATTATTTACAAACACGAGAACAATATTGTTCGAAGCAATCATGGAAACCGGATGTTTTCAATCAATTGTTTGTTTCTATAATATTACTTTTCTTTCGAATGCAATCCACTTGAGTTAATTACCACTGGGACGGACGTCAAAGGTCACTTGAGCGTGCGCCCGTAATAGTCCATTTGATGTTATTGGTACCTACGTAACAGAATATTATGAAACTCGCATCTGGAGAATATCGCAGTCTTTGCCGGCCTACAAGGACGGCTGTCAATCATGCGTGGTCAAAAGGAGTGACAAGCGAAAACACAGAGATAGTCAATTATAATATTTTTGTCGTCCGCGACAATCTCGTTTATATTGTCTTATTCGTACATAACTGTAGTATTGTATAAATTATAACTTTAAACTTGCTATAATTGAACCTGCAGGGAACTGTTTTCAAACAGAATCACGTTATTAGCTGTAAAAACGAATAATCGACAGTTGCAAATCAGTTTATTCTCATTGATAGAATTAAAAAAATATATTTGATTTAGTATAATTTCATGGTTTTGATAACGACGAATAAAAATAGACACGCATATATTGGCAAGACAGTCGAAATGATGAAAGTGTATATGTTATAAAAATATTTACGTACCGGTATTATATTGATATATTATACCTATAGGTATAATTATTGTTGTTTAGCGTGTATTTTCGTCGAATCAAAATGTTAATAAAGTTTGATAAAATATGTTAAACATTTTTAAATTTTTAAATTTAAATCTATATTGTAACGGTGTAACATTTGCGATAACCCAGCATCAACCAACTTCTATAGTATAAAATTACAACATATTAGGTAGGTACGTGTAGTGTGTACATTACAACTTACAAGCTAATAATTTAAATATTTAAATTGAATTATGAGAAAAAGTATACTCGAGTTGATCGTGCAAAATTAATTCACAAATTCAGTAGCTACTGTAATACCACGTGTGTAAATTTACATATACCTACCTAGCATTATTAGTTAAATTTAACAACATTTTCATACGGCGAAGATATTGCGTGAATATTTAATAAATAATACGTGAGGTTGAAAATTGTGTTTTTTAAAAGATAAACAATAATATATAATATTGACCATTGACGTAACGTTTTCTGCATAATCTAACGTGACCCGCAATGTACCCGTGCAATATATTATATACAAATATGTTTTTGTAAAACAGAACAAGAACATAGAAGAAATTCCACGAAAAATAATATAAATAGGTTAACCGAATCTGTGTCTATGTAATGCTGCTGATTAATAGCTTATGAAATATTGTAATAGGTACCTATTGTACCTGCGATATTGTGTTGTGTCCTGTACGCGCATATATACAAACGGACACGCATTATAATATTATGTACAATTATTAGCCGCGCTTGAAAGCTGAATGGATGACGATAACGATCTTCTTGCACACGGGTAGACCAGCTGAAGCCTCGGGCGACATTGAAGTTTACATCCGGACGGCGTATAATACACCTAGGTATAGGTTAGGTACACGTGTTCGGGCAGATTTACGAAATGATTCATAAAACGATTTTCGCCAAAAACCCACTTGTTGCTCACGACAAACAATGAGAATATAACACTGCAGCAACACCGTGTAGTGCGGTGGGCGTACCTATCTATATATACACAACGTGACAGCTCACGCGACTTTGAAAAAAAAAATGAAAACACCATGCGGAATATTTTTCAAGTTTACATAATATTATGAACACTGCAGAAACCATACGGGAATGACTTCGGATGTTGAGCGTGCACAACGCGGCAAGCACACAAGTGTAAAAGATTTCGACGGAGTTTATAAACCATAATCTGTAATATGAAATAATATTATGAATTACAAATCAAAAGTCATAGGTAGGTAGGTATACCAAATATATTATAATAGTATATAGGCATAAATAAAACATATTTTTGTATAACATTTTATAATACTTTTGAAACCATAAAACGTATATCTGCAGTGTTAAAATGAGCACCCACATGTGATGTATACAATATAATGTATATATATATGTATAATTTTATGTGTGTTTATATGTATATATTTTTCCATTATATATGTACGTATATAATACAGAGGTACCTTAATGCTTATTATAAACCGTACACTTTCCGTTGTATACCCGCAATAACGTTTATTCTCCAATTTGTTTGACTTATCTGTAACAGGTTTATAAATATTATTAAATATAGAATAGTATAATATAAATATGTAATTAAAAAACAAAACTTCGTCCAGGTTCTCGTGTTACAATGAAACGCTTCGTTTAAATTGTTATTACTACTAATTAACACGGTTTTTATTTTTATTATATTTATCGCGGCTCAGTGTCAAAAGATCAAGAGATTTCGGCAAATTTTATACAATGATAAACCGACCGAGAGTACGGGTAATGCAACAATACGCGTACGTCGAAGTCTTGGGTTCCGGAGAAAAGAGATGTGTGTATATGATGATATAGGTATATCATTATATATATGTATTATAATATTTTATGGGTACCCGAGAGGTGTTGATTTATATTATAGTCACATGTGTGGCCGACCCGAGTGCGCGTGCGTGCCGGTTCGCGCGCGTGTATGTGCTAGCACCCGTGTGTCTGTGCACACACGAAACACGACGCAATAATTTGTAACAACAATAATTTGTAGTTTGCGTTCCATACACCGACCTCGACGCCGATTGATAATGAGTACCAAAGAGCTAATATATTAAACTTCTCGAGTATTTATTGATGATAAACAGTTTTCCTGAATATGCATCCAACAGTCGTTTCGATTATGAAACTGAGAGTACATTTTGCTAACGCTTCATGCACCTCTAATATACTCATAGGTAACACTATATTATAGTGTTTCAAGATAAGGTTTCTCATCTTAATTTTAATTTTGAATTGAATTTCTATGTACACATCGTCCTATATATACGTATCTATCATAATAATATTGAATAAGTATTACCAGTAAAAAAATATCATATCAAAAATGAATCAAATTTATAGCTTATATATTGAGTAAAATAAAAAAAATGTATTAAATATTTTGTAAAATTTATAATCATAATCATCTCAAAAATTGAACTTAAAAATATATTCATTAAAATTGTCCTGTATCGACAGGTTAGCATCATCCAACTGTCAATATATTTCCAAAATAATTTTTACTGATATAATTTAAAAATCATTTTGTTCAATAGTAATTTATAAAATCTCACATTCAAGTTCTTGATATACATGTTTAAAATGTACACGTTTTGTCATTAAACAATGTAAATTTTTTGACTACTCATTTTAAAATTTAGTATTTTAGTACCTATCAAGTACCAACATTTTATAAACAGACATTTTTCGAACAATTTTAATAAATATAAATTTAAATAAACATTCTGTTTTGGTATCAATATTTATCTAAACATCAAAACATATATTATACGAAAAAACACTGACTAATAATATATGTAATAATCATGAATAATATGTTAATCAGAATTTTCATACTACCTTCTCAGAATTCGATCTATTTTTTGTTTCATTAAATAATAATCATATCTATGATAAATCATTTTAATTAACAAAATAATAAGGTACCCATACAGTTCTACTAATCAAAAAATATTAAAAGTTTTTAGTGGAATTGGTGAATAAAAATAAGTAAAATACTGTGGATATGTACCTATGAAAATAAATAAAAAATTCTAACATCTTATAAATATCTTAATATAACATATCCAGGTACAGCTAAATAAACTAATATAAAACTTTTCTGGGTATACCTTCCCATAGCTAACCAATGTTATTTTCACTATACCGTCAAGATTCTTACGTCAACCAAAAAGATAATTTTTTTTTTTCAGGTACATGTGTTATAAACTTGTAAATAATTAAAACCGTTTTTAATCAGTACCTATATATAATACTAAGAATACGATAGTTTTTAATTTTTAGGTATAAGAATATATTATTTCTGTATATACATATTTGATTTAGATTAGATAGTAGAACTATACCTAACCAAATTAGTGATTAATAAATAACGATAATGCTTGCACTAAATAATTACATAATGAGGAAAAAATACTCGGAAACAGCATTTAAAATAAATAGGTACCTTTGCAACAACAACGGACTGACATATTCAAATTAAAAAAATCTGTACAACGTAATTTATATATATATAACAGTTGTGAATATAAACGGAAGTGCGTGCAGGACGATTATTAATTTATTGTCATTATGCAAACAATTTATTTTTTTGAAATAGATTATAATCGTTTAGATCACATCATTTATAACGTTCTTCACGAATATAAAATGATGAATAAGTTTTTTAAGTTTAATATTGAAATTAAATGATATAATATTTAAGTTATAATAGTAGGTATATAATATATATATTTATATTATAACGATAAAAAACCAAATGATTGAGTTCTGTCTACAGCGAAGTTTGGTCGGAGTTTTCGTAATATTGATGCTTACCGGGCTGCCATAAACGAACTTTATATATAAGTCTCAAGAATTAACAACAACGTGTAACTTAATATGGTGGTCTTACGACAAGAGCGCACACGTGATTATTTCTGATTCATCAATTCATCATTATCCATTCATTCATTCTTCTTCTTCCTCTTCCTCTTCCTCTTCTTCTTCTTCTTCTTAATATTATACTGCACGTGCAGCGGTAGATTTAGCCGTAGACGCAACGGCTGATGTGCGGTGTATGGCGTGTATAATACATAATAATTTGTATTACTCGTGTGTATAATAATATATGAATAATGACTGGACGGCTAGCTGCTGCTGACGGCGGTGACTCTGCCGATCGGCTTGAATCACGAGAAGCGATCGCCGTGCAGAGGCGGGTTGAGGAATATCGTAGCTGCATTTGTTGTGTATTGACGTTTCTTTTAATATTATTTCGCTCTCTCGGGCCACCATGGCCACCACCTCCGTCGGCCTCCTCTTTTGGTTTTTATTTTTGTTAATTACAGTAATGAGTGCGGCTGCGGTTCTTACATACAATGAGTGTACGCACACACACACACACACACACACACACACACACACACACACACACACACACACGCTAATACTCACTCACGCACGCGCATACGATTTCTTCGGACGTTTCTGACCGCTACTAATGGACCGCTGTGTGGCACGGAATGCTTTTAGTAGGCAAACACACGCGCCGCCGCCGCTGGTTTTCTGTTTGCGTACACACACGCACACACACACGTGCGAGCGCGCCACACGTATATATTATATTATAAAGGTACACACGGCTCGATCGCGCTCATTTGCATATAAGTCGACGGACCAACGGTTCCCAAAAATAACATCTCCGGCGAACAAAACTTAAATATCATCATCTCTACGACGCTTTCCCGAGTGGACATGTGACACGAGAAAACCAAAAATAAACAACAAAAAATTGGGAGAAATAATTATGCTGCAGCACTATAATGATGGTATACCTTCGTGCGGTACCAGATTATACGCGTACTTAGGTATAATAATAACGGTAACTCTGCAGCGGCACGCGGTACGGTCGCATAAACCAGAAATGAAAAACCACCATTGACTGTATTATTATATGTTTTTTTATTAGTATTATTGTTATCGTATAGGTACGACTATTATAATACTGGTGTGTGTGTTTATCTTTGGGATATACGCGTTATTAAAAGAAAACTATCAAAGCAACCGGTTTGTAATCAAGTGATGGCTGGGCCTCAAGTCGATCTACATAATATTTAAGGGGAAACGGAACGACACGATGGTGGTGAGGGTAGAAAACTTGATTGTAATTCATGGACGCATATTATATATACATTTATACTAAGTATATATATATGCGTGCTTCTCGAATTCAGCAATTAGTTATAGGCTTACGAGCACCTATGTGACATCCGGACCAACGGGTTTATCACATATTACAGCAAGTTGATCACACATAAGTGTGTGTGTGGTGCGACCACCGTTACCGGTATATACCAATACACACAGCCGCAATGGTATACCAAACGTCTTTGCGCCGTTCACATTCTATCGTATCTATTATCCTCATACTGTAATAATTAGAGCATACAGAGTGACTCATTGAGCACGCGCATCCCCATTTCATTGTTAATTTTTTATCAGCACCCATGGTAATAATGATTACTGATTGTTTTGAATTTTCAAGTGTACTATCTACAAATGTTTAGAATTTTATTCCATTTATAGAGTATCCGTTTCCGACATGTCCTCCGAGTGACGAGCATAATATTATTATTATTACTCATATTTTTTAGCACAAAGTCATCATATTTTATACTTATATGCGTGTTACACAGTTGTTTTGGTCTGCATCACTTGCCAGCAGAAAAAAATTATGTCACAAACAATATTATAATGCTATAATACGTTTTCATTAAGATATTATAACCATAAAAGTATAAATGCACAACATGAGGATAAGTATAGTGCATAATATGCGGTACCTGCAGGTACAACATTATATGACGTGCAGTTTACTGCACTATTGGTACAAACGTTTGTCACTATAAACCGAATAGTGTGCATGTCGCGACTTCTCTCCTCAAGGAACGTTTTAGTACTCATTATAGGTCGTGACGAATAGAACCCAAATCTTGAGCATCAGTATAAGTGTTAATGCTACCAGCGGCGGCGCTACAATATATAATATACGGTGCCTCATCGACGGGTTAGGTTATATATATACCTATACATCACAATAAACTAATGGATTAACGGGGCTGCTGCTGGTGCTGCAACGTTTACAGATTCTCCGAATATAGCAGACACGGCGTAATGTTCTTGCACAGTTGAATACGAAATTATAAACATATGATAATATAATATAGGTAGGTATATGCACCCCGCAGTCTCGTCGATATAATATTATAATAATATCATATACGCGTATATTATATATAGGTGTACCGGCGGGGGGTCCCGACGTCTCGCGGGGGCTACGCGTATAAAATTATATACGACCGATCTCTATAATAATATTACCTATATCTATGTATACTAACGATTTATTTATTTATTTACATTTTTTTTTTCTACTTTCCAAATTTTTCCAAGACGATAACGGCGTGCGTCCATCGGGCTTATTCATTAATATTGCAGATATAACGGTTGCGGCTAGCGTTATTTTTTATTCAAATTGTCCATTTTCCCGCCAATGTGACGTACCTATAATATGCATTCTGAACATATACGTGTATAGATTGTTGTAGTGTTTGTTTTAAATTATTACATCCGTCTGCAACCGAGCATTAATGTTGGAGCGAAAGAATTGAATTTTGCCACTGTACACGTCGTACATAATAATATGTCAAAATCGCGTACGACCACCTGCAATGACTGAGACACGCGCGACCATGTCCCAGTAAAAAAGCTTAGGTATTCCGATATTATGCAGTCGGAAAACTAAATCGAGTGAAAAAACAACAAAACTGTTTCTATCGCTTCTCTTCGATTATTTAGTCCGAACAACAAACGGTTTAGAAATTGGACTGTCGTGTTTGTAGGTATATATGATGCACGCGATTAATTAAAAACGAGAACGACCGGTCGTCCAGTCATCACACCACGACACGACGAAAAGAATTATATTTTTTACAGCAACGCATATTATAATAGAATAATAATATGTTCGAGGTAGTTTTCCGATAATCTCGTTGATATGTCGAACTAGCGTGTACGTAAAATTATACACAGTCAAAATTTAAATTAAACTAATTTTTCTCGAAAACATGTTTTTATAAAATACCTCACATTTCGATTCGATTGAATCGATTTGCGTTTTAAACGCGTTTCTAATATGGATTATACATATAACAGTGCGGTTTAACATAAATTTAAATACAAGAATTAATGAGTAATTGTCATAAAAATGTTTGATTGCGATTTAATACGCTATATTTAAATCCCAGATTTAATGGAAGTGTTTATGATTAATTCACTCATACAAAAACATTTCATAACCTTTCACAATCGCGCATTTATTTGACTATTTATTTGTTCGTAAGTATTAATCGTGTTCTCAAATAAGATATAAGATATAAGTTTCTATGAATATAAATTTCTATTCTTTTTTTTCAAATTTAATACATTAATTTCGATATACTTAACTTAATATTGTTTTGAGTGAGTATTTGAAGTACTTATTCGTGATAACCTGCAATAATTTCAAAACGTATACTAATTGTTTTGTACATTTTAACACAATAGGTTCCTGTACTTGAAAATAGTAAATAATTTAAAGTCTATTATTATATTGTATATTTGTATCTATTCCACTGGATAGATCCCCGAGCATTTATAATTTTGTGTTCATTTTTTTAACTCGAAAAGAGGGAGGTACCAACTCTAACAAGTTGTTTCGTTGTTATAATATATACTGAGATTCCTTTTTGCTGTCGATTCAACGCATATAGTTACCGCTTTTAAGCCGAGTCCCGAGGCATTTGTACTGTCTCGGTTCTTTTCTGAGACTCGTGTCAAGACTTCAGCGTCTGCAAATATACTCTCTGATGGCTTATTAAAATAATTGTTGCCTTTATTTTTCGAATTTGGGATAAACGCAGATTGTAATTAGTGCGCATGAACCGAGGATTAGCGCGAACTCGCCTTCGGGACACACGTCAGTTTAATAATTACTGTCGGGTGGTGTGTATGGTATATATACCGCCGTACACTCGTACAATGCACACAGCAGCCGACAAGATCTCGCTTATACATATATTATATGTATATAGGTACAAAATATTATATAAACATATATTTTTTTTAATTTTACAAATAGTAAAAATTACAGTATTATATATTATTATTATTATTATGACGGCTGACAAGTTGAAACATTCGTTTCAGAAAGCGCGTACCTACCTATAAGCTGTCTGACTCAAGCGTTTGTCCCCAGGGCTTTCAGAATAAGAATTGGTATTATTACACGTATCTATATACACGAATACAGCAAATACTTACATACTGGATATTTGGACTGCTTTTCGATTCGAATGAGTATATAATATAATATATATATATATACGTGAGTGTGCAGGACCTATGCGACTTCTGGGCATATACTCGTATGCGCGCGCGCGCGCACACACACACACACATATATACATACATACATACATACATACATACATACATACATACATACATACATACATACATACATACATATGGAATATACAGCCGATCGCAGATTCTTGTTGAGTGAAGTACAGTGTTTATATTCGTCGTGTATATTATAATATTATGCGAGTATCGTACTATAGACGTTTTTCATCCTAATATAGATAATATTTGGACCACCAAGCGGATTATATACCAACGTCAAATTCGAATGTATATATATATACATATATATCATAATATATAATCATCAGTTACGAGTCATCACGGTGTATATCATGTCTACGCGCGTGCCTATATAATCTCTGTAGACGATTATGCATGTAGGTATATTTTATATTATAGGAGAAAAAGAACGGTTTCCTCAGAACTTATTACGAGGTCTTGAAAATATAATTTTTACCGGCGGCCTAGTGGTGTTTGTTCTACAAGATATACCTACCCACCATAGGTATAATATTATCAAGTGTACACTTCATCCAGATCTTTTCTTTTTTGTTCGTTATACGATTTCAAACGCATTATTATAATATAAATAATATATATCGTGGTAATAAGAAAATATCTCATCTACAATTTCCATTATATATGTATAATTACGTGATTATGACATCTGCTGCAGCACCCGAAGTCTAACGAGAAATATTCCATAATTATTATATTTTATGCGCAAGTACTAAGTATACACGACTGTTTTTGAACACATAAATGTGTGAACGAATTCAAATATAGATAAGTTAAGGTACTGGGTACTATGGTCCAATAAAATCATATCTGCACTACGCTTTCATAATGATTATGGTTAAATCTTCAGTTATATTAAATAAATTGTAAATCTAAAATTTCAGAATACCAGAATATTTAAATAAACATATTAATTAAAACCATTGAAAGTCAATCGATATTTTTCCTCTACAAGACAAAAATATATAAATCATGAAAACGTTTTTTTTTTTTTTTAATACTATACCCGTGACAATGAAAACCTTACGAAAACTTAGTCAGAAATAAATAATGTTGTATCCAACTCAAAAATAAATTCATGTTTAAAAAAAAGGTTTAAACGACCCCCCCCCTCGTGTTTTAAGGAGAATCCCTCTCTGCAATACATACTTATAATGAGTATACATATAGTACAGAATGCAGTTTGAAGTGCTGACTGTACGCGTGATGAAATACCAAAAGCATCATAATTGTTCGTTCGCAAGTAGGTAGGTATATCGATTTATTATGCACAATCTGGATGCATATAATAATATATATTTTTATTATATAATTGTATAACCTGCATTGAGTGTTGACACTATCTGTACACTAATGTCGTCAATGGAGCATGATTGCGGTGTATTCGCCGCGTGCACATCCATCATCATGCTATAATATATACGCACGCGGCGACTTTCAACTTTACAAGGTCTGTTTGACACATCCGAACTAGGAAAAAAAGCTGTAACTCGATCTTCGTATGATATTATAATATTATTTATATAGTAACGCATAAGACAGTATAATAATAATAATCTATAATGTGATGATATAATATAATCATTGCGTGTTAGGCAGCAGTATTAATGGCTGCGCACAGCCCTCTGTCGCGATAGCAGCAGTCCGCCCAATGACGATGACGGTGATAATAATATTAATCATCATTATCGTTACAATATAATATTATACAATAATAATAATATGGTCGCAATGTCAATTTCCTCTCGGTCACGGGTCCGTGAACGGTTTTTTATTTTATCTCCGGCCGGTGGTTACGACTGCGATGAATGCCAATTCATTCATTCGTTCTGTGGTCGTCCGCGGTTGGCTCGTCACCCGCCGCGGGGCCCGTCTCATCCGTGACGACGCACAGATACATAATATAATATATACGACATTACGACTGCCACTACACTATATAATAATAATAATAATAATATTATACACTGTAATGTATAGCACAGTGGGCGATGGAGATGACCACGAATATTCGATATAATATTATTATCGTTCAGTGAATGTTTACTAATGGACAATGGTGTGTGTATACTTACACAACGTCACATATTATAATTGGTTTATAATATTTTATGTTGCATTTTGGGGTTGCAGTTGTGACTATAGACGCAAAATGTCAACAAATCCGTATTGGGTGTAAAAGGATTTTTTTTTTGTTTCCCAGCAACGTCCAAAACGTCTATAAAATCTACTTAATTAGATGTATATATTATGACTAAAATTAAAATTAATATATTAGATTTTTCTCTGTGGACGCCAACGGGTAAATAAAAATACATTTTATAATCTGTATACTTATTTATTGTGATTTGAATGTAAATTATTATATTTAGTTCAACCATTGGATAATATAATATTAACAGCAGATTAATTAAGCAACACAGTGCGTATAGTGTTTAATGCCCAAGGTGTTAAAATATATAAGTAACTAATCAGTATGATGTGGATGAAGTTTGTAAAAATGTTAATCATATAATTGTGGGCGTTATTATAGTGTGGAGAATTAGTATAAGATAATATACTAGAGAAACAGACACTAAGAAAAGAAGATAAATAATTGATATTTTAAATAATGTGGTAAATGAGATATTAAATCAATATTGCAGTGCGCCAATAGGGTTTTATTTGTATAGATTTGCTTGAAAAAATACATCGTCACCGAGATATTGTCGGACTGTGAAAAAAATGACGAGTTTTGAAAAATCATCAGTTGTAAGTTGTATAATATAATAATATACTATTAATTATCAGCGACTACTGTCTGCTGTATATATACTAAACTACAATACAGCGTTAAAACGACGCGGAATGAGAATAGGCCATAAACCGGCGCGACCTTATACCTATGCAGCAGATTGCAAATATTATATACGACTCTGTCTAGTGCGATGATGGATATAGTAATATAATGTCCGTGCACATCTCAATATATTATATTGTACAAAAAAAAAAACAATTATTGATTTACGATCGTTAACATAATTGTGTGCAGCCAGTGGAGAAAAGGAATAAAAAAGAAACCACATTACAACAACAATAATAATAATAATATTACCTAGCTATATTATTACATTAAGAACGAGACACTTACGTTTTCCGCTCGCATCTCTGCACTATTGGCCGATCTATAAATCACTGTTACATTACGCGACGTGCTATAATAATAATAATAATAATATTATAATAAAATAATATTACAAGTATATTTCTCGCAGTGTTCTGCAGGCTAAGTGTTAAGTGTTACGCAATCCCAGCAAGTCTATACGACGACGTGTCGTCCCGCGGATATTGGCAATCTCACTCAGTTGTTGTACATGTCTGACGTGTCTGACGCGGTATTGACGAAAAAAAAATAATGACAAATTATTATTGTATGACTGTTAATATTGCTGATTATTTTCTTGACGATAAAACTATAACTGTTCTTTAAATTATATTGTATAGGTAATAGTATAACATCGTTTCGACATTCGACGACAAATTTATGTTTTTACGTTTCGAGTGCAGGGTCGAAGTTATAGCTGATGGGTTATATTATGTTATAATTCGTATTTTGTAAATGTCGATAATCAATATATTATTATCATCTTACATCCGCATAACGTATTTTGTAATATTATCAAATGGATACTGCAAATTTGTATTTTTCCTAAAAATGCAATCGAAATTAAACATACAATATTTTATCTTAAACAATACATCTTATTATTATTAATAAATAAATAAGCATATTACATATTATATTTGCATTGCATTCGTGTATTTTTATTGTACTCGGAAAAAGTCATTTCTCAATGGTTATTAGAAGAAGTTTCATTAAATATCTGTTAGATGTTTAAACTAAGAATAGGTATTAAAATATCATCGTTCGTGTGACTCTGGACATTCATATTGTTATAAATTGTATTTCCTATTATATTATGTTTCGGTGATAAATGTATATAATTATATAATAATAATAGTCATTCATCGTATTAATAAGCGTGTCTCTTTAAAGGATAAATATATAATAATAATATCCATTATTATTGCACATAGTTTGTTCATTTTATTAAATACCTAATCACTTGGTAATAAATGGCTTATTATCGTACTGTATTATAATTAATATAAAAACAAATCGTTAGTTAAGTTTGAAACTCGAGAGCAAAAATCTTTTATCACTTTTAAAAACATGAAACGATGTTCTGTGCGTCAAGTCGCCGAGATAAGATAGCTATCGTGCAGGTCGTAGCTGCTACCACCACTACTAAAATTCGATTTCGTTTTCTTTTTTCTTTTTCTTTTACTGTCCATAGAATTAATATTCAAATCAGCTATCAACATTTTTTAAATTTTGTTTTCTATCACCTCTGTCGGTAGAAAACTACGCGTGTGTAGAGATCCACGTCCGCGTGGAAGGCCTCGGAACCATCATCCCAACATTGCCCACGCGCGCGTATATACCGTGGTATTATTTGAACGCCTCATCGACCACGTTCGGCCCACTTTGCGGCTTTCCTCGTTCCCGTGGCGCATAATCGTTAGTTGCTTTGAAAATGGTGAGCAGAAATATTTTATCACTTTTAATATAACACGAAACAGTGATGTTCTGAGTTAAGTAGTGGAAGATCGGAATTTATTATTGGGAAGGTCGCTATTAAAATCCAATTTCTGTTTGTTTTTAATGTCCATAAAATTAATATTCAAATCGACTATCATCATTTTTTATTCTGTTTTTTATCACCTGCACTGTCGCTGAAAAACTCTATGCGTTCAGAGATTGACGTCCGCATATTATGACGCCTCTGAACCATCTCAGCATTACACCGCGTGCGTGTACACCCGTATATTATAATTTGAACGCCTATCGTCTGCCCACTTTCTGACTTTTCTCGCTCGCACGGTGCATAATCGATATTATAATTACAGACCGCAAACGTACAATAATAATAGGTAATGAGTAATGAACTAATGACTAATGAGTAATCAAATGGTAAAATCGTATTTTCATTAAAATAAAATATTAAAATTGTACGTATTAAAAGCATACGTTTGTTGCGAATTTTCTACTACGCCGACCTACCTGTTGTTACATACACCAATAGGCTATATTATAGTAACACACAACATAATATTACATGCTAATTGCAGTTTTATAATGTTCTCATTGTAAAATCGTTCACGGCGACAATAACACGTGAAATAATAGCGATGACCGCGGTTTTACAATGCAAAATGTGTTTCATATTGTACAGCGTGAGTGGCGTTCGAAAATTTCGCGCATGCCCATCGTGTATAGTCTGACGTCTGTATAATATATCCAACGCACAGCGCCGGCGGCAGGAGTGAAGGGCAGAAGGGGCAGCCGCCCAGGACGACACAATTTAAGGGGTCCCGCGCGTCTTCCATGGGATTTATAATAGTGATGATGACAGACTTCTTCATTTTTGAATTACAATTAAATATCAAGAATCGATTAATTGGAATGTGTTGATTATTATTAGTGTTGAATATTCAATATCGTAAAAATGCTAAATTCATTTAAGATGGATAAGCTTGTCGGCTATTAAATTGTTTAGTACATTTATCAACAAAAAAAACGTTTATGAATTTATAACTGAAAAATGATTTGCAAATCGTATGCGTAAAAAAAATATTTTAAAATTGTTATGTGGGATAGAAAAAAATTCTATCCTACCAGTAATTGCTGGGCGTCCCAAGAAAAAAATTTTCTAGGGCTTTGTGAAAAAATCTGCTCCTATAATAACCTCTCTCGCCGGCGCTTCCAATGCATAATATTATATCGGTTGGTTGTTTACAGCGAGCAGCTCAGTTGTCTATAGAAAATATTTGTATGTATAACCGTAACATAAAATTATAGTATAGGTATTACGTTGTCGTTTTAAAAAGTAAAAAAATTATAAAATTATGAAGTTAACTATATTATACAATAATTATTGTAAGACATATGACGTTTTAATTCTCAAGAGCATTTGTTGAAAAAAAAAATCAATACGCACTTTTTGAGATAATGAGTGCTCAGTGCAGTGTTTCCACAGTTAAAATGATCATTACATCTGAGTTTTTATGTATATATCGTGTATATATATATATATTAAAGTATGTAGGTATATTATAACACATATTATATAGACTCACTCGATATTTTTAAAACGCGTCTTTTTTACGATGTGTTCGCGTGGTTCGTTTCTGTGTGTGTATATACAATATAATATTATTATATATACCTAAACGCGCAGCGCGGACGAATAAGACAAATATTTCAAGATTTCCTGCCATTCAGTCGCGCTAACGACTAAAAAATAAAATAAAATATTCCAGTCTTGTTTTTAGGCACACAAAGAGAAAATACATCATATACCTACATAATGCGCCACCGCCAGTGCAAGACCGTTGAATTTGTGCCGCAGTCGAACAACAATAACACGTATCGTACTTATATCGTTGACGATACTACCAATATGGTTATAGTTACCTCCATGCAATGTGAGAATGATGTCTTATATATGTTTTTGACGAATTTCGAAAAGCGGCGAATACACCGACAGGTGTAGTTGTATAATAATAACAATATTATTATTAAAACTCGCGGTGAAATATTTTCTCGCCGATGAGACTCTCTCGTGCAGCCTTTCGTCCAACATCTGGCCAGTAATCGTTTACGTAATTTATAACTCAGGCATGTTTTAAAAAAAGAGGTTAAGAGATGATTCGCCAAGCATGATGGGCTGCATTTACCTTTTAATCGTACTCTATTTGTATTCTCACTTCGGTGGTCTTTAGAACTTGCTTTAAGCTTATACTTTTGGACCGTAATATCTTCAAGAAGATTAGTAATTACATACAATTTTAATGAGTTTTATCTTTTGGATGAGATAAAATCATTTTATTTTTTAAAATTAGAATATCTCCTCTTTTATTTAAGTTTGGAAATCATATAGTTATCGAAATATTAATCTATTAGCGTTTCACAACGACCAACACCCCTCACTTGAGTCTACTAGTTAAAATTTCGATTTACATTCATCGTTAGGTACTTACGATTATCATTTTCAAAAAGATCAACTTGCTTGATGTAATGCTTAACAAAATCATAGTAGGTATTTGAAAAAATAAAAATATGGTCGGTCACGTAAGTACTTATTGCCTTTACCTATAGATATCTACTTAAAAATTCTAAAAATCGTAATTTAAATGAAATTAATGTTGTTCAGGAGAGATTAGAGATGCATTATGCGCAATAGATGAATCACTCTGTATACAATTCTCTCTTTCTCTATCTTTTTCTCTCTTTCAAACACACACACACACACACACACACACAAATACATACGAACACCTCGCATTAAATGTGAAAACGAGTTATCTCCGTATAATAGTTCTCGGGGAAGAGTAAACACAACTCTGTATAATAATATATACGATAAAATTATTATCACACCACCGTCTTTTCCCAAACTCGCTGCAGTGCAAACATAACAGATCGCTGGTGGATTATTACAATAATATTACTGTACATAGTACTATATATACATATACATACGTTATTGTATTACAGTCGTAGGTATCGTGGACGAGTCGAATGTTGGACACACACACAACGCCACTGCAGCAGTCCGTCGTAATAATATCGTTGTCGTCGATCGTCGATGGATGTTTTTCTCGTAGGTATATATTTTGAATTTTTTATTTTAGTTAAAAGGGCACGTTCACACCTGTAGTGGGACATGAGAAACGATCCTGTTACACACAACACCTATATAGCTCCTATATTATAATATAATATAGACGATACAACGAGTATAAAATGATCTATAAATTTAACGCCTCCGCTGCTGCTGTTAAACCAGCTGGAGTTGCAGACATTTAGAGCGCATTATACACCCGCAGTTGTAAATAATAAATAATAACAAAAAGCAGTATAATATCGCTCGACGACAGCGATTTTGGAAATAGGGTTTTTTTTTGCTTATCGATATATAATTGTTAATTTTTTTTTACATGTCATTTGGCAAAAAAAAAATAAAAATAAAATTCATAAACTTGATTTCGATAATGATTTTTATGTACCCAAAACTTGTTTTGGTTTCCAAAAAAAATAAAAAAAATACGAGCCACAAATTTATATTCTGCAGCTACACGCCTCGAGGGCACTCGTAAAGATAAAACAAGCAAAAAACACTTATTGTAATAGCTTATAACGAATACATTTTTCACATTTTTATTTATAACATTTGTATTTTATTGATAATAAAAAACAAGTCCAAGACAATTAAAAACATTTCAATAATAGTAATTTCGTTATAACGTAATCTGTTATATCCAACGTAACCGACTTCATCCGTTTGTATCAAGTCCCACAAAATGGCCTGCAGTCAGCTTAGTACGTATATCATTACATAATATGAACTGAACATATATAAACGCCGTTACTATTTAAAAAATAATAAATATACATTGTACATGTAACGACGTATAGTCTTCGTTTATAAAAACACGTTTAAAACGTTTTTTTAATGTACGTTTGATGTCATAGATTAAACAAATTTATAGCAAGCTAGCTGTAAAGATGTTAAAAATTTTAATGTTATATGCTGTAT
Organism: Diuraphis noxia; assembly: GCF_037042655.1. Lineage (NCBI taxonomy): Eukaryota > Metazoa > Arthropoda > Insecta > Hemiptera > Aphididae > Diuraphis > Diuraphis noxia. The sequence goes on along the minus strand of NW_028301714.1, from coordinate 57,782,493 downwards.
ATCAAATTACACATTATTCACCATTTTAACTTAAAATAATAACTTATAATAATATAGTATAATAATATATCATATTATAATTCCGCGGCGTGTAATAATTATATTTTTTTTCCTTAAAATTCTTTATCAAAATCTGCAGATAGTACATTAAATACGCGTTGTTTTACCTAAATATATTGCTAGTATGGTATTATGTGCCCGTAAAAATATTATAATAACATTACTTATACCTACCAACTATAACATTGGACAGACGCGAACACGATGGTGGCGTGCGGCGGCAATCGAGTTCAGGGCATGTGCAGCGTTTGTCATCGCCGCTGCAGAAAGGGAAAGTTTTCAGACGATTCAATCGAACTCCGACCGGTTAGTTGATTGATAGACATATGAAAACTGGTTGGCATTAAGTGTAATTATATCGGAATAAACCGTATAGGTATAAACACTGTCGTTGTTCAGTGGGAAAAAAAAATTACGTGTCATACGATCAGGTGGTCCTGATGGATTATAAAAACACGCATTGATGGCGATTTTTTTAGTGTTGTGAAAAAGAAATCCTTGTCACGTTGATTCCAGAACGATAATTTATCGAACTATTAATGCGTTTAACCTGCCTATAACATAATATATTAATATAATAATATAATATTATGTATAGCCATTTTGTAATCAGAATATTGACTGCCATCACTCCGCAAGCGAATGCATATAAATAATAATAATGAACACATTTTTTTTTCTCCGGTCGTGTCAATGTTCATTGGATTCAGTGTCAACCAGGCCGGTAATTAAATATATATTTTTCTAAAGAGAGATGAGAGTGTTATTTTTCTTTGATTATGTTTTTTAATTTACTTTTTATAGGGTGGTTAAATGAACCAGTTTCATTTTTTTTCTTCAGTTGTTTAAATAGCGTTTGACTTGCAGTCACAAATCATAACTGTATATATACCTATATACTATACAACCGACCCGTAACGAAACGCCCCTTATTCTTCAAATACAACCCGAAATTACCGACACGTTGTCTATATAATTGAAGGGTTTGGCACTTTGCTCGAGTTTTCAAGATTCTTCGGCTGTAGTAAAAAAAAAAATACATAACACATTAGGATTGAATAGTAAAAAGAACAGAAAAAATAAATATTTTTCTGGTAATAAGGCGATACACATACTTAATATTAATATACTGATGAGGTTCTATAACAATTTTCAAAAGAAATACATTATGACAGTTTTTCTTTGTCAAAAAAAAATTAAGCCTATTAAAATATTATAGTACTTGGGTAGTCGGATATGTTTCCAATTTTAATGATTGCAACGTTTTTATATAGGTTTTATGGGAATTAATATAATAATAATAGTAATAGATAAGTATAATAACTCATGTTTGTTAGTAGGTATATAACTTTTTATTAATCTCATTGAGTTATACATCGGTAGTTTAATTTCAACAATTTCAATATGTTGGTATGTATATGACGTATACGAAGATGATAGTACCTATACCATGCTTTAAATTAGAACGGTTCTTAAGCCTTAACGGAAATTTTAAATCACCATTTTTTAATAATTGCTGTTTGTACCTATATAATATATTGTATGTATATTTACGTAATCTATACTTGCATAACATGATTTTAAGTTCAACAATTCAACATGTGTTGCTTATTATTAATTAATAATTAATATTCATTTCACATGAATTATGACTAAAATAAAATATAATCAGCTGTATTTTATCATCTTTAAACAGACCTCATTATTTATGTTATGATTTGATATGATTGTTATAGGTCAGTTTCTAAAAAAATATTTTTTTTCTATGTATTAAATATACCTAGTATTGTGATGGCGTTGTAGTTTTATATCATTATAGCTGATTAATTTGATTTAAAAGTAAGTTATGAGAGTGTATTTTTCAAAAATGTTATTAGTAATATAATTATTAATCAACCAGATGATAATTTCGATTAGAAATTTTTGTGAATTATCAAGTTTATTTGTAAATATTTTAGTGATTGGCATGCGTATATAACAACAATATTATGTCGGTTGAGTCGATTATGTATATTATATATATATAAACAGTTATATGACATCAGTATATAATAATTAAATATCTACTTTTTATATTACATACGCACATACACACTTTACGCAATATGCGATATTATAATATTGTTGTAAGATTACATTTTTTTTTTTTATATATATTTAGTTGGAATCATTATAGACTGGTAGAGTCATAAGTTTATTGCTTTATGCAAATTTCGAATTCTCTGTCGAGGAAGAATTGCTAAAATGAAACCGTGACGTTTGGCGCACGTATTCTTTCGTACCTATACAATATGCATATTATAGGGACCGGCCGATGAATCGAATAATGTATTATATTCTATGCACCAAACAGTTATGACCCATCATATTATTATATGAGATATGATATTATGTACCTTATTATACTTTCTTCTGCAATCGCTAAATATGACAAAAAAAATCACATACACAAGAAGAAAAAAGAATAGAATTCATCATGGCCTTAAAACGTCTTATGCTTACACGCGTGTGCTTATAATATATAGGTAGGTACACTTTTACATTATGAATTTACCTCCCTATAGGACATAACGCATAGCAGGACATGTCGTATTTAGGTACGACTCGACGCAGCATCGTGATTGCTATATCCGGAGTAGTATAGGTATATAAAATGTTTATGATAATAATATTGTATCAATATTATAAACACAAAAACGATGGACGATGCGGTGGTGGGGGGTTTGGTAAAAAAAAAATTAAAAAAATGCAACAATGGACAGGTCGGTGGACGAAGATAGATGATCCGGTCTGCCGATAAGAGCACATATATATATATACTGTATAGCACATCGCGGCGGCGGCGGCGGCAATGTAATCCGGATTAAAAAAATAAATATATAATAATAATAATAAGAAAATATAAATAAAAAGGATACCTGGTTCTGGTTGGGGGTGTAATTGTCCCGAGTCTAGCGCGCCGGGCGGTCTCGGGCGTCGCGTGGGCTTATATACATACATAATACTATATTTATATGTGTGTGTACCGAAACCCATTCATGTGCAGTATATTATATATATATATACCTTCGTTTAATAACAATATCATATTATTATTGTTATATACCTCACCGCGGCGCGGATGCTGTGCGTGTGTGCGTGCGCACGCGTGTGTTTGTGTGTCGCGGATTATATAAAAAGGATACACAATGGACAATGCACGTCAAGTGGACGCGTATACACCGGTAGCCCCGGAGGAGATCTTGATACGTCTTGGCGACACCGTGACAGTAACAAATCACACCAATAGCATGAGTGGTGTAGGTATATATTATTATTATTATTTTTATTATTTTATCATGTTCGCTGTCTGCTGTTGTCCGCGTCAAGGTTGCAACCGCTCGGCGTTATTATATTATAATACAGGTAGGTTACCATACGACACTGCTTAGCTTCCGTGTTACCTACCTACCAATGTAATTTCCATTTTCCAATACCACTGCAGTTATACCTAGATCGACTGGTTCCGAACGGTTTTCCTCCGAGACCTTTGTTGCTGCTGCAGCACGACCAGCTCATTTACCGGAAGCACCTATAAAGATTCGAGCACGCCATTAAAGTTACCTGGACGCGCCATTGCTTCAGAAATTGTCCTTGGCAACTAATGATAGTGAAAACGATAGTGACGATAGTGAAAATTTCATTTAATAAAAAACTTCCATCTAACAACATTTATAGGTGATAAGTTTTATGTAATATAATAATATTATTATGCAGTTCACCGCGAAGCCCGACGTGATGACTTGAATGCAAGATAACGCCGGGGCAGAGAGATAACGCGCAAAGCAAAAATTTTACATCACCACCGGCGTGTCACGGATCTCTGTAAGACTGAAAAAATTGAGGCCAATAAATCACACCGATTGGTCGTTTAAAAAATATTTTAAATTTAATTTTGTTTTAAACTTTTAAACACAAACTATATTATAATTACTATCATCACTATGATATTATAGATAATGCGCGTAATACGCTGTTGGAGACTAACATGTCACACATTTCGTTTGTAACCATACTTTAAAAAACTCTGTACCAGTCTTTGAGAATAGTGACCATCTAGACGGTATGTCATTATTATTGATTTTTTCAATTCAATGTAATATTTTATTATTCTACAGTTCGATTAATGTCTTACGTAAAAAAGCGTGTTACTGCAGTGTTGGGTACTTATTATCTATTTAGTACAGTTTATTTATGTTAATTAGATCAGATAAAATCCGTGAAGAAAATCTTTTATACATAATTTATACATCCTCAATTATTTATTGTGAACATTTTTTTTTTTTAAATATTTAATTTGTCAATTAAAATCCTAATTATAATATAATCGAACAATTGATAAAATGTTCAATTATTTTAGAAGTTGTTCATATTATCATTATATAATAGATATTTAGTATTCAGTAATCTTTTCTACATAAAACCTATAATTCTTCAGAATATTAATTATGTAACGCATACATATCTGATATCTACTCGTTTGTAAAGTGCATATTATTATTATTATGGTTTGTTTATTAAATTAACATTTTCTCCAACACCTAAACCTTCCTACTTCCTACGGTCTCAAAATTATGTTTTTTTTTCAATATTATAATTTATGACAAATCAATTACTTATATTTGTGTGTAAATGAAACGTGTGTCTCGAACAGTATGTTTGTTGGGTATTATTGAAACGAGTAAATTTATGATTTGATAGTCATTATATTTATCTTTATTTTATTAAATATTTGAATTGCCAAACTTTAATTTGTTTCACTCGTAAAAACCGATTATTGTAGGTCCGATTTCGACCCACGGCCTTGTATAAGATTGTCAATGAATTTATAACAACATATCATTTTATTAAAAATTATTGGTTTTGTATACTACCTAATCATTTTTTGAAGTTTTTTATTCAATACGTATTATCATATTACTATCGTACAGGTATAGATAATATAGGTGGTACCTACATGTTTTTTTTTCCGGCAAGAAAATCGAGAACCCCCATCGAGTCCTATCAAACTGTCTCTGTTCGCCGTCGGGTTTCACACCAGTATTATATTATTATTATACTTTCGTATCGATCGTTAATACAGATATTTATTGTGAGACTGTGACACATGCCTAATAACCATAATCATATAACTTCGGTACCTGCGGACTGCAGCCGGACTGGCTCTATCCAAAACGTGACGCGATACTTAATTTAATTTTACACTCCGACCATATTTTTACAATATTTTAATCTCCTGACTACAATATATAATAATAATATCATAATTCATATAATAATAATAATATATAATATCCTATCATTATTATCGCCTAGCCATTAGCCGACAGCCCTATAGCGCAGCCATTTTATGGGTATAGGTGCCTAATTTATACGTTCAGTGTATATATTATTATACTTGTTACACACAAATTTTTAAACAAACAGCTAACGACTATTATCCATATCATAATAAATGTGGACCGATAATATACGGTAACCTACGGTCAGCTTATCTTATTGTCTCATTTATGTGGCTATATATATATATAATACAAATACAATATACATATTATATATTATATTTATAATATAAAGTAGGTTGTTGGTACGTTATATATTAAAATATGTATAAGCGCTGTTGGACCGTAACTGCGATGGCCGTTAGCTCTACTACTACGCGCATCTATATACAATATGTGTAATTTTGCGGTTTGCCAACGTAACATATATATATAATGTTATGTTATTATTAGGTATTCGCCATTTGGTCTGTCGTCATTGTGCAAGCGAATACAGTTACCAAAAAATATTAATCGTATTCAAAGTTATAAAGTATAATATATAGATGTTTGACGTAGGAAGTAGGTACATCTATACACGAATATATAGGTTAACATAATGTGTACTTTTATGCAGGTTTTACAATAGTCATAAATGTAAGTAAATGAGCCTAACGTGGTCGGTCGGATTTTTCTAAAGTTACACGTTTTCAGTAATTTTATTTTTTTGGAAATTTTAATTTAAAATATTATGTTTCGTATATATACGGTGCCCGTCATAATAATAATATGTTTAACGTATGTGATGTGTTTCGTATATGAATGGTTTCCGTAAACGGTCACAAAAATTCCGTTTTATAATAAATAACATTAACTAGTTTGAAGCACAGCGTGCGATCTTGATTTTATCGTTTGTATAAAACACTGTACAATATATACAATTTTCGAACGATTAGTACATTATAATAGACGTTATTTAAATGTGTCTAGTGAAATAAACAAACGGGTGTCATAATAATAGATAAATGTCTCGCGAAGAACGTATTTAGTTTTTGAATTAATTTCGTCTCGACTGCACTATTATGAGTTCCAACCAGAAGTAGGTAGGTACATATATACATATGTATGATATTATAATATGTAAATAGATACAATCGAAACTCATTGAATGTCAGATTCGTATTCCTGAACGAAATTAACCGACACCGGAAACTTACCACGGACAATAAACACGACGGTGCAGCATTATATTAACCAAAACGGTTAAAAAAAAAAAAAGAAAAACAATTTTACTTTCGATAGCGGATCGACTGTTTGAAGAACAGTCTTCGGTCATACTGTGTATGTGTAAGCGTGTATGACGTGTGCGTAAGTGTGTGTGTGTGTGTGTGTGTGTGTGTGTGTGTGTAATGGAGACACCATAATAGTCATATCGATAAGGGCTCTGCACTTGTCCTAAATCAACACCCGCAATGGACCGGGAATAACATGTGGTGCGGTCCAGACACGCACACATTACAATAACCCGTTGTCATCTCGGTGACCGCAGGGGCTCGGCCTTTCAGTGGCAACAGTGACCGTCATTCATGCATTTCCGGTCGCGTCGTCGCGTAGTCCCTTATAATATCGTATAAAAGGTATATACATATTATTATAATATAATATATCGTATAATAATATAATAATAAACGATAAACCAGCCGTTATCTCCGTCTGCGGAAGACGTATATATATATATATATATGTAGTACGTCTTCTATTAAGTCCGTCGCGACTTTGTGGAAAATATAAATAAAAAGTTACACCTCTCTCGTATATTATGATATATATTATATATATAGAGGTATGTGTAATATTATTATCTACTTACCCTGACGCTGCATCGGTCTGTGCAGAACTCTGAAATAATAACGATACAATATGAAATTTTACAAACCGGTCGACGACAGTACCTATGTACGCGACGCGTATAATCCAGTTTCGTAAAAGTGCACTGCCGGCCTAATATAATATAAATCAACCACGTGCATGTACCCCCTTTTTCACTTTTTATTTCAAACTCGCCGGCCACCAGTTGAATTATCGCCGGAGGCCACGTAATTTACCGATACGTTGAAAGATTTATCGATCATTATACACTAGTTGTCTCGCCTTAGCTGTGGCAGAGATCTGCAGCAGTGGAGAGGAGAGGATATTATACATAATATACAACAATATCGCATAAAATAATAATAATAATTTCATGCTATTATAGGAATAGGTGAAAGTATGTTATACATATTATTAGAGTATCATAATATTATTAATACATTTAGTATAGTGTTTACGTTATATTTGTATGCATTTATGTGTGGTGTGTATTACGGCGAGTTTTGCGATTAAGAAATCAAGGGGTACTGTCGAATTGTTGAGTTTAATTTCATTCACCCATATTGTTTTTTTATTTGAGTTACTGAAATTTCTATGGCATATACCTATCTAATGACTAATAATAAAAAATCTCTTGTTATTATTATTTATAAAAAATTTCGGACGAAATGATAATTTGTCGTGTCCGACGATGGTCATAACCTCATAACCTCAACACCACAAGTCTCTTGTCATAGTATGTACGATAAAACAAAAATTGTAGTGTATCATTAGCTATTATGTATTGTAAACTCGACACCATTAAAAAACTTTGAAATAAGTATGCACTCTTGTAGTACCTATAACCTATAACTTCCAACCCCTCCCCCCCCCCAAAAAAAAAGAATTATAATATAATGTATGCGCGCGCAACAGTTTTTAAACTATATATACAAACACAATACATACTTAATAACTACATGTTGCATCTAATTAATACCTATACTTACGTATTTAAACATTATTCGTATACATTATTACCACACTATTTGAGTATTTTACTACGTCCAATATATTATGGACATTATTCTATGTCCCAAACGCTCAATTCGGAACATTATTGTAACTGCTGCAAGTTTTAGCGGAGTGCAGGTTGGTGTAAAAGAGTGCACCCAATTAGCTCTGTTTTCTCGGTCTCCTCGAATCTGTCGTCAACAACAAAATATCATATTAGCAGGTACCTACACAATATTATAATATTAATGAACAATATCGTGTTACGTTTCGGTCATTAAACAAATCGTCTCGCGCTAAATAATAACATATATAATATTATGCTTAATATACTACTTTCGCGTGTGACAGCTATTATACACACACATGCACACGGTATAGCGTAATTATTATTGTGCGCGCATCGTGCCGGCTGTTTAGTGTCGACAGTTTGAAAAATCGGTGGCAATAAAAAGGGGTTGAAGTGTTGAAGAACGCCAGATGCCGACCGATTCGCGCGACAGTCGTCCCACAATTGGTGTTTACGTTACGCGTCGATCCGACAAGTCTTATTATTATTATTATCGTATCGGGTGAGAGCGGCGGCGGCGGCCGACCTTTGAGACGAGACGGTGTCGTTTGGGCAATGGTCCGTGTCATCGTGTAGGTACACGTAAAATACTTGTAACACATGACACGCACCGAAAACGGCGTTCGTGTATGATATTATACATCATCATCACACAGCATAATATTATACACAACATATATAACATAGAAATATTATGAAAACGACGCTTTTCGGTCTCGTGAAAATTGACACCCAGTGCCACCGGTCCACAGAACTGCCGCGCCGCACGTGCATGGTGTGCTCATCTTATAATTCTTATAATGTATAGTAATCATTATCTTGGTATTATTCTCTTATTATATAATATTATTATATGCTTTCAATATGTTTTATATAGCCAAAAATAAGCCAAAAAAAAAAAAAATAAATAAATTTATAAAAATGGCAACAGTGCTGAACTATGTAGGCATATATATATATATCTTATATAATATCTTTGCTCTTGCACTTGAATAATTATTTTGATAGATAAATAAATTAAAACAATAGGTATATATCATGAAATAAATATTAATTACAGATAAAATAACAATAGATACCATACAATTATTATACGACTGATATAATATGATATAGAATTTCAAAAACAATTTTTTTTTAAAGTTTGTATGCATTTACATTATCGTAATCCATATGCAGTCTTATATTCTAATTATAATGGTGACTAATAATTGTACACATAATTATAAGATTAATGACATCAGTCTATCAGGTATACGGTCCCCCGATATAGAATTTTCAAGTGTATTATAATATAGTAAATAACAATTTGGTGATTTGCTTCAATTGAAATTGGCTTAAATTATTTAAATGTCGTATACCTATTACTACTATTCCTACTTAATTTTAAAGTGGACATTTATTATTAGACTTTTAATATCGATATTAAATAATAATACAACAAGTTTAAATTAATAGAAATAGATTTTATGATCCAGAAGTTGATGCAAATTGCATTTTTATTTAATGGCCCAAAATATAGCTAGCATTTATTTTTACGTAAAAATAAAATGTTATATTACTACATATTTTTATGCATTGGAGAATATTTTATACTTTTATATTCAATTGATTTTCAATATGACACGGTTTCAGATTTTTGTATTACATATATTATAATATCGAATATAATTACGTTGTACCTCGGTACCTGCAGTCTATTGTAAGTTTCTATGCCATATAATGGTCGATTTAAAAAAAAAAAATCATTATTTAACTATATATTTTCGGCCTACACACTGTATTATGGTATAGCCAGCTATGGTATCATTGTCTTTAATATAATATAATTGTATGTTGATAAAAAATCCAATTATAATATTATCTTCTTTGATTTTTTTTCTTATAAACAATAACCTTATTGGTTGTTAGCTTTTAAAATTATTCAATTACATGAATATATTTATAGCTAGTAATACCTGATGGCATTTAATGTCCAATAGTGTCTATTAATTTAATGTAAAATCCCCGTAATTTATAGTAAATATTTTATCAGCTCAAGGTTCAAACTCATCTTGAGTTAAAATAAAACATAAAAAAATATCAATAATTTTGCGGTGATATCCAAATAATACTTTAGGTACTAAAAATACAGATATAAGCGATCTGACATTTTTATCAAGACACGTGTTTACTGTCGCGGTATCACAATGAGTCAATGACATAAGTTCGAAGTTATTATTCAACAGTTCAATACCATAATATTAATTAATTGTTTATTTTCAATGTAATATTAGGACTCATTTACTTCTTTACTTCTTATGTACACAAAAATCACGGAGCCTACAATATTAGAGTGTAATTTTCCATCATCGGTGCTCATAGTGTCCAAAAACGATATGGCTTTGGGGTACTTAGATTCTTTTAATTTTCGTACCATCATCAGTATTATTAAATGCATCTAAAATATAAAAATATAAAATACATAGTTTGTGTAGTTTATAATCGTGCCTAGGACAAAATTCGCGTGCGGTTAGAGTTTTTCATTAATATTATTATTTATTGCCCACTCGTCGTTCACAATACCTACATAATATTATAATAAGTGTACCTATGTCATTGCAGTTGTAATTCACGATGGCAATTTAACATCGTATCCAGAATAACAATCATTGTTCGCAACATAATTCGTATTATACACGACTCAACGGCTCTGCGTACTTGTATATATCTTATTATGCTGTATACAATACATCACATAAAAATAAATATATAATATATACACCAGGTAGATACTATTGACTACACCAAATAATTATTTATAATGTACGCTTTAGAAGCATATAATTATTGTATTAACTATAAAGTATCTATAAACATTTGAGCTGACGGCGGCGTGAATGGCGGAGTGTGACTTGAACAGAATGGACAGTACTGTATAATACACCAATTATATAAGCTGTACAGTATATACGTCATTGCAGTATCTAAACAATATTATTATTATTATTATTATTTTAACCATCATTGCCTATAATACCTCCAACGAGGTAATCGGCATTAAATTCACATTTCTCTACAACGTAAGCCTCGAGCACTTTATTTGTTCAACGATAAAAAAATCTCTTATGGGGATCTGAGAAATGTTATAGGAACAAGATAAAGTGGGTCAATTTTAAATTAATTATTCAAATATTAATTTAAAAATAATAATAATTATAATGTTAAATATATGAATACAATAACTTGTATGCATAAATTAAAAAATTTGTTCTTTGCTTAAAATAATTATAAAATATTGTTCAATGTTCGTGCTCCATTATTTAATAATAAGATAATCTTTTCAATGAATTCAAAAGACTAATTATTTTTTAGGTGTCTAAAATCAACTTTTATATTTTATATAAATAAAAATATATAAATGAATATTTATAACGATACAAATCACAATTATTCTACTTCGAGCCCAACGGTCTATACAACGTTATTTTCGATACTGCAGTATACTGCGGTGCAGCAGTTGTAGGAGCATCTCTCGTTGCGCCGTTTCACTTCTCGCCATATTAATATAATAAATAGAATCGTCTGCAGCAGCGTCGTCCTAAACAGATTTTCCATGATTATTCTATAATGTTTTCTACGACTGTTTAAACGTATGTTGAACAACTTCTGCATGATGCGAATCAATTTATCGAATAACAGCCAATCAAGGGTGTCTATTACCCTTGTCCAACCCCTGAACCGGTGTTCCAATAATGTAATAATATAATAACGTACATGGTCGCGGTGCGCGCGTTCAGAATATTATATATATGTATAAGTATATACTGTTGTCCAGTTTATTATTACGTTATCACATCGATATATACCTATATCGCAGTGAGCCAAATAGGAGACTCGCGTGATGTGTGTATAATAGGTATACATACATGGTACACGATGATACAGCGGGTATGTATATGTATATTGTCGGTAGAAAGACTAGAAGGTATATTATATACTCGGCCGCGCGAAACGGTCGCGGTCTATTGTTTTTGGCGACCTCCCTCAACGGACAGCGGCGGCGTAAAAGCAAACGCACCGCAACAGTCGTGTACGCGCGACACGCCGACAATGACCGCGTGCGAACGCAAAAACGACGGTCGCCGTACTCGGAGCGTGTAGTTATAACTTTATGTTTGTGCGCGAAGACTTGGCGCAAAATAATAGTAATAAAACGAGCCGATCATTCAAGTCTCCGAACGGTTCAGTCACGCGTAAACTGGGTCTCGCATTATTGCATTGTTTATGGACCGCTCGCGCGCGCGCTGGCTACAATAATATAGTTGCACGATATAGGAACGTCTTAAACGGTTCGCGTGCTTGTGTTAACATTATATAATATTATGATATATACGTGTACCTACCCGTGTCGGTATTTACGGCTGACGCGTGTGTACCTACACGTAACACGTATATTATATATAGTATGAAACTGCGGGCAACGGATAAAAAATTATATAGTCCGAGAATAATATAATATACCTACGTTGTATTATGTATATACATATTGTGCATGTAGTGCAGTCGCCAGTCTGTTACCGCAACCGCAACTAGGTTGTGTGTGCGCCCACCCCCCTACACACACACACCTCCCCCGAACATTTGCCTGATCTTATAGCGGTAAATATTATATAGGTATGTAATATGCATATATATTATACCTAGCTATTATAGTTATATAGTTTGATGCGCACGACGTGGACGCTCGATGACAGCTATATTACATTTATATGTATATAGGTATGTACACGAATGTAACTAAGTATGTTGTAGGTAATGTAGGTATAGGTAACGTGTGCAGTATACCTACGATATTAGAAAAAATAAATTTATAAAAACGAAAATATAAACACGATTACTTGTAGTACCAGAATGGACGTTGTCGCGAGAGATATTAGGCCGCGTAGTGTTTACTGTGCGCAGCTTGTAATCATATTATGTACATTTCCGTCAGCTGAACTGCGTGTACAGTGGCACCTAGTACCTAACCTACACTATATTATTATTATTATAACATAATATTATCCGTATATTAAAGTACATAATATACGGGCTTAATGTCTAATAATAATATACGAATGGCATTAAAAATAACTATAATAATTGCATTGTGCTATACAGTTTAACAATATAAGCGTCTCTATATTCGTTTTGCGTGAATGTGTATGACAAATATTCAAAACAATTTTATTAAATTCTACTTAAATATGTCAAGTGCACGCTTAACCTTCAGTGTATAGCCGTACTACGTTTAATCGTGATGTTCTGTCCAGTGCCCGGGGCCACCCAGCGTTAGTCCCACTATTTGAAGGTGTATAATATATTTTATTGTTCAGTTCTCGAAATGAAGACAAATGTTGTTACTTATTTCATATAGGTTATGATTTCTGTTTTCTAATGAAGGAGAGCTTTAATATAATATCATAATCACTTGAGTTATTTTTTTCTGGTCATTTAAACTATTGTAATAAACGGTATATTATATACATATATTATATATGCCATTGGACTGGATCCCGTAACTTCACGTTTCTTTTTTATTATATTTAAACGATAAAGGATTTTATTTTACTCTCAATCCGACCTGTAAACGCTAATATTTAAAAATAATAAATACGCTCGTCAATCATAAAGTTATTATCGATGTATTATTATAAGTAGGCATATTATTATTTTTGAATTAAATTTAATTTAACTTTTGTGACTTCAGAATATGTAATATTGTAATACCTTTATATGTTTATACATCATTATTAAAACGAACGAATTTCTCTGCAACCAAGTATGGTTATAAGAATATAGAGAATTATGTTTCCTTAGTTCATTCTCGCGTATACATTTATAATGATATGTATGATATTATATACGTGTACAATTATGACGCACTCAAGTTCTCCAAACATTGGTAATTTACTTGCCACCATTTGCCCACGTCGAACCCACTCTGTGTGTATAGATTGTAAACACTGTCAAAAGTGGATGCAAAGTATAAAAAGCCTTTCACACTAGCTTAGAACGTTGAATTAATAATGCAACAGCAGTTTTTACATTAAGGTAAGGTATACTTCAATATTAATGTTAAAGTGTTAAGGTATAAATGTATAATATACGACAAAAAAAAAAAATGATCGATCTAAATTTAAAAATAATAAGTTCAGAGAAGGTCAATTATTATCAACAAATCTATTTTATAGGCAACAAAAAAAATCAGAAATCGAAGCGATTCGAAGACTGCAATGATATGTACCGATCTATTATAACGATGTGACAAACGACAATCAATAACACGTGCTCTGTGATTATCAAAAATCAAAACAAAAAGAAAAAATTAAACTCGATAGCGCTCGTGATAGAAATATTACTCGTATTATGAATATTATACGGCTCTCGAGGTGATCTCATAACATGCGAGTATAATACAATATAACGTAAAGCTATATAATACATATTATGGCCTATAGGTTTTAGCTGTTATTTTCATTCCCGGTATCTATGATAAAAAAAAGTCGGAAAAAACTGGTTTCTTTGAGTAAATATTTGATCTGTGGAGACCACTTTCCCGAACGATTCGTGTGTGTATCTGTATACATATATTGACGTGTCCTCTTCACCTATCTTATCTATGCGTGTGCGTGCTCACTAAATACTAACGCACTGTACATATTAGGTACACATAAATGAAATATAATATACAGCGTGATTTTTTTAACAGCATACACTCTCTACACTCTCTCGTTATCTCTAAAAGCGTTATTTTTTAAAACATTTACTCTGTAAAATTTTGTAACTGTTTTGCGTTTTTAATGTTTATTATTTTTACTATTTATCTTCGTCTAAAATATTTTATAGTTTTCTAACAATTTGCTGCTGTACGGTACAGCCTGTACCCATTCCACTCCCCTCGTCTAAACTGTAAATGTTTTTAAGTTTAAGTTGACACCGTACTCATATATTTATAGTTAGATGGACATCTTTAAATATCTATACCTTATTACATTATATTATACCCATAGGCCATATAACTCGTTTAACAATTAAAATATCATATAAAATTAACGATAGAATATAAATAATATAGTACAATATTATGTTCTTGACTTATTTTGACGAATTCACTCTGAGCTGCTTTAAGAACACAAAATCGAAATTGCTAAATGTTAATGTGTTATGCGTACGACGTGGTCATCTTAACTCTTAAGTAATAATACTACTTTTTTGTATGCATATGTTACCAATGATTTCATTTAGCTGTATTAGCAGAGTAAAACTTCAACAACGATAACGACATTTTTGAAAAAAAAAAGTGAACATAATATTTTATTTTATTTTTTTATTTATATTAAGCCTCGGCGTCAAAGGCCATTGGAGTTGGTTTACAATAGGTTACATATATATACAATTATTTACAGGAACATAATATTATATTGTTCAGCGAGATGGTAATATATTTTAGTGAAAACGATCATTCTGTATATTATCTACATAATATCAAGTATAGCGTACCTACATGCGGTGAAAACCGCGTGAACCGTCCTCGTCGGTAAACAAACAACAACTGTGTATAATATGACACATATATTATAA
The DNA here is from genome assembly GCF_037042655.1 of Diuraphis noxia. NCBI lineage: Eukaryota > Metazoa > Arthropoda > Insecta > Hemiptera > Aphididae > Diuraphis > Diuraphis noxia. Next base: position 57,766,596 of record NW_028301714.1, on the reverse strand, counting down.
AATATATTATAATAATGTACGAAAGAAAAATAAACCACTACGACTGTTTTCTGCCGACGTTCGATGATTATTATTATTATTATTACTATAGGTGTACTATGTCATTGATGCAGAGCGTTTGAACGAACGCCGACGCCACATGTGTTTGTCCGTCCGTCCGTCCTCATGGATAGTGCGAGAAATTAACACCTTATTATTATTATATTGCCGTAATGGCGTGTTTATCTTCGGGGAAGTAAACGGAAAAAAAACATATTCACCGGTAGAAAAAAATAGGTACCGAAAGAAAGCACGTGCAGATTTTGTGAGGTTTATTGTACGTCATAAAAAAAAAAAAAAGGTATAATAATATTATAGGACAGTTGACGAATTTTTTTTGTTTTTCAATTTTTGAAAACCTACCAGCAAAATCATCGCGCGCGTCGCAAAACAATTTATAGGCAGGTAATTGAATGGTTTGCCGCCGGGCGAACGATGAGTCAATTTATTATCGAAAAATATATATTGTTGCCGTATTATTATCGTATGCATAATATAGCTACAGGTTTAATTATACGTTTACTTCGGATTCACGCTTGTTATTAATACGTCACGTTTTATTTTATATTTTAATTCATTTCCTACGATGTGTACCTGAATATAATAAAGCCGCACTGGTTGTAACGTTTTTTTAAGATATTTGAGGAATTTTGTTATTGAGTCAAAAAACTCGAACGGAACATGATATTTTTTCTTATTATTTAGTGTTGGATAACAACTGGTACACCTTTACTATTCCTATTGGCTATTGTAATATATATATATATATATTATATATATACCAACACTCTAAGACTGCTGCTTTGATGATAAATTAATATATTTTTTTTTAAACATACATTTAAAAAAAACATAAATAATTCAAGAAATGACCGAGATGATGTGCACGCGTTTTCTCCAACAAAATACAGTTATGTCGCATGTATATTATTATTTATCACCGCGATTTTATTTCAAATTGATGATATCGATAAATGATGCAATTTTGTTGGTATTTACTTCAATCAAATGGTCGGTGCATTCAAAATATTTCAAAGAATTAATTATAGTCATTATTCGAGTGCCGCAGTTACCACTCGTGCACGCATTGATTATGATTATAGTGACAAACGGTTAAATCAATATATTATGTTTATTCCTCAATTTAATAATAAGTAACGATGATATTACCCTAAGATATAATTTCGGTTCGATAAAACCGGTTGAGAATTGATTGATCCCGATACTGCTATTATAATACATCGTAAACGTATAATAATACTTAAATCTATACATTTGGTTGATGTTTTACAGTTCTTATTTGACTTCTATAATTCGTAATATTATGTATTTTAGTTTTTCATTAAAATCGTGTATTATACAAAATTTCGAATTAAGTACCTCGGGGGTTATGAGATATCTCGTTACATATTATTTTAATCATATTTACCTATATACTCTATATAAGAGACGGCAATGTTATAATTTCAGCGAAAAAGCAACGAATACTTATTATAGGTGAAACTATAGGACCTATCTATTTCTTCTATCATATTATGATGAGTGTCCGAATAGACTTCGTTTAATAACATTGATTATGATTACGATGGCGATGATGATGGTGGGTCATTAAATAAAATAATAGACGATGGAGGAAAATGTGATACAAGTTTTATGGTCGGGACAAAAGAAAAACGGATGATGATTAATGGGACGTCTACCGGCGATTTTCAATCTTAAAAACATTCTCTCTTAAAAATAAATTGTTCTAAAATAGTTTTGGAATAAAAACACCAATTATCTTAATTGATTATTAATGTAAAAATATTAATTGTTGAGACTATAGTCCATTCGTATTGACATTAAAAAAATTACACTCATCTGCAGATGTATATTACCTATTTGACATTATATTCAGGGGTGTGACCCGGGGGGGATGACCCTCCCCTACTTGAGCTGTATAAAATATTTTACTTAAGTATATTTATTTAGTCTAGAATTTACGGATAATATGGATGATTTATTGATTAATGAGTTTAATTAAGACGGTTTAAAGATAGTTTGGATTGAAATAAACAAAAATGATGACACAACTGTTTCATATAATATGGAGAACATTTTCAATGTTTGGTATATTAAACAAAGTATACAGAATTCCCCAATTTTCCTTTAAAAAACTTCTTGTTGCGCTACCGATTTTTTGGCTATACTTTTAGGTTAACGTATGATATTATATCGGATATAATAAAAAAATGCTTACGTTTACATTCCAAGCCATTTTTCAACATTGAACATTTAATAAAAAATATGGCCTCTATTTCTATTTCTGATCACTCTCTAGTCTATTCGCCTGCTAAAACGCAACCGGAATCGTAATTTATCAAACTATAGGTATAAGGTATAATATATAAATAATTAAAGAGGTATTAAACCAATACAAAGGTGACTTCCTCTTCACGCCATTCACACCTCTTACAAGTATTAACTATTCTACATAACAACATATCATTCATCATAAATTAATAATTAATATTATTGTACAGATTGTTTTGTTTTACATCTGTAATAAATAATAATAATAATAATAAAAGTGCTTAATGTCTGATGTTTATGTAGGTAACTAAGTGGCAAATGTTTGAGTACGAATTATTATTAAATTTATACCTACACGAGATTAAAATCGTTCGTATACCTTGTTTGTTACAGATGGGCACCGGCATGGATCATAAATCTACTTGGTACTGCAACGCGCCGAACAAGGTAAAACATTTAATAATAATAATAATAATAATAACAACGATGATGATGTTGATGATGATAATAATAAGATAATAATAAGATAATAATAATATTATATAATGATATAAATCGCGTCGTGGTCAAAGTTTTATTATAATAATATTGTTATATTGTTATTATTTTTGAATGGACGAATCCCGCGGGGAAACCAGTTTGACCGAATGCGGGTAGTTCGATTAATATTTAAATATTCTGTTCGCGCTAGGCGACGGCGGGAATTGATTAAGATCCAGATATCATTAAGCGTTCGGGGGGAAACTGATACTTTATATTATATGTTATTACACGATAATATTATATCTGTATAGGTTTTTTCCCCGCCGTGGTCAAAAAAAAAAAGAGTAAAAAGCTGATATATACCTATTATATATATAATATATATCTTATATTCATTTGCCTATATATATGCATATTACATAGGTAATACACATAATATGTTTGCATGTGTATGTGTGTGTATAAAATATAAATTACATTACATTCGTGATTAAACGTACCGGTTTTCCATTAGAGTATAATATAGTATTTCAAATGAGCAAGTAAAAAAACAATATCCCTCCTCCCCTTCAGTAGGTATATACTACTATATAGGTTGAAGTGACCGGAGTGCGCCATGTCTGCAGCAGCAGCCGAGCCGCTGAGGGTGACAACCGACCGGATTTATGACGACTCTGTTACGTCTAATATATACTTGTATATCAAGTGTTATTATATTATGTATGATATTATATACTACCAGCGGTCGGTAGGCGAAATAATAATATTATACACATTTCGGATGGTAATAATTGAAAACCCGTCGCCTGTAGGTAACCGAAGGGCTTTTTCTCGTTTATAAACGAATTTGTAATTATCGGCAGCAGCTATATAATAATGTGATTCGATTATAAAGTTGTATTTTTATAATTTTTTTATTATTACTATAGCCGTTATAAACGAATACACACACGCACAAACACACACACACACACATTCGGATACAGTATGTACCTACAGGGTGATTCGGTTGACCACATTAATTTCCAAGTAATTTTTAGAATGTTGAAAAATATGAAAAACAACCCTAGTTTAAATGTATAAGTAGATAAATAATTTAATATCGAATTAATTTTTTTCCTATTATAGTGTAGTAGGTAATAAAACTATGTATGCCAGCAGAGTAAAATAGCAAAGAAATTAACGTTGCCAAAAATTGCGGTACTTACATTATACTCAGCTGTTTTAAACTTGCTGCATGGATATTATTTATGATTTGTGTTTACTAATGATTTACTTATTAATATTTATTCAATATTTGATATTGTTTTAATACTTATATTACATCAGCAATTTTAAAGAAATATTTTTTTCCCGATAATAATTGTGAAATAAAGCATAAACGCTATAATTTAGAAATTTCATATAAACTACAAAAGTGTAATAAATAAAATAGTAAAATCAGCATAATAATAAGCAATTACGTGCTATATAATTTATGAAATAGCTAGGAACCTATCTGTTATGATATCGATTTTTTCGAAAATACATAAGTACACAAATTAACTGAAAATCAACATGTGATATATAACCAATTGAATAGATCACTCCGTGTCTCCGTATATATATACTATGTACCTATGTAAATTATATTATGTAGGTATCTATTATATTATGTATAATGTATGGAATATGAATGCATATCTATATATTTTACATAATTCAGGCCAACGATGATAATATCATTAAGATGCTTCCGTTTCGGCGGCGTGGCGGTTCTCTCTCCAGGGGAAACTGGTAGCAGTTTTGCCCGTTTCGCCAAAGTAAATAATAAATATAATAATATAAATAACAAGTAACTCTATTTGTTAATAAAAAAAATCTAAATACCAAAATGCGTATAAATAACAATGACAGCGGTCGTGTATTTAATATTATTATAATACCGCGGTCGTTGTCGTCGTGTAATGTTTAATGCGACGTGATTGGCTGCTGTTTCGATTTTTTTTTGGACGCGCGAGCGCCCGAAGGCGACGAGTGACTGACCCACGCGAATGGGAATCGTATTACAATTATGTACGGACGCAAATCAAAACTTATCGAAGTCAGGATAATATTATAGTGGCAGCCACCTCGGTGACAGGACGCACAAGGAAAACTCGTCCATGCATAATGTATATAATATATATATATACAAATACATTAGATATTATTATTACAGGTATATTATGCTCAAGTCTCGATAGACAAGCGTGTCATTTCCGACTGAAACGTGTTTTCGCGTGTTAGATTTATGATATGATATTAAGTATATATATATATATATATATATATATATTATTACATTATTGTGGCTAGGTAGGTATATAGACTCGATAATTCCCGTCGATTTTATAATCTCTGACCTACGTATAGATCTTCTATCGATATTGATCTAACAATATGTACCTATTGTAGGTACTGTATGTAACATAGTAATATTGTTTTTTCTGTCGTGTCGTGTAAGTTCCAAAGTTCGTGATGTTGATGACAATAATATTATCTTTGATTTTGCTACAGTTTGAATTAAATTTGCGTACATCGTGTGATATCGTATTGTTCCAGTGATAAATACATTATACACGCTATAATTTAAAAATATTGCCTACCTGTATTTTCTACTCATAAACATGCATTCGAGTTCAACCTTCCCTAAAATTGTTTTAACTTTTAAAAATATAATTTTCTATTTATTCGTAGTTATAAGTTTTATTATATTGAAATTTTTTTTTTAATGTATTAAATCAATTTAAATAATATATATATATGGATTATGAAATCATCTATAATTATTTTTTTTCATCAGATCCATCCTTAAATATTAGCATCAATAAATAATTAAATTCCGGCCGCAAAAAATATATTCTGGGTATACAGACACGAGGTATATAATATGCCTATCTATTCGACTTAGATACTATACTGATATTAGTACATATTTTGTTTCATTATAAAACGTAAAAGAGCGTATAAAATATTGTAAATAGTACCTAACCTATGCTAACGTAATATAATGAGTTCTAACATTTTTTTCCTATTTTTATAATCATGTACCTATAACTAATGTCATGTTCCGTTTAAACACTTTAAACCTTCTAAAAAAAGCAATGAACAAAATTGTTTAATACGTCTCGACGAAACAATACCAAATTATAGAATATAGGCTAAAGGTCTCAAGTTTTTTGATTGATTCATATACTTTAATGAAATGCGATTCGTTGTAAATGTATATATTTTATCAAGTACATCTCACTATTAATAATTATCGAAATATTTTACTGTTTTATTTATGCTTGAATTGCTAGATGAATATTTAATTTTAAACTATACTTATTATAGACATCATAGCCTATATTATGTATACAGTTGATATATCTCTAACAATTCAAAATCGCTCGTTTAAAATCCTTGGCCCGTATGCAATCTACGTATATGAGTTTTACGAGTATATTATGTTATATCCGAATTCAAATGAACATCTTTTAACTAAGTCATAATAATTCCGTGTGGCTAGTAACGTTTGGCTCAAGTTTATTTCAATTCTTGTGATTTTACAATGCGAGGGCTATTATTATTACATGTAACACTGTAACAGCTACTTTTACAACGCGCCGAAAGTTTGACTTTTCATCACTATATTCACGAAACGCCCTGTATACAATATTACACTGTACTCAATCGGTTGGGAAACACGTAATAGCACATACGTATTATAATATGTTATATTGCACAGCCATATAGACGCTCACGTGTCCTTGTGTCCGCATCCGTTCGCGGAAAAACGGTAAATACATCAAACCGTTTCGCGTCGCTGATGCAGTGTGTGTATAAGCATATGTTGGCCATGTTCGTATTATGCGTATTATATGCGGTGTGAGCAATTCGCAGGAAACGCTTGTGACATATCATAACACGATCGTTTGTTTTTTTTATATATTTTTACATTTTTTTATTAGGTACTTAAGTACCTACGTTTAATAATAAATACATGTTGCAAATAATTACGCTATGCGTGGTATACCTATAATACCTATAGGTGGCCAGGTGGCCTACCTGTATACCTATAATACGCTTGTCTATTAAAAAAATAGGCAATTTTTTACGACCTCGTGCAGTGACACTTGACGTGTACAGCGCCATATATTTCATACGACTTATATTACAGTGATAATAATATAATTACTATTTGGGTGCGAGATTTTAACGATAAATGACTTATTATATTAGCAATGGTATCAATTTATTATGTACGAACCACCTGTATACGTACACATGACCACCTGTACACTGTTGTAGGTAGGTACACGTATTATATACGCGCGTGCTGAGTATAACGAGTGAATCACGATTATGACGTATCGCTGAAAGCTATAATACTATCATAAGCAGCGTATATTTTATTATTTAGAACGGATTTCGATTCCGATAACGTAAACGTCACAATACTCCAAAAATAACGCATTAAACGAGTAGACGATGATTTAGACGAATTTTAGGTAGGCTTGTTATTTTAATTTAAAAAAAGCTATATTACCATTAAATGTAAAGGGAAAAAACAAACTCACATCATGCCATAATCTATTCATTACATAGTAAATATTTTTGGCCGCTTTATCATAAATCATAAATAATTTACAATGAATTAAAGTCAATATAATATTTCTAAAAAGGTATGTGTAAAAGTAAATGGGTAAATAAAAATACACGTTACTTTTTAAATGTTGTTATTATTGTTGATGACCTTTAATATATAATATAATAATTTGTAAGGAATAAGAATATTTGACAAGCCATTATTTTGCGGTGCTTAAGAAATATTTAGGGTGCTGCAGGCTCATGTGAGCGGGGTAGGGGGGTTGTCCCAATGTTTCTATATGTGTGTTACAAACGATGTTAGGTGCTATACATTATTAATATTCGAATCTAAGTATCCCAAGGACGTCAATCATTATTTATTACCAAAAGTGATACACTTTAATGAACTACCTATATCAATTGAATAATTATACTAATACACTTCTATATATTGTAGGTATAATCATACTGTTGATACACGCATTATACACAGCACTGCTCCTGGAATCCACATTAACCGCATATTATGCACTTGTTTGCATTTCAGATATAATTTAGTTCGAATACATTCGTGATAATAAATATTAAGAAAACAAAAATTAATAATGCAAAATAAGCAATAAATAATGCCACAGTAAGACGATAGCGTAATACGATGGCCTTATTTATCACTCATAATTATAGTTCAATATCTAAGAATATTTGATTACAATTAAAAATTAAAATATTATATGGATATTAGATTTTATTTTATTTATCTCTAATATTATTAACGCAGTTTGATTTCAGATGTTAAAATTTATGTATTAAATGTATTCATAAATAATATACTTTAATAATACTTCGAAGCTCTGCACAAATATGATTATTGCTGCAGGCAGTCAATGAGTTTTAATTATTTATAGCTAATTAACATTTTATTGACTTTTCATAAATGTTTTACCTTCAATCAATAAGCTCAATAATATACGTAACATTGGGAAAACAAAAATGTTATGCTACTGTATGGATTTCACATCTTAAGTTTGATATAGGTACAAAAGACAAAACTATATATAACTAGTTAAATTATATTTTAATCTATCATAAACTATATACTTTCATTATATAGTAAGTATATTATAAATTATAATATGTTTTTGAGGTTGAAATTATAATGTCGGTATTAGCTATAATATTATAATTCATACCTAATTATTATTCGTATAAGGTACCTATATGTATAAAAAAATGGTTTTTATTTATTTAAGTTGTGTTTTCGTGATTTTTAATTAATTTTATTTTACAATGTGATTTCAACATTTTTTTATCCGATCGACGGCTGTTACAGTCGTTAAATATATTTTTTAAATATGCTCATGTATTTCGTACCATAAGTACTTTTAAGAATACTTTTGTACCTATATTGTTTAAATCTCGTTTACTACGAAAAGTGATAATTTACGATAGATAGGTCAATCTATCAATTATAATTATAATGTAAATTCAGCACATCTGCTTAAATGATGTAATTGTTATTTGTTACTATAGGTATGTTGTAGAAGGTACTATTCGAATGTTGAATAAGTGTTCATAATATACAGTAAACTCTGATTATGTTGAAGCTAAATGGGAAAAGAAAAAAAGTTCGAGATACCTAGTTGTATTGTAATGGTAATCATATAATATCCAAGAGTACCTGAGTTGTTGAAGCCTTAATAAACTTATATAAAAAAAAAAAACATCCAGGAGATTTCAGTTGATTTCGAGATTTCAAAAAATTCGATACAACGACTTTCGGCATATATAACAATTTATACGCTGCATAAACAGATTAATTTTACTCAACAAAAATGATTTTCACCTCATCGCCAATAAATTAGGTATACCTACCCATAATATTCCATCTTGTGGCAATTATTAATTGGAACTCTACTACGCGCGTATCATGGACCAATTGGATTATTATCTGTGTTTAAATGGCCACAGGTTAGTGTAGATTTTTCTACAGTCAGCACTTCAGCAGTAAGCACGATTTATCATATCATACATGATTATTTACAAGTAAACATTTATAGAATTAAAAATAATGTAATATATTTTGTGCTCAAATTACGCACGCTTCAACTCGTATAGGTATTTTCACCATGTTTTTACGCTTAAAAACCATTAGAACCTTGACGATGAAAAAAATAAAACTGCCATCCCATCTCTACCACTACCAAATATCGCACACGCAGCACAAATTTTACAAATATATGTATAATACACATAATACATCTAATGGTAATCACATTTATACGTTTGAAATTTTCCTGTTGTACTCGCCGACGACGACGGTGGGCGTCCCACGGCGCACGCGCTTATAGCGAAAACAATACCCCCGGCTTTTCATGCCATGCCGACTATTAATAAACATAACGCGGTGCGGATAGATAATTACTGTGGTAAAAATTTTAACATAACGGCGAGAACCGGTCTTGTAACTGCAGAGAGAAGATATTATATTATTGTACGTGAAAAAAATTGTCGTGGGCGGTCAATGGCATTTCAAAATGAAAATATAACTTTTATATTCTCCCGCCGAAACGAGCATCGACGAAATGTCCATAACAAACGACCGATACGTAGGTATGATAATAATAATTATATAACAGTAGAGAATGAAAAAAAAACAAAATATACCAAAAAATTCCTTATTATATATTTTGTGTTTTATTCGTATAGCGTTTAATATAAAATATCGATGTATACGCGTCGTATACTTTTCGAGCGAAACTTAGTAAGTTTGACACTATTTGTTTAGTCTTACAAAATGCATTTATTGTAATAATTATTACGAACCTACATAATATACGTAATATATATTATATTATAATAATTTTACGTTATGCTGATGTTGATGATGGTAATAAACCAGTTTTCCTGTAGAAAAGCATTATTGTTATTAATATTATAAGTATAACTACAGCGGAGGAGTATACAACAGAAAGCGTGTGGTCAAGGTGCAACGTGGCTTGCGTATCGTGGTACGAGCGGGTAAAAAAACAAATAAATTCGTTTTTTCTTAGTGTTTCGTATATATTATTACTATTCTTATGTTTTCCGAGGTCTAAATTATCGTCGCCCCACGCCACTTAAACCGATTGTTTACACCTATAAAATATAATATTTTTGGGGAAAAAAATGAGTAAAGAAATTATTATGATAATGGCCGAGTTCCACTGCAGGAAATCACCTCGACTTACAACGTATTTACATTATTATTTTCATTTTATTACTAGTCGGTTACTATATTACTTAAGTGTAGACCGTTTTTCTATTGCCTCGACGTGACATTTTTTCGGTTTCATAATTCGCCCTCTGGTCATAAATTATGTCAGTAAACCAATAATAAACGTCGTTTTAATTTTGGCTACCTAAAAATTATAATAATAATATATTATATTTTATACACAAACGCGTATTTTCTGGTAAACGATATACTGCCGCTATTATCGTGGTCTAAAAGTCCAAACGTCTCGTAAAATGTGATATCTACTCCTTCTCTATCGATACCACGGTATATGTGGTGGGTAAAACTACTGCTGTGACACGTGTCACCACCCGTGGTATATACTATAATGCTGCTGCAGGATGAGCTGCAAACGAGCGACTGTGACTTGACTATTATCACTATTATTGTAATTATTTTACACGATTGTTATTATCATAATATACAGATGTAAGTATAATAGCTATTGGCTATGCAGTTATAATAAATTAACGCACGCGCATATCCGGCGCTCATTACAGTAAGGTCGAAAACCAAAATTGTTTGTCCAGAAGATTATTTAAATGAGAATAAGAAACACAATAATTATAGGGGCCTCGGGTGACTAGTTACGTTATTATCATTTTTGTTATTTCTCTCTTTTTTTATTATTATTATTTCTTTTTGTTATTCTTCGCTGCAGCTATTCAGTGTTTTATCGTTTAGAGGGCACATAACTCGTTTGTGCGTTTATATTCAAATTATACTACCGGAGAAGAAAAAACTATAAATATACGTGAACCTGCAGCATTGCTATGCGTACAATTTTTGTTCTTTCGAAATTGACAATTATTTAAATATAATAATATAATATGGCTGCGTATACCTATTCCAATAATGTCTCCTGAATCGGTTGTGTACTCATACAGTTTACTGTAGACATACGATATTCCGTTCAAAAACATATATTATTATTAGATCTGAAACGGAATTGGCTTGGAAACAACGTGCGCGCGCTATAAAGTCGTAAATGCAAATCCGTGCAGAAAAAAAACAGAAATAATAATAATAATGAAAACTTAATGGACAAATGCATATCGGACACATTTTAATACGCAATTTGAGATATACCGCACGGCGAGATTTGAGTGCCTCCGATGTTTCATGGAGACGTTTACGATTGGAAATTATTCCGTATTAGCATATTATCGCCCGCATCTATTTGATATTTTTTTTTTTACTTTTTCAAAAATAAAACATATATTATCCAACGTCAGGCTCGTTTAGACTGCAATTTATTATGTGCTGGAGATTAATTTTAGAGCTTTATAAGAGTTTGCCGTTAAAATCAGACATTTGACGTTTTACAGACATCGCACACACACACACACACACACACTGCACATTTACAATACGTATGCGTATAAATAATAATAATAAAAGATATATGCTCATTCATATATATATATATATATATATATATATATGTATACTATTTACCCATAACACACACACACATTTATATATATATGCAGCTATATAGTTGGTATACGTCGTGGTATTGTAATATTGTTCCCGCGCGCGATCGTCTCGCATAATATGTGAAATCGCAATATCACGAGTCAATCACTTGGAATGCGATAAGTCACGATTACTTGCTGTTCCGATTATCTACGGTTAGATTCGAACATACTCCTCGCACGTGTGTCGCGTGTGTATGTACCGTATGCGCATAGGTAAAAGACTGCAGCAATCATTTGGGATATATACATTGTCGAAAATGGGTGGGCGGGCTTAGTTGGTATAAGCACCCTCAATTTTAAAAATAAGCACCTTCAAATAATGTTTGTGCTTATGTATCAAAAACTTTTTCTCACAAAAAAAAAACTTAAGTTACAAAATGCATGGTTTATTATGCATCCTTAGTTTTTTTTTTCATTGAAATTGTGCCTTTAGATAATATACACTGTAACACAACGCAGTGACAACAACAAAAACAATAATAATCATAACATTATGTTATATAATGTTTATATCAAAAGCCTCCACAACACCTTCGCGAACGGTTTGTCTTTGAACTTAGGTTGACCGCGCGTTATATTATTATAACCTTGTGTTGTGCTGCAGTCGTTTGACAAATTACATGATTATTATAGGTATTACGTATAACTATATTATAAACATATTATTACTGTATTTTGTTTTTATTTTTGTTTATCTTGTCGAAATGCAATAATGATGTTTCACCACAAAGTTGGTTTTTATTTTATAATTGAGGTCGTAAGTGGGTTTCGCGCGTGCATGCGAATTGTAGGCGTGTAAGAATTTTATTTACGGACAAAACGTCCAATTTAAACAGTTGTTTTGAAACGCGCCCACCATATATAAACGCACAGCGTTACGTGTTAACAAAAATAACAAATAAATAATAATAATAATAATAATAAAATAAAGAAAATACAGTAGCCAATATAGCCAACAGGTATATAGTTTTGTTTCAAGTCGACATACATAATTTAATTTTTCGGATTGCCCACGTACCTATATAATTCTCAACCAATAACGACTACCATAATACACTGTCGCCCAGGACCTTTACGCCATAATAGTAGTTCACTACAATATAATATGTAAATAGTAAATATCGGTTAAAACGCGCTGTCACAGCAATCGTGTTCGAATTAAATTGGCAAACAATCGGATTTAAAACAATGTGGCACACAATAATGGGTTTATAATGTTTATATATATTGTATTTTATAGCAACATATTATCATTACAATATATGTACACGGAACACCTATGTAAGATATTGTACGCAACACTTGGCGCATTTTCAAATTTGACATGTAGTTATTTTACATTATAATCTACTTGGAAAAAAACCACCAGTACGCGTATTGTAGGTTATTTTTATTATTCGACCATATGATATTATATTATAATCCTTCAGATATTAAATTGAATAGTAGTGCGACCAAAAATGTCCTGATGCGGAGAGATCCATATTATTATCTATAATAAAATGTATTTATATTCTGAAATTATATAATAATATGACGTATGAACCAAATATGAAATATGTTAAACATTTTTATTATAATTTACATTAATAACATACGCTTATGTCTTAAAATATATTTTTTTTTTCAATAATCAAGGTATAAGTATATAGTGTGATACAGCTGCACGATATTAAAAGTATTATATATTATTAATTTGATAATTATCATCGTACATTATATACACAAAACACACACATACACATACACATAACGATTAGTGGTTTAAAAAATTGCCAGAGTCGCTTGTAACAGCATTTAAAATGGATTATAATCAAACGTGCGTGCGTTGGGCCAATTGCGAGCTCACATACTCGACTACGACGTATGTATATATACAGTATACACACATACATATATTTAATATACACTTTGGCTTGGCCACAATAATATCGTTATAATATATTATTATACGCGCGAGCATATTTTAATATAGGTACACACATCGGTCGCGTGATGCCATTTCGCCCGGTACCAATTTGGTCTGAATCATATAAAATATTCTTCAGACCATTGCACGCTGCAGTGGTTTTCGCCATTAAAATATATATATATTATATAGTTGTTCTTCTATACATGTACCTATATAATATAATACGGCTGTATACGTACCTACTACCTGTTGCGTTTACGCGCTTTTCGAGATCATCGCCGCACTCGCGTAGATCGAGCTCGGTGATAATTATATCAACAACCTAATTTTAATGGTCCACGGCGATAATAATCGTATACCTAGGTACCTGTATCACATGACGTGTGGTTGTTCGCCCCTGGTACCCACATCATATATATATATATATATACGTGTAATATATATATATATGTGTACAGGTTATACCTATACATAATGTTTTATATGCCTCATACAATGCCGGTGGACTGCTATATGTGCTCTGCAGTTTACGTGTACCCGACATAAAATAGATACGTTATTATTATTATTATTATACGTACGGTTATGCCGTGTACGGTGTATACCTATAATGGACAGACACACACACGACACATATAGGTGTATGTAGAGGTACATCTGACGAATATTTATATCTATCGTGTTATGTGCAGTGTATATTATAATATACGCGCGTCCGGGGAACAATGAACTCGCGAGCGAAGAGCGTACACACACACACACACGAGCGTGGGCTAGCTCGCTAGGATGAGGAATAAAAATAAAAAATGAAATAAAATTGTTTTCGTTCGTGGGTTAGCGCGAGCGCGAGTAGATATATAGGTACAATAATAATAATAATAATAATAACGAAAACAAAATCCGAAGACACGACAACAATAAGAACACACACAAGAAAAAAAATGGTGCAATAATCGTGTAATTATGTGTTTTATTGTGCGCCGGGCGGACACACACAATGGATGACGCCCCGAATGTCAAAACGTCCGATTGTCTCAAAGTTCCGATCTTCGGATGAATTACGACATTTCCTCTGCGAGTCTCATATTATATGTTATATTATACCTATAGGTAGGTACTATAATATTATAATATTATTATTATTATTATGCTCTTATTATTCGGCGAAAATATTATTATTATCATTCTTTTTGCTGTGCTGTTTTCGTACCTACCCATATATACGTACCAACGATTAGACTAAAATAATATATAGGTAGGTACTTCGTGTTTATTTTGAAATATATGAACGACAACGCATGGAGACCGATCGAAAACCGCATTTAAAACGCACACTGTATAATACGTATTTTTTAAACATTATCATTCTGCAGATTGGACGTTTTACACATTTTTAAATACGCGATGGATTTATAATAATATATTACCACCTATCTAATATCTATATTTATGTATAAACAGGAACACAACTTATGGAATACGTTAACACGCTCGTGTACAACAGTAGTCAAATTTGGATGCATCGATATAAAATATTATATAATAGTACATTAGTAGGTACAACTGTATAAATTATTAACTTGAAATTATTTTTCTATTTTGTCCACTTTTTAGCATAACCTACTCATTTACGAGTATATTGTATTCATTATAAATTATGATTTACGTTGGTATTTTCAAATACTCGTGGCAAACGATTTTAAATGACAGTGGTGGGATGTTTCAACAATCGATTAATAGATTTTAATTTTAAAACAAGTTTGAACACTCGTAGTTTCTGAAATTTTTACAAGAAGTTTTTAAAAAATTTTTTTTTTGGCAAGTGGTTTGATGTTTTCGACAAATATGGTTTTCTCAATCAACTGACAATAACTGTATATATGTATTTAAAAACTGGTTCCACATGACCACATACGTTATAATTGATTAATAAACTCATCAATTCGTTAAATCGAATTCTAAAAGATAAAATTTACGAATGCCACGACAAAAAACATAGTTAAAAAAAAAACAGAATAATTTAAATCTGATGTTATTTTATAATTAATTGACATCTTAAATTACTGATGATTATACTACTATGTCTTGAACTCTTCTTGAATATTAAAATATAATCAGGAAAATGGTTTCTATTGATTCAAAGTAAAATCAAACAATGAATATTTTACAGTTGAATTATATAATATAATATTTTATTATTATAGATGAATAACACATAATTAATATGAGTCTATGATTAATCCGGTTGATTATATGGATAATTGTACCATTTCAAGCACAGTTCTGTATCGATCAAAATATATATAGTAAATATATGTGAAATTTGTAAAATCAAAATATTGTGACGCATTTGAAAGTTTAAATATTTTGTTGCCTGTAGATATAAATATTTAATTTTAGTTGTAAAGAATCGAGTGTGTTATAGGTTTGAAATTTATGAAAAATTATTGAATATGGTTAAAAACGATATCCAATGGAAACGGTCATATATAATCATTTGATATAATGCCTTTAAAATAATTCGTTATTTTTAGGAATTTTGTCGTATATGCGAAAAACATTTTGTCTATTATAAAAATACTTGTCTTAGTTAAACGGACACATGGGATATATTAATATACATTTAATCATTTTCAATAAAATAAAATAATAAAGGAATGTATGAAAGAAATCATTTTTACTCCGATCTCAGCTATACAATGTGTAGTGTATACCTATAGGTACTTAAGTTAATGTAACAATAAAATCTAGCATTTTCATTACCATTAAATCATTATTAATTATTATTGTAAGCGTGTTTATTGTTATCCCACACGAACATGTCTGCTCAGCGTAGGTATATACATTAGATACGATTTTATTTTTATACTTTCCTAATAATCAGTTTTTTTTTAATCACACGCTTTTTTTGAACAACATTTTTACTGATTTTATTTTAGATTCTATAGAGGGAAGATAATACTTATTTGTTTACATGCCATTTTATTAAGTTTCATCCTGTTCAATACATATTTTGTATAATAATAAGAACTTTGCAACCTTTTAATTTTGGGACAATTCCGCCGTATCTTTTTTATTATTACTTAAATTGAACAAAAATATAAAACTGAAATTCTTAATTTTTTTATTTTCCAAATAGATTTAACGAAATTCGGGGGAAAATATTAAGTTAGAAAATTAGAAAATATAAGTTTTCAACGTTAAAAGCATTAATAATAATAATATAATATTTGAAATTTTTTCGGTTAATAAAGCATCGCTTAAAAACTACAATATTTTTGAAATGAAATGATTTATTAATGACCACCTCGGTGGTCTACCTCATACATATATCTCACTTTTTAATTATATGATTTTTTATTTTTAAGACAGATTTCAGGTTTTATAATTGAAATAGGTACATATAAATTGTATATATGCGTAATATATTATAAACAATATAATTATATCGACCAAAATATTTAAAATACCATTTGTATAGCTTATATTATGTATAATATCATAAAAAAAAAATGTATCATAATTATAATCATATATATAATTTTTAAATTAGGTACTACAATATAGTAGTATAATACCTATATTAAATTAAATTTATATATTATAAATATTATACCTAGAAATTTAAATATAACTATACATTTAACTTTATATAGGCAGTATTATACATCAGTACCATCAGTCCGGAATTTAATATTGGTAGAAGGAATTTTCATCTTTCTTAGTAAAAAAAAACAATACTTAACAATATGATAGTGATTTTAAATACATTTACAAGCTTTCCGTGGTGGACCCTAACCCCAAACCCTAAACGCTAACCCCTCCCCCTGCGACTATTGCATGAACTCGCTCACATGCATATACTGATATACATATTTATTCATTTTCCACATTACAATATATTATATTATTGTAGTATTAGTAAAGAATACATTTTTAGAACTTATGGTGAAATCGAGTCTCTCAAGTCATTCTGTGCTAAAGTTGCGTTATATCGAATACTATGTAGGCAGTATCTACCTATTTATGTTTTATGCCTATATATACGCAAGTCCACAATTTATTATCATATTATTTCTGCTCACACTGTACAGCGTGGTCACGAAACGATGGCGTTTGCGTATTTATAATATCTATAATACCACGTGGTGTTACACTAAAAAGTAATAATAATATCATATCAAGTATACATAACTTAATATCGTAAGGTATCGGTTCTACTACTACAATACCTATTAGGTACTTGTAATATCACTATTTCCTACTAGTGTCTAGTACACTCTGCTGCAGTGCAGTCGCTGTGGTCGGCATAAAAATCAACGGTGCACAGTTATGACGGCAGTTTGCATTTAACTCTGGGAACTCATTTTTTCTTCATTTCCAAACGGGTTATATCATTACTATTATTATCATGTTACAGGTATGTAGGCACTGGAAAACGCGATTTGATCAAGTCATGTTGACGTTTAACCACGTTTTTCTCGAGCGCGCGCGCGTGTGTCGCATTATGGCTGCTCGGTTGTGCTTTGGCTTGAATACAAGCCGCCTTATATATAATATATATATATGTATGTTATGGTTATGGATATAGGTACATCCAATTAGTCGTGTGGCTTTTCGCACGGCAGCGTAACACCCAGCCTGGCCGATAAAATCGTTCGCATCTGTATATAGGTACGCAAATGTCGCTAGTGTTTCGCAACTATAGGTATACTTGTCGGCGCGAGAGATTAAAAAATAAAAAATTCTCTCGCCGAGGCGCGTTCTAAATTACGCTCGTTCGTTCGATGTCGGTTCGCGGCCTCTGCGACAGCGCGGGCTTGCATAACGCTAGCGGTAATATAATATGCGATATAGAATAATAATATATATAGGTACCTACCTACTACACCAGAAGAAGGTCACCTGCAGCGGGCTGTCGTGCCGCAACAGGAAACCATAGATCTATATAGACCGACGACAGTGATGGAATGTCGTCGGCGGTTTTATTAACCCCTTTCTGTCACCACGAGACGCGTACCTATATATTACTATATGTATATATATATATGTACCCATTTTTACTAGCACATTTTATGTGCACAATACATAAGTGCATATAGTATACGATATGGCGCGAGACGTTTTCGGTGCTCAGTACATATTATTATTCTAAGTTGAAAGTCCGCACAAGTGCCCGAAATGCGTTGTAGGTACCTCTTTGTTTATAGCGATGTATCGCACTCGATATCGTAATAACGCCTGAATTATTGTGGAGAGTTGTTTTTATTTTATTTTTATAGCAGAATTAATTTGGACTTGTGACAAGTGGATTTTTTTTCTTCGTATGGTAGTTGTTATCGACATAGGTAGATTAGATTATAAAATACGTATCGTACGTTTTTATTTTGAAAAAAAAAATGAATTTTTACGACTCATAATTTTTTAGGACGTGATACTTTTACACTACATTTAATTATATGTCTAGATCTGATAAATAAACATTTAATTCGAACAAAAAATAGTAGTTTTAGACTGTTAATATTTGACTGAATGATACAATTGCAGACTATCGACTGATAAAACAGTTTCAAAAAAATTAGAACACATTATAAAAGATACATTTTTAAAATTATTTACCAGCTTAATGTGAACATAAAATACAAGCGTACAAATATGTCCAGATTTATTTTGCCACAAAAAAAAAAAAAAACATATTAATTAGACCCATTGACGTATGAGAGAAATACAATCTTTAACATGTCTTATAAATTAATATATATATATACAATATGTCAATATAAGGTACAATAATAGTATTACACTAGTATTATTATAGAATTTAACACTAGAGCCGATATCATCAAATTTATCGCAGCCATCAATCTTCAAATCAAAATTTAGTTAACACATAGATTTAGTACCTATTAATTATTTTCTCTGTAAGCCCAATAACCAATGTTTCCGAAGGCTTATATAATTAAAAAAAAAAATTAATGTTAGTTGCACGTAATTCGGCCAGGTACATGTGAATATTAAATTATTATTAACATTTTAAAAAAGTTAATAAGAACTTGAAAATTGTATTATTCTTAAAGTGAGTCCAACAGTTAACAATAAAACCTTGTATTTCAATAATACTAAATATAATGAAAATGTCTACCTGCCACTCTTGTCCGATTTAATTAAAATAAAAAACAATTCAAATTCCGTAAGCTGTAGTTAAAACTTTGTGTTCTAAAGTGTCGGGACACAATATTTAAATATTATATTGTAATAAAACAGTCGCTGAGTCATTCGTCCCATTTTATTGATGAGAATATAAATGATAAATTAAGGACGAATATTGACTGGAAACGGTTAAACGCTTTTGTATGCGATTAGTTTCATTTTATTTGACGAGCGCGTTCCTGTATACAGATAATTGCTTGTATTCGTATTAATTTTCATGATTTGTTTTCATCTTCAAGATGTTAAATGTTATTGACGTAAAACTTGTTTCAACTTAACCACAGTTTTTATGGATAAATTATTACTACACATTTCGGATCGTAATAACGCGTATATAAATCTTTTCTGATCAAGAAATGTGCAAATATCCCCCCTCCCCCGTCTAGTGATGCCATAAGGAAAAAAGGTTTATTAATCGCGCAATATAGACAAATCAAAACATTACATTTGATTTTATAATAAAGTTTAAGACTCTGTAAGGATATAATAATGTTATTATATAACTGCCAAATTTTGAAGTATTGAACATAATTTTTCGATTTAAATGGTTAATTAAACATTTTAATTTTGATTTATAACAACAAAAAACGTGTTGCAGTTCAAGTAGTCGTGTAATAGGCTTAAAAAGTTGAAATATTAGATATATATCATATTATATTTATTATATAACTTTTATATGATAGCATTGTTAGATATTGTTGAATATTAAATTTAAATAATTAAAAAAAAATTTTAAATCAATTTGTTTACTATAAAGACAGGTTTTTATATTTTGTTATAAATTATATAAATATTAAATATACATTTTGAAAATCATTAAGAGACATATTTGATTTTGATAACATTCTTGATTTCTTTGATGATTTTTAACGAATGTTAAAATCGATTTTGAAATCTATCTCAACATTCGATCCCTGAACACCGTCTATGGGATCCAGTATAATATTTTGCCTAGACGACGACTATCTCGATTAGGCTTTTGGTTGGATTTTCTATCATTTTCAGTAGTTTAGCCGTAATTCAGATGGCCTTTTAAGCGAGTATTACTCTGAAGTAGCTGCGTGGTGGTCCTAACTACTTGACGTATAACTTTTTATATGGTAATAATGATACTAATAAATAATAATTCTTTATCCACTAATAAATAGCATATCTACATTATGAATCATTACTTATATTAGAAGTAATCTAAAAAGGCCTCGAGTTACGGAAAAAAGTAAGTAAATTTATATATCACAAAAACCTGTATAAATATTCTGATGAATCGACTGTACCCGGAGGACGTGCAGAGGATATCTTCCAATCGTTCGTTTCTTTAAACATATTTTTATTTTATCTATACGGTCGAATGTTGTCCGTGAAATGACTTAATGCCTGCGTATCATATTCTATATTTATTTCTATACGACGAAAACGATACACTCGTAATCATCAGTAGTTGTGTGTATTATATAAATAAAAAATAATGTAATCAAAACAACGCTCGGCTCGTTTTTAATAATTATTAATATTGTGCCCGTGCGAGAGCTTTTCGTTGCATAAATGTACCTATATATATATATATATATATATATACAGGGTGATTTTTTTATCGAAGAACACTCATACTCATACACTCATACTTTTTTAAATAATGAGTGTTCTTCGATAAAAAAATCACCCTGTATGTATATATATGATGTAGGTATAGGATAATGTAATTCGTCAAAAATTTAAGTCAAAAAAGTGCAAAGCCTCGGGGGGGACAGACGTCGGCCTGTCCACCGTTTATTACATAAACAAAAAAATCCGTATGATATGGTGCGTAAGCGTGTGCGTATAATAATCATTGTATTTGGATTGCTTAAAGATGTGCCTCGTAAATAATATATACTATAGGTATATTATTATGTACGCTCACAGCAGAATTTCTCTCTCCGGTGATTCGTGAGCAGTAATATACAATAATATTATTACTATCATTGTGTGTAACGTATGTGACTATTTAAATTCGATTTGAAAACGGAAACACCGAACGGAAAACTGATTCCAAAAACGGACGTCGTTATTTATTTTTATTTTACTTTTTATTTTTTTTTTTAAATTTAAATTTTATTCATTCTCCACTCAAGGCCTATACGAACAGCAGTGTATAATATATCTATTCGTGCGCAATATACATGATTGTTAAACGACTGGCTGAGCGGAGTTAATAACAGGAAATTAGGTAATCCGACGACTCCGACACGCGGACCGGTTTCGATGCCTATAAGAAACAAATTTATAGACACATTGCAAATAACAGTATTATAACGTACAGTCGATTACAGGTTTTTCCCTTCTCCTAAAAACTCGCTAAAAAGACCAACGTTTTTGGTCCGATGATTTATCGTTGTCAAAACATCTCGGGTGTAAACACTATTCGGTAGATATCCGCGGAACACCGTATTAAAACGAGGGTAAAAAACCAAAAACAATTAGCGAGTTAAACGCGAATAAAAATTACTTTATTCACATGACGTTTTTTTTTATGCGTGAAACCAACACGGTTTCATTCATGTTAACTCGATTCGTATGCCATGTATACCGCGAATATCACCGTCATTACTCACATACATATTTTGTTCGAATTAGTTTTCGTGCGTTGCAGTTTACAACAATAATTATCCTCCATGAGTCAACCGCGGCGTATCGTTTATAACTATATTTCATCAACCTCCACGGAGACATTACCATAATTTTTTCTTATGCGTTTCATGTATGTTACGCAAATTATACAACGTGTTACTCATCAGTCATCACATGATACATCCGATCTGCAATGAGTGGTCGTATGTGTACTCTATAAAGTATCGTAAATAGTATTATAATATTATAGATGTATAATAATATATTATAGTTGCCTACTTTCCGATTATATTATATTTTTCATGGTTTCCTCATTAATCTGTATAATTTTTCAGTGACAACAAACTTAAAAAATTGTCTGGCATTTAATTCGATGTATAACATAAAAAATACAATTTCGTGAGATGAGTTGGGGAAAATGAAATATGATAACTATATTTAAATCGTTTCAATACTGCAATAGTCATATCCATAATATAATGTTGTAGGCAGGGCTCGAAAAGTCGAAAGTCATAAGATTTGCATGTTTTTCAGTAAACTATTCAGTTCTAGATGATTTTTCCATATATTTTTTTAAAATAAAAATACGTATTATATTTTACACTTTTTAAATTTTAAAACAAATAACTAACAAAAAAGTTTGTGACTGTCATCCACTAAATAACTGTAGTCTGTATAGTTATCAATTTTATATGGACATGTGCCCATTATTTTCTAATAAATATTTTTCCTCGTCGACTGAGTCATTGTGAACTTTGAAGATTCGTGTATCGTAAATTTGTTCGCACTCTGTACAATAACTTGATTAATATAAATTATTTATTTAGTTTTTAAACATTTCATTTGTCTCTCTTATTTATCTCCATTATCTTATATTTTCATTCAAATATTTTAGCATTTTTAACCTTTCCACCGGGCGGTCTATGAAATATCGAGAGGTAGACGGCAATATAGATTTTGGTTTGGACAATATGTCGCGCTCGACAAGTTTATAGTCAACTATCTGATGCATTATTTTTTGTACTTCGAAAATTATGGTTTATGCTTATAATAGTATATACATGTATGTTTTTGTCTGCGTGCGCGCATGTGTGTTGTACGCAATGTTGGATGTCTTACGATATTGTTTCGACGACGTTCTACACTCACTCGCACAAGCCGGACTCACATATTATAGGCACACGCGTATTGTATTATACATATATTATAGAGTTGTGTAAAGGACTCGTATATCAATATATGTGCGTGAATTACACGTGTTCGCGTTTAGCTGGGGCACGTAATACAACACATTATAATATGTACAGTCGGATCTTATAGGCGTCGTACACGTCCGGAAAGTGTTCGGCACAAGATAGCTCGACACTGGTGGACGGTGGTGTTGCGTATATATATATATATATATATGTATACGACTCGTGTAATCGTCGTGTGCCGGAGGGATGCTGCGGCGGCGGCAGACAAGGAAGACGACGAGAAGAAGAAAAAAAAATATACATCGAACAAGCCATAATATATCGTATATAGGTACTGTGTGTACGTGCGTGAGAGTGCACAGTGTTGGACGTTGGTACAGCGTATTATATACATTGAAGCGTGTGAGTAACACACACACACACGCACACGACGTATTATGTGCTTGTGCTGCGTATAGACATGTCGAAGATATTGTTCCGACAATTAAGCTTCATTATAATAAGACACGGAACGACTTCGATTTCCTGCGCGTATATTACTCATACATACATATTATATTATTATACACGCACCTATACCTATAAACGATACCTGCAGCACACTAACACAATATGTTTGCGTGTATCATATATAGAAGCGACTCACAAACATATTATATAATTTGGATTATCTTGGGACGAAAGCTGCGAAATGCTCGGGTGCCGTCGTCGGTTTTTGTGCCTTCACATGTTAACATGAATTATAATATTACCAATATGCGTACCAAGCATACGATATAATAATATTATGCACGATGATAATATTATAAATGTGTTATTATTTATTGTCGACCAGCACTCATTGTACTCAAATCGAATTGCACTATTTAGGTAAAAAAAAGGTGTAGATAACAATATATTATTGTAAACAGCACTCGGACCGACCATTGCATCATAAAGGATTTTTATCGTAGTTGACAATTGCGCGTGCAGAGACACCTCTATCGAGTTAGTTTATTATTACACGAAGTAACGTGTTTAACTTGAAAACAAACGCAAATCAACTTACTTTTATATTATTATTTACTTAAATTATATCCGTTTATATGATTATTATAACCAAAACAATAAACTCAATATAATATATTATATATATAGTAATTAAAAAAAATAAAAAATAATCATTATATCCCCTACCGTGGTCATATGTTGGTAAATCCATCTTTTGTGATACGCAACCGAAACCATAGAGCCAATATTCGAACACTATCTTTTTTTCGTTTCAAGTATATAGGTATTATGCTATTCAACAAAAATAAGTGTTAGCCGATGATATTATTGTACAAGAACGATGCATTGCAGTCACCCGTCGTCGTTGCAACAGCTATACACTTACACCTAATAAATAATATATATATATATATATATATATATATAGACATCACACTTTAATCGGCCGCTCGCGAGTATGTTAAAGCTCGACGGCGCGATTTATGTGCGTTTTTCGAAACCGTCGTCTTACGGGTGTCTATATATTTGTTATTATTATTATTGTAGAACGCGCGTTCGACTCGGCGGGGGACGACGACGAAATTATATATATATAACAAATAAGTAGATATATATATACGTGATATCGTATGGCGGTATATATAGGCACTCAACATATTACATCGATTATAATATATTATTATTATACGATTTGTATTTATTTTTTTTTTGCGCAACAACAAGCGCACACCCGCTGCACTGTGCCCATGCAGACCTCGGGAAATGTGGTGCAAAGTGAATGGGTCAACCGCATTATGTATAAATACAATGGTGCGCGCACACATATGTATATTTACACGTCAAGTTCGAGGCTATACGCATTAACGAATCTCCTCGGCCCGACCGTTCTCTGCCAAGACACTTCATTAAAACGCCATCAATCAGACGCGGGCGCGTGGTGGACTATAACATAGCCCCGCGTATATTATTATCATGCGTGCGCTCGGAGACCTCTGCGGAGGTTGCGTTTCGCGCGACAGTCGTAACAAAAAAAAAAAAAAAAAATGAACGAGCACATATTTTTGTCTTGCATAACTATTACACCTCGTTCAACAGCTACTATATTACATAGCGATATAATAACAGTGGTAGACGCATTTATGATATTATATTATAATACATTTATTATGCTATACATAATACATATATGTATATGTATACAGAAGTAGGTATACACGCGTGTGTAACACGGCGTCTTATACGGATGTGGAGAAATAAGAACAAATAAACGACGGTTATTGTATTGCTGCAGCTATACGCGATATGATATGTGTAGATACATCATACAGGGTGATTCGCCGAGGATGCTCATTCCTCTTTACTCCCTTCCGATATAATTCAGTTATTATGAGACATATGGCTTCCGGAAATATTAAATATACTTGCTTTCGAAATGATGACAATATATATTTTTAAATTGTCGAGATTTTTTTTAACTACTTAAGGAGTGTCCTGAGGTGATGATATAATAACTCATGTTTTTCAAACGAGAACCACCCTTTTTTACAATAAATTATTTAGTGGATAATATTTGTGAACATTTTGACGTATCAGCATCAAAATTTGTTGTACGTTATTCCTTTTGAGTTTTGTAAATTACCAAGAATAATATATAGGTTTGTGGCAATATGGTGATTTGAAAATGTTGGTGATTAATTAATCCATCAATATTAATAATTATCGTTCGAATTTTGAATTAAGTAAACGTATCTACAGCAATTTTCAAAAAAAAAATATTCATTAAGTAATTTAAAGTAAAAAGGGGGAGAGTTGCTGTTTTAAAAAAAAAATTGAAAGTTTATATCACAGGAAGAAATTCTTTAGATATTGAGTAAGTTCAAAAGAATTCAAGAATTTGAAAATTTTGTCTATGAGTTAGCATTGTATTTAATACTCCAAAAATCAGAATTTGAATAAATTCATAAATTAAGGGAAAAATCAGCGTTAGCACATGTGCTTGGGGAATCATCTAATGTGCATTACCTATTTCATAACTTAAGACGTATTATAGATTCATGTGTTATTTTTTTTTTGTTCGTCGAATTTAAATACGGGACACGTGCAACGATTCTGAGGTTTAAGGAAAAACGAGTTATTGTCCTCCACTAAATTATCTTGTACAATACGCGCTTAGTCTCTTGAAGATGATGATGCCTGCATTATATTATATGTATACACGGGAACGATAATAAATTATACTTACCTACTATAATAATATATATATATATATATATATAGTATATACTGACCAACAGCAAAATATGTTTGCTCGCACCCCAGCTTGCATATAATGTGTGTTCAAATAGAACTATTGTTCAACAGCGTAAGTATTGTAAAATTACCACAGCAGAGCGTCGTAGGAGAATTATCATACTAGATAAATTATGTTCCGTGCCAAGTTCTTATTATATTATTTTATTCCAACGCCGCCGTATATTCGAACGTATTTCTCAGCGGGACCGATAGATTTATCGACTAGGACAAGTACACGAGCGTATCTTATTCGATACCTATATATATATATATAATATTATTATATGTGCGCGATACAAGATAATATGTTTATTCCTAATCAAACAAAATTATATTATATTAACTCTCTTACAGGTAGGTACCTACCTGTTGTAGCAGCGAACACAAAGTAAAGCAAACACAATAAATAAAACCACAACGTTTATCGTTTATGTAATTATATTATACACTGATAATGATGAAAGATAATATCGTAATATGTGCGCGATGTATAGCATATAATATGTGTATAATGTATATGCATATATTGGCATTAGAGTATAGGTAATGTGTAGTATATTATTATTATATATTATAATATTGTTTTACATATTATACTTATGTATAACGCTCGTTATTACAAAATATATAACAATATAATATTATTCATTCGTATATTTTCCAACGGCTTTGGCGACAAATTATTATTTCCATATTATCTGAATCGATAAACAATAAGACTGTTATTGTTAATGTACATAATATATTATATATGCTTTATATTCGCTTTGTACACTCATTACACGCGGCTTCTTCTCACAATATTCCAAGTTGAGCTTATTGTCATTATGTTGTATAAGGTAAACGTACTAAAGAACTATGTAAGCATCTGATTTCGATTAAAATATGTAACCAAATAGTCATCGAACACGTTTCGTCAATCGAGACGTTCATTTAAAACGATTTAATAATCTGTAATTATAGCTAAAGCTAATAGGTGAAACAGTCATGGTAGATGATGCATAATTCAAATTACAATATTTTTTTGCTGATTATATATATATATATATATATATATTATACGAAATAATTGTTTTTCGCCAAGTTGACGTCACTTAGTTGTTTCCGTCACTATATCCATTTGAGTGTGTGGGTGTCTATAGTTTGAGAAATGCCTACAAAATATTATATTATTATACATCCGAAAACACAACGCAGTTATAGCGTTATAATTATTTCACAATACTGAGCGGAAAACCTTGCATAACGCCGCAGCAGAAGTAGTAGACCAGATGGTCTGGGCATATTTTATATACATAGTTGGACGCGGGACGCCTAATTACACCGATTCGCGTTAGTAATATTTTTAATAACGACGTCTGCAGTATCGCTCATCGTACCACGGTGCGGAAAATCGGAAAGAACCGACATAACTTGGCCAAACAATTTTAAAGTATAATATAATATACGATATCGGTTACGACTTATGCTGCAGCGCACGATTATAATACATAATAATATGTACGTATACGCAATAGAGGCGAAAAATTATTATAACAACTAATTAAAACGAACGTTATGGTCTTGTGTCGGCGTATATATAAACACAAACACACGAACATAATATAATTGCATTCGCATGCCTCACGCCATGATGGTGATGGGTGTACACTGTATACATATTGTCATGCGTCAATAGTTTCGAATAATAAATAATGCTTATTTATATTTTCAGCAGTTAAGTTCATATAGACATATAATCAGTGGCGGCTCGTGAGGTTCACCTAAGGTGGCATTTTTAGTATTATAGTAGTTATTAGTTGACTTGAGCACACTGGCGCAAAGCGAAATGGATAATGTACAGTGTTATCGTTTCGACGAATGACGTGACATCGCGACATGATAAAAATAAGATCGGCGCACACATTAAATATGCTTCAAAATTTTTTTTACCATATATGACTATCCGACGTTTCAAGACCTAAAATTTACACGGCCGTCCGGAGCACAAACAATTTTTTTGGTTGGTTCACGTGCTCCTGTGCACCATATATCACGAGCCGCCATTGCATATATAGAACCTTTAATGTATAGGTAATATTATGTTTTAATACATCTAGCTGCAGTTCACGCCATTTAACCATTGCTTCCATTATACTCATCGCAGTTGAGCAAAATGTTATGTGTCTATCTACTCGTATTTTAAACCAATCGATATACATAATATATATTGTAGTATTGTGCATAATATTTCTAGGTATAGAATATTTTTTTTAGAGTATTTCGATACATAAAAATCAAATTTTCAACGAGTATTTTATAGTTGATCATAGCTATAACTCACACTTCTGAGTATTTCATGTAAGTAGATATATCCAGATGATTGGAGATGGATGATCGGACGAACGGTATTTTGAGGGGTAGCCTTGTGCCACTTTACTGCACTCATAAAAACTACTGAATACTTTAACTATATTATAATATGTTAACTACTCGTTCGAAATATGATATTTATATTTTCTGTATCGCATTTATATAAAACGGAGACATAATGGCATCGTGCGAGTAATATGTGTAATTATCTTAAGCTAAAATACATTACATATTGATTAAATTGAATTCAATTGATCGGAAACAAAAATAAAACTTTTTAAATTTGGAGGAAAGGGATACGTGCCTGGAAAACTTTGCCTATATAATATAATATAGAATTGTAATAAGTCTGGATGCGTATATCTTACGTCTAATTATAAAAATATAAGTTTACCTGTATACGAGAGATATGCATACATAATATTTTATATATACATATACAATATATAACATATAATATATCCTATAGTGTTCTGCTGCACGAGTGCAGTGTACGAGACGTCCACGGGTGATTAATAGAAAGAAAAAAATGAAATAAAAAGATTTGAAATATAATACGCGCGGTATATACCCTCATCATTGCTAGATTGCCGAAATACCGTGTCGTATTTACGACCATGTGTCTCGGTTTTCCTGCTGTTGCCATAAACATATCCGGAGCCCATTAAGACACAGCCCACGCTTGCCACGATCCGGTCGTCGTAGTCGTCATCAGGTGTGTGTGTGTGTGGTGTGTATACATAGATATTGGAGACCTATGCGTTGCCAAAAACCATTTCTGTGTTTTTCTATTTTAACACGTATATATCTACCTTTATATATATATTATTGTATATACGTTCGGTTTCAGTTTATATCGTCTGCACATAGACCTATAAAAACTGAACGTAACTAAACCAGTATATAAACTTGTATATACGTGGTCTATTATAGTATATACACCTCGAGAGTGGTTATTATTGTGTGTGTATGTGAGTTCATAATATGTATATATTATAGGTATACTGTGTTACATATACTCGCATTTAATAGCATACAATATGTATATAATTTGTATATTGTAAGTAAATAATATAAACCTATAATAAACGAATGACGACGTTTAGTCTGACCATTTGCTCAATGAGTTATTTTTTTATATTATATTATTGTAATATTCAACGCGGAGACTTTAACGCCAGTATTACACTGCTCAAGCGTATTATAATATATCGTTTATTTTGTAAACGGATTGGAATATCATATGGTTAATGGCCAATAACAATCTAAAAAGTTTTATTATTAAATAGATGATTTTTATCTTGATATTAATACTAAATACATATATATACTTGTGTCTTATAATACTCATCATTAAAGGTATAATACTCGTACCTATATAGTTTGTATTCTATAGTATTATGACAGTTATGTATCGCTTTATTAAACACTTACTATTACATAAAACTAAATATAGCTCTGGGTATAATAATAAATAAGTAACGAATTTAATAACATTATGTTTCTAAAAATGTATTATTGTTTATTGCTATACGAGTATTATATACGACACATCATACGTGTATACCTACTTAAAGAGTTAAAATGTAAGATCATCATTATCTGCCAACTGATTTCACAACTTTTACAATTATATATTTGATATTATTGGAATGGTATTCTGTAACTATTAACATACAATTATTTAAAATACTTGTTTATACCGACGCGTATTATATATCTATGCATTTTTTTTAAATAATAATAATAATTTCTCTTTTTTAGACACCCGACTTCGATTCGATGCTTCAAGGACTGATGGTAGAAGACCAGCACGTCATCAAGTCCAGAAATGAGCCGGTCTTGTGCGACTTCTTCGAGACAGCCGGCATAGGTGCGCGAACCGTACAGGACTCGATCCTTCAGAATGGTCATCATCCTGATGAATCTCAAGAGCCTCCGTGGTTCGAGATGAACGAAGTGGTGGACCCGCAAATGTTCTCCACACTCGACGACCAATCGCTGCAGGTTACCCACGTCAAAGTGGAAGCACCGGAAGCCAACAGTCCCGAATACCAGTCGGTGGCCAGCCCAGGGCTGTACACACCGTCTTATCTGCATGTTCACTATCACCACCACGACCACCATCACCAACAGCATCACCACCACCACGGTTACTTCCCACGTGTGGCACCTATGACGCCTCCCATCTCCGAACCAGGTTCTCCCGGTAAACGGCGGACGCCACCGCCACCGTATCCCACACCCCGTTGTAACGCCATCCAAAGATCGATGAAGTTCAACAGACGAAACAACCCGGATTTGGAAAGGAGACGGACTCATCATTGTAATTTTGGCGGTAAGTAACGGCTGAGTTTTTGTATAATTGTAGACATATAATTTTTTTTTTTTTTTTTGGAGAGATAAAGTCATTCAATTTCAAAGAAATTATTAGTTTTAGATTTTACCAATTTATAGTTTATATAACAACTTCAGCCTACCGCAGTCACCGCCAACTTGAATATAGGTATTTTGAAACACGAAAATATACAAAAAATCATTTTT
Source organism: Diuraphis noxia (assembly GCF_037042655.1). NCBI lineage: Eukaryota > Metazoa > Arthropoda > Insecta > Hemiptera > Aphididae > Diuraphis > Diuraphis noxia. The sequence continues at coordinate 57,734,331 of NW_028301714.1, read as the reverse complement.
TAAATCAACAATCTTATTCTAAACATATAGGACTTCAAATGAGAATACATATACGGTCATACATTATAAGTTATAGTAAATAGAGCTGTGTATGACATAAATTCAGAGGGATAATAATAACGATAGGTAAATAACTCATAAATGAACGCTAAAAAATCGCAGCAAATGAAAACACTCCTAAAATTTCCCTCTGCCTGGTTACGACATCGATGCCTATAAATATAATCGTATTCCAAAACGTAATCGCTACTTAAAACTTACAGGGTCGACGGCGGTCTTATAGCAAAAGTTTATTATGATCGATTGTATTGATTTTATTGTTTTGGTTTTAGGTTGCAACAAAGGATACACTAAAAGCTCTCACCTAAAAGCCCACCAAAGAATACACACAGGTAATTCTATATTTTTATCGTATATCTGCTGTACCTATTTATACTTAAGTCTAAATGTAATCCGTGGAATATTGTCAGAATACCTGCCATTATACCCGTAATAATACCCATAATATAATAAATAATAAATCGAAACACCGAAAATACAACACGCCCATTAGGGTTATCGGACGGCATCAAACAGCATTCCAAAATCCATTACTATACATCTTTATATATATATATATATATATATATATATATATATATATATATATATATATATATATATATATATATATATATATATATATATATATATATATGTATACTGATATACGAATATATAAATAAACACGGTCTGTATATGTTACACTGTACCTATATACGGAATGTATGGCAATAAATGAGATTTATGTCTCGGTGTTTTTATGAATGAACGTTATTATTGTATAACGTGATGCCACCTCCCGAGTATAAAAGGGTACCTATATCACTTCGCAGGCGCCGCTATTGTAACAGGGAGACAATCGAAATAACCTTTAGTCACATGTACAAAAGCCTTTTTTGCTTTCGAACAACACAACACATCATCGCGGTTGATCGCCAAACCGTGTAATCGAATCGGACTTCTCAGGGACGACGCCAACGCGTGGCACCACCATGTATTGTGGCCCAGACAGTCTGCATGCTGCTGGCACTATCGTTTCCCTTAGTAATAATGGTCTGATGTCCCGTGCAGTATAATATTTGTATTATGTAGTGAAATTCCACTACGGTTAGTAGATATTTAGGGGTATAGGTTAATATTAGAGTTTACTCGTAAACACCGGTGACAACATTTTAAGAGAACAATATATTTCCGAGATAACATCACATATTTCTATAAAATATTTTCCAACGAAAAATTACAATTTATCGGTACGAGGTTTACGATAATAATGTGAAAAAAACTTAACACCCTGCCCTGACATGAAATTTATTTCAAAAATATTCTTCTCTTCTTAGGAAGCTTTAAATTTGATTTGTCCTACATATTATATAGAAACAAAAATATTAAAAGTGGAATATTCCGATGTTGATTATCAGATTACACGTGCGAGTAATTTCGTCTTCTTTGATATTAATTTTTTTCTACATTTATTTTGACAAACATTGTGATCTTCTATTTCATATTTGATACGGTTAGAATTAATATCGTATAGAAGTTGTGTGTGTGTGTTAACATGATTTTGGGCTAACACTTTTGTATTGGACCGATTTTTCGTCAGGTTTTCGTTGTAATGGTAACTATTATAAATAGGGCTAGGATTTATATGCAATAAAAAATTTTAAAATATGCATTTTATTTATCAAAATATGCAAAAACAAATTTTTATTATAATTTATAATTCATAATGTTTTATTACTTATTATTAGCTCATATTATTACATTAAATATTAGTTTAATTATACTAACTTGGCACTTTCACTTTGAACTTTTGGCATACTGGACACTGTTATTAAAACCATTCAAATTATTAAGTATAAACGTCTGCACATTTACACAACACACGACGTACCAATACAATTTTTCTGTGCTATCTCACCGTATAACAATGTGTAAGTAGTCACATTAAGTAATTCTACCAGTCGTCCGACCAACGATGAGGTAACGAACGGATATTATCTGACCTAAGATAAAATAGATAGTATTAATGCTATATATTTACGAAAATTAAACGGATAAACCAAAAACTATCGGTTTCGTGAAGTACCATTTCAAATTAACAATAACTTATAAAAATTAACAATAACTTATAAAAATTAAAAATTTTAGTAAAAATTTTCAAATTCTAAAAAAATCTATGAATATGCAATTATATGCATTATGTCTAAAATATGCAAAAAAAAAAAATTGGTCCTATTTAAACGAAAATAAGCCAAATCGTGGACAAATCTGACAACCAATCAATTTGGACTAAAGGAAAAAAACATGCAAATGCATATAAAATGCATATAGCCCTAATTATAAACAAAAACATATTATTTTATGATTCATATTTTTATATGTAGAGGTAAAATATCAAGTAGGTATAGTGTGCTCTTTTCGTCACCCCACGACGGGTCTCAATTAGGAACTCTGAACCTAGTTTGGTTTTTCTGCATATAGGTTTTATATTTTTCCTTCTTCGCGAATAATCCCGTGATCGGCCTCGAAAGTGTTATTTTTTTTCGACACCTCGTTAGTGCGGTCCCTGGACACGTATAGCATATTATAATATATATAATACTACGATAGTATTATAATATATAATGACTACCGCGTGCGCGGAGGCCGTCGTTATTTAATTGGAGGTTTCGGACACGTCGAAGTTAAACAAATCGCCTTCCGGCGCATGTCGAAGCGACCGGGAAGGCTGTGTGCACATTTTTTTTTCAATACCACTAAATTAAACCCTAACACGATGTTCGTAGTGTAATTACATTTTTCCAACCGCCGTCCGGTGCGCAGACATTTTGGTTATTTCGTTTATCCACCGCTGCTGATGATGCTCGCACGTATATATACCTATATTATATATAAATGATCGTATAAGTACAGTATATATACTATTAATCTATTATATACTTAAACCTACACCACATCATTATATTCGTGATTTGGTTTTTGATCGATGCGAAAAGTATACTCAATATATACCGGAAAATCATAGACGAGTTCCTAGACCGGTGAAGTGATTGGGTGTGCCAAATATTTCGTCCTGTATTAACATAATATGTTATTTTAATGTTTTATCTTGCGCGGCATAAGTGCATTGCAAATTCTTTATAACCGCGTGGTACATATAATATTAATTCGTATAACCTAACCTAACCTATATACTTATATAAATTTATCGATTCGGGCAGATAATATAATTGCGCGCGTAAATTTTGAGATGCGAAAAACCGTACGTTTTATGTTATATTTTTATAATCAACAACATATTATTATGTTATTCGTGTTTATTATTATTGCTGCAGTTGTTATTTATTCGTGTCATAATATGTTGTATTAAAAGTATCGACGGTCTCGAAACGTTTTATCATCCGAAACGTCGTAAAACGATTTTTATAGTTTAATATAGGTGTCTCTATATATTAAATATGTATAGTTTATTAATAGTTGTTAATTTAAGTATATAAGTAAAAAAAAGTCATTTCACCGTTACGATAAATTCCGCGATCGGACAGACATTCGTTCATATATAATATTATATAGATAAGTACACTGATGATCGTATCTCGCGTGTCGACGGGTTTTATTCCATTTCACGATATTATTTGACCCGACCGATTTCGGTCCGCGGCCGCTCTACTTAATAATAATAAAAATACGTGTATCAATAGTCACCGATCTTCGTGTAACATTTAACGCAAGCGCATTATACCATAGTATATTTTTTTAATTTTTTTTTTAAATTTTTTTTATTATCCCGCGGCAACTAAGGTCATTGGGAAGGGGGTAGAACTGTAGGTTCTTATGGAACTGTAGGTTGGTTTTACACGTGGGTCAGAGTTTTGGCAGAATTTCTATTGGGGCACCCGTAGGTTTCTGCCATGCTCCGGAGTGGGGGATGGCGGCACTTGTTCTCCGTACACCGTGACTTGCCCGGAGAAAAATGCCGCTCGACGGTCGAGGATCGAACCCGGTCCGGCTGAGCCACAGCCGACGCGGTAGACCACTCGGCCACCTCGATCCCCCAGTATATTTTTTGTACTACGGAAAAAATATATATCGTCTGAGGTGGCGGAAATCAGTTCGGCGGCGGCGCGGGCAGATGAGTCAGACCGTGGAGAAAGTCGCGCGAAATAAATACTAATTATCTAGGTATGTGTGATATAAATTTACGACGACGACGACGACACAATGATAATATATACTATTATAACTTATAACATTATATAGTCTCGACGCACGACAATTATCATTATATTGCCCGAAAATCATCATTTTAATATATATATATTATATACACGCCAACGCGCGGACGCAGCCGCGACGTGCCGACATTCGACGATCGTATACGATATTATGATAATTATCACGCCGATGCAGCACACAATCGGATCGCGCCGATTATTATAGACACGGGCGAACGTTATGGATATTGTTATGCAGATATATTATAAATTTTTTATTCGTACGTACCTACACAATATACCGACATCGATGACTCGGAGTAATAACGCGTCTAATTTGTGCGCTGTGCGCGTTTCTCTTCTCGTCCGCACTCTTCCGCGTGTCAGCCACGCAGCGACATAGCGCCTCGGGTCGGCTCAGGTCGCGCACGCATGTGTGTGTGTGTGTGTGGTTTGCATTTGTATGTATAAGTATGTCGTGTAAAGTATATAATAATAATAATGCGTAGTATATAGACGTCGTATTCGTCGTAGACTGCCGGTCGGTGTCGGCGGAGAGCCAGAGCCGTCGGATAGAGGTCCTCGACCCTTGGACGAGACAAAACGGTCGCCGCGTATTCACGAGACATAACGGCCGCCGTGTACATCATACACGAGACGAACACAACAACAACAACAACAATAATAATAATGAAAATAATAATGTTATAATACCGACGCACGCGCGCGCGGACAATATTGTATGTACGTCGCATCGATATTATATAATATTTGTATATATATATAGTTATTATTCACCGTGTTTAACGCGTGTTATTTGCGTATCGCGGGTCACGAGACGAACAAAAAACTTATTAAAACCACCCGAGGCTGCGACAATTTTTACCGGTATAGGTACACTGCAGTGAGTAATAATTTTTATAATGCGGACGGAGACAATATACTATAATATCATCATAATGTAGGTTCACGAAAACAATAATAAACACACACGCTGCACTGTATCAGGAGCCACGTCGGCGTACGCGTGTGCACGATATTAATCGCGTCGTATATATAGGCATAGGTAATAATATTATTGTTATAATATAATGATATGCGTGTATTTATTATTATATTGTAGCGTAGATCGGAAGCCGAGAATTTTGGCATTGTGCATCGACGGTGCCCCCACCCCTCTCCGTCATATATACGCATATAATTTTATTATTATATTGGTATAGACGGTACATTATAATATGCGTGATGCGATCCGCGTGTCATAACCCATTTTCGCTTATTATTGTAGTGAGGCTTTTGACGGCATTCCTGAGTATCTTTGCTTGATATATAACGATATTATGCTCCTGCAGTTTAACATAAAAGTTCCTCAGCCAAGACTATTTTTCCGCTAGAGTTGGAGAGACTTCAATGTCTCAATATACGCAATGTTAATATTTTGTCCGTGGAATATATATCCAGTATCTATATGTGTTGCATTGCGGTTATCGCTGCACGCGATGATTGTTTATATTTTTATAACTATAATAATAGGTTATCGAAATCATTCACCACATTATTCCATATTTATCAAAAGTTTCTTAGATTTCAATAATTATATGTATACTGTAAAACCACTTATTTTATTTCGGTGAAAAAAAATTCATTTTTGTGAGTGGAAGGCTTGGACCGCTTGCAAATAGGTCACCACAATATATCTATTACCTAGGGTTAAGACGTCTAGCTACATGGTATCACGTGTAGGCACTAGGCATATAGTTTAGGATGACTTATATAGGCCAAAGGCAATTGTTCCCATATAGCCCTTGTTTTTTTTCTAGTAAAAAACAGGCCAAAGTTATAGGATTTTTGCTATTCACTGGGCAAAAGTGAAACGATTAAAATTTTTTTTGCAAATTATTGTATTTGTGGAGCGGAAAAGAGAAGTTTTTAGAGTGTTTGGTTCACAGAATGGAATTTTGATAAAAAGAAACATATGCACTTCAAATGTACCTCAGACCTGTAGAATCACGAGTGGCAATATTATTATATTGCTCTGAGGAAGTTTATGGGAAATGCAATAACTTAACGACATTGCAGGTTCGTTACGGAGCCCTTTTAAGTATGCCTACTGCGATGAGACAATAATAATAATATACTTGCATCGTACGATTGTCGTAAAGTGAATCGCCGAGAAATTATCCAGCCAAGTATTCGTGCATGATACTTTATATTATTTTATGCGTGAAACCAAATAACTCTTATGATTTGATCGTTTTTCAATAATAACAGTAATAATAATAACAACACCATTTTCAGTGATTGTTAATCGTTAAATTATGCGCAATTATTTTAAAAAACTACGCAATTCGTATACAAAAGTCGATATATAATATTATTATTGTGAACGTAAAATATTTTATAGATTTATATACCTGCACTATTCAAACACCTCTGTTGAGATTATCATTTTTATTATATTATTTTGTAAACCTATAGACGATTTTTTATTATTATTTTTTACTCTCGGTATGTATAACATCAAACTCGATATAATAGATGGTTAAGTTTATTATAATAACCTACATAATATAATCTTATTATGTATAGTATATATGTATATGTACATCATTAGATGCGTGTAATATAATATAAATATGTTTTAATGATCCGATCGTTTATAATAAATTCTGTTTTAAACGATGTAAGACCGTCCGAGTGTACTGTAGTTCAATATATTTTCGGCCGTTAGTGTATATCTGGTTTGGGTTTATGTGGTTTTTTTGTGTTGTTGTCGTTTTTTAATAGCTCTTAAATTTGGTTCCTCGACAATTTGTTGAAATTAATTAACCATCGGGGCAGTATGCAACGGTGTCCGATTAATGCATGTGCCAACTAAAGTGCTCTGGTCCACAACTCATCATAAGATCCTAAATAGGAAACCGTAGTTTTATGACGTTTGTCTAATAATATATGCACACTTAAAGGTGTGACATTTCATTAAAAGCTAGCTATTAAAATTCGACGCGTTCGTGTTTGTGTCGTGTTATTATTATATAATAAATATTATCATATACACGTTAGAAAATACCGATTCTCGGTGTATAATGGCCTAGACCGATAAATTTTTTTCGTCTCTGCAGCAGACGTGTTATGGCTGCACCGCGATTAAACCATTGCGATAAATAATTCCGAGGCGGAAGAAAAATCGTATATTATTATAATAATAAGCAGCTGATATGCACATACGGTCTGTAGAAAAGAATGCACAGCGAGACCGTCATCGTTGCCGGCTCACCACCACAGCAAAATGGGGTGGCGAAAGGCGCAATAATACAAAATATACGACGTCGACACGTTCCGGGGACAATTAAAATCGATATGCATCGTCAGTTGGCGCAAAACGCACACTATTGTAAGTGTGTATAATTGTCTGCAGCCGATTGGAATCTCATCTAGTCGTTTAATCTAGATCGTTATTATTATAATAACAATAATGGTAATAATGGTTTAGCTAAGTATAATTTTGCACCCACACGCGATTATAATATGCGCACGCGCACTCTCGTCGCGGACGCTCATCGTGTGCTGCTGCAGTGCACTGCAAAACGTAATAATAATAATAAAAAAATACCTACATATAGGTACGAACGAAAAGCACGCGACGAGATTTATGTGCACGCGCGTGAGTTATATACATATTATATAATAATAATGATTATATTCATGTAGGTATACAGCGAGTGATTGTAGTAAATGCGCGCGCGTTTTATTATTTATTTTGTACCTACGCGTGATTCATAAAATCGCGAATCATTTGAAAAATATATAATAAGTAGTGTTGGGATAAACAAAATGCGCACTGCAAATCGGACGATACGCATATTATTATTGTACCTGCTACAGCTGCTGTAGGTACTTAAAATAAATAACACCAATCGATGTGACCATTGACGCGACGAGGGGGTAGATAATTTTTCATCGTTTAATTGAATTTGAACGGCTCCGCGCCGCCGCCACCGACGCCGCCGACGTCGATGTATAAGAAAGTGGAAAAACTTGTTCCGCGCGGGCTATAAGTATCAAACTTGAGAATCTACCTATAATAATAATAATAATAATAATAATGATAATAATAAACGCTGCAGTGCATTTATTTAGGTACGCGAGTCCGACCAGTATGAAAATGTAAACAAGGTGTATAAACTTAATGGCATTAAACGTTCGGTCGAACAGAAACTCAATGCGTTCGAGTGGATTATGTATACAAATGACGCGTGTACAACGACGTTATGGTATTAAAATATGTTTTATGAATTATGATTGATAAACTGCAATAACGGCCTACACGGGGAGAGACTATAATAATATTATTAAAGTATAGCAGACAGGAACATGTTATACGCAAGTGCAGGAGACTTTAATGCCCTCGTTTTTATTCGATCTCGTTCGTTATGATATGCATTTTATTGTTCTGTGCTGCATAACTTTTCATAATATATTAACATTAATGTTTTAATTAAACAAATATTATAATTTAATATTTACAAACAAAATCATGGTATATTTTATATGGACATTAAAGAATTTTATTGATAAATGTATAATATTATGTTTAAATTAAGACGCCATTTCGAAATCAGTAAATATTTGATTATAAATTTGTATAAATAACGACTAATTTAAACAGGAAAGCAGGAATAAATACAAATTTCTAACGACATATTTGTATGTTATATAATATAATATAAATGTGTTATGCACATATATGAATATTTAAAGATAATTCAATACATTATACAATGCAGCTGGTGTAATATTATATGTATAATATATTAAATATATACAATAATAATTACTGTATAAATATCTCTATAAAAATTAATTTTTCATTATATATTATGTTCCGCTCGTCGTGTAAAACTATACACTGTAATCCTTGCTTATTTTCCAACGGTATATTACTTATAGTGTATACCTACCTACTTAACAATTAATGTTTTTACCCGACGTGTATATTATCACGCAGCGGGTATATAAATAAAATACGCAATCATATAAATTCGAGACACGTATTATAGAATATACACTGACCGAGACGGCTCCCAACCGTGTTCAGCAACATTCGGTATTTTGTTACTCTGTTGATAATTATAATAACCGCGTCATAGATATATGTAATCTATATAATATACCTATATAACATATTTTTTGGTGTTTTTTGTTTGTTTTACTTCATTTGTTATAATAGTATAGATGAAGTAGATTATTTACCCATGTCCTATATACTAATTGCTTGCACTTTTTATCATGGGCGTGTTTAAAAATGTTAAACGGAGTAAATCGTAAATTAATATTTATCGTTTGGCATAATAACACAAATAAATATGCAAAATTCTGTAAGAGGAGTGCTAGGGAACAGAACGGAACTTATTATTGTAACCTATTCCGAAAAATCTGACGTTCACCCGTTTAAGATTTGTGCGTATGCTATAATATAGATATTATATATAGATAGTATAATGGACAGGATGATGCATTGTATTCAATAGATATACCTATGGTTGAAGAGCATAAACTAATTATAACCTACCTGTAATTAAGATTGTGGTATACCTATACTGATTATGGTATATGCTCTCACCGAATATACAAATACACGCGATTTATCTGTAAGTTATAACTTTAAAACACAGTAATATGATAAATAATGTTTATGATTTACCTATGATGTATATAGTTATTACTAAAATGATAAAAAAAAAAATGAATAATAAATTTAATTCAACATTTGGCAGATTATATAGCAGATTGATAAAACTATAACTATGTTTCCCAAACCTGCACATATAACCATCATTATGCTAACCATATATTTATAATATTTCTCCATAATATATATACCGTATTTATATTTTAATTTTTAAGTATATAAGGATGTCCTATATCCATGCGTATGTATTATGTATTGTATAAATTTCATTATATTTAGTATAATATAAATACATTATATATATAATACCTATATATTGTACAAAGTATATATTATGATTGGGGGATTTTTCACATATTATAATATGTGCACGCCATGAATGTTGGTAATATATAGATATGTCATTAAAATCGCGTGCAAAAATACATTTTTATTAGACTCGAGTTTTTTTAGGTGAACGTTTATAATATACATGATAATTAATAGCGTTCTTGTGGTCGGTAATCTAAATATTTATACAAAACATAATAATATGATATACAATCACGGCGGCGGTGCACAGTGCGGTGTCCATCGTCCCACTCGGTTCCGGTCGGTGAGGAAAAAAAACACCTAAATAAAATACCACAGTACGAGTAACATAATACATATTTTATTTTATTTCATACTCTCGGTCGTCGTCGGCGGTTCGTATGGATGAAAATTTTTTTTACGCGTTCGGCGCGTTTGATGTGCGTTTTTTTCTGCACGCGCTTGCGACTTTAATCGTGTGACTGAGCTGCAGTATTATAACGCACGGCGTCAACGAAAACACACACACCCACAGCGCGTTATATATTATGTCCGTGCGGTACAATAATAATAATATTTTTTATAATATACGCGTGCGAGATAATGTTGTAACTGCAAAACTGTTAATAATATATAAAAGTCTCAGAAAATATAAAAAAAAAACCGCCGTGCGTCTTTTATTCCCGCAGCTAATTCTCGCGGACATGGTCATAAAAACTCGCATTACTGTCGCACTACCGCCAATTCCGTAGAATTTATTTATCACATCCAACACCTTACCATCTGTCGGCTCGCTGCCGCCGCCGCTGTCGTCGGTCCGCCGTCGCCGCTTTTGCAGCCACAGCGGAGCGACGCGTGTAGGCCGTGTACGAAATTTCATTTAATTTTATAATATTATTATATATATATACTCCGAAAATGGTTTGAAACACTTAGTCGTAATAGAGACGTATATGTAGGCTGTTGATTTAATATTGCGGTAACGACCCGGCGTCCTTTTCTTAAAAAAAAAATGTTATTTCATGCATGTATATTATTGTTATTATATGTTTATACAGTAAGTAAATTATGTATAATATAATAATAGTAATAACAAAATGCGTGCGCGTGTGTAAAAAATTAACTGCTAAACGGCGACTAAATTAATAAAATTCTCTGTACGCCCACACACACCTGGTCTTTTGAAATTCAACCGCCAGCTGGTAGGTAGACATCATATTATTATATACCCGAACTTATAGTATGTGCGTACCAATATTATGTTATAATATGATTAAGGGTATTAGCTATGAAATTCGTGTATGAAAAATTAATCACTACGTGCGGGTATACTATGATAATAAATTGCATAACTATATCTCTGGTTGTAAACAAAATTAATATATATATATAATACTGTTTTACTAGTATACACTTGAAATCCGATATTCTTCTGATCTATCATAATAATTTAAAATGACATGACAAATGCATTTACATATATACCTAATGTTATGTTGTGTACGTGAAATCGATCTATAGCGTAAATTTTCAAGTCCGTTGTAAATATATAATTTTTCTAAATAATAATACCTAATTTATCCTTCGTTGAATATAAAAATGCATTGTCGTACAGTATAAATATTAAAATTTCAGTTGGTAAAGGTATAGTGCATAATTTGACGGTATATGGACTTTAATTTTTTGTATTCTCGCGTGTTATAGGTATCTCTCTATACATTATATCGTACCATTCGTACCTACGTTCTATTTTTAATTACAAACGTAGTAGTAGGTGCTATGAGAATAAATTTATTTTATTTAAATAATGATTATTTTAATAACGTTTAGTAAATTTAACAACAAACAATTTTTAAACAGATGACGAGTATCATTGTGTATAGGTATTGCAAAAAAAAAATAACAACATTTTTAATATAGGTGACGGTCACGTTTTTATGAAAATATTGAATAATAGACTTACACCGGTGTACCTACCTATACGTTATTACTATATTATACTTACTATAAACAAAAATATTTGGCAGCGCATCCGCTATACGATGGGAGAATAGATCTCATTTTTGGGTTTTTTCTTTTACTCGTTAATACAATAACTCTCGTTAACCGCGCAGGGCAACTTTTGGAAAACGTCAATATTTGCGATTGTGTTCCGAAGACAATCGCGGTTAAACGAACTCGTTTTGTTTTCGGATATATAATATTCTCATAATAATAACAGCACCATAATATAATAATATTATTATAATAAACAGACAACAATCATCCAAACAACAGGACTGCCGCCGGCGCATATATTTATTTAATTGTGAATACCTACAGGCTAATAGGTATCGTGAATAATATTTTAGACGTTTTTAAACTGCACCCTCGTCATGTCGGACGATGTTTAGTGTTGTACTTAAAATAATGATATAATATAATATATTGTCAAACTTTCATCATCCCCGGTCGACATTAGACCGGCCAATTTTCCGATAGCGTCACCCGGAACACTCGCGTTGTTACAATAATAATAATATTAATGTGTTGTACATGTATAATATATAAAATATATACACTGTTAAGTATATAGTATACACCGCCACCACCGTATGTATATACATATGTGTATAGTTGCCGGATGGTCCAATTTTCCACTCGAGCGACCACGTAAACGTTGTTGAATTATTGTCAACCGCCGTGTACGAATTAAAAAACTAAATAACACGACGACGGAAAAAAAACGGATAAATATAAAAACCGTATACGATCCGTAATAGTAATAATAATAAACTGTCGTGTGTGTAAAGTGCGTATCGCGATCGCGCTCACACACACACTTATACAAATAGGAACTCTGGTTGGGTAGCGCCGAAATAATGTGCACATAAATGACGTCGACGACAGTAATAACAACAGCAACAGTGTGCGATGGGGTGGGAACGGTTGGAGGGTGTTGGATATTGAGCATTTACACGCATTATTATACGCTGCAATGTTAAATGGCCTCATGCGCGTGCACAATGCACATATTATAATCATTATTGTTATTATTATTATGCGTTTTACGTGCAACCGCGTGGAGATGAGGATGTGCACTGCCGCCACTGCGCATGTCATTATTATTTTTATGATTATTACCTATATTAACAAATAATGTATATTATACTATTGGTGAGTAAAACGGGTAAAAAGCACGATATACCGATGGCGGGTCGTCGTCGTCGTAGTTTTTTAAAATAATTTTTTGAATTATATCCTGCAGCAGTGTGCGCGCGCGCGTCCCGCATCCCCCGACAGCAGTTATTTCGACTGTCTATTTTGTTTTTTCACGGGACGTGACTCGGCTTCCGTCCGCGCCACTCGGCAGTATACGATTATAATTTACGTTATTACGATGTACATACTATTATTATGTTTTATACTAACGTATGCAGTAATGATATTATGCCGAAGTATGTTCGTATAATCGATTGTATTATTTCGGTATAATGCAACAATTCGTATGTATAATAATATATTATTGTAATATAGACCTTTTTTTTTTATATATAAGGCGCGTGCCAACTGGAGCGTATATTTTGTGCGACACAGAATCGCGACAAAGCACTCGACGTCATCCGTGAGATTCGAATATGAGTTTGAGGATGTGCGTTTTTTATTCAACGCCCATCACGCACGTTTTTTGGTGTCGTACTCACTATTTTATTACTGTAGACTACAGAGTGACTCCGAGTATCGCGATCAGAAAATTATTATATATTTCTTAATTCTTATTTAATACTCTGTCACGAATCCGACGACTAATTTTGACCGCTACCAACTTGCGTGTGCTCTCTCGCCGAACGCAGAGTACAACAGACGCATAATATAGGAAAGTGTTGATTATTTTTTCAAAGTTCGAGATCTATATGTTATTTTACTATAGTTTTAGAATATAAAATAAACGGTGATCTATTTATCTATTATATTGGATAATACGATCAAATCCTATTTTCCAGGATTTTTGTTTTTCACGGGAAGTGATTCGGCTTCCGTTCGCACCACTCGTCAGTATACGATTGTATATACGCCACTATATATACGATGTAGTACATAATATATTATATATTATTGGGTTCAAATTATAATGTTTTAAACTGTCGTATATCATTATGATAATATAATTTGCCCATGTATATAGGTATATATTATATTATGTTCGCGTAATCGATTATATTATTTCGATAAAATATATATATATATATATATATATGTACATTATGTCGGCGACGATTCGAATATATTATAATTATAATATTGTAATAATATAATAATGTACCGTATTATAAAGGCGCGCGCCAATCGGAGCGTATATTATTATTTGCGACGTAGAATCACGACAACACGCCGGCGTCATTGTATCCGTCATCTGTACGATTCGAATACGATATTTGAGGGTGTGTGCCTTTTTTTCAACGCCCACGCACGTTTTTTTGTGTCATGCGCACTATATATTACTGCAGTGTGATTCGTATAATATTATAGTCTATCGCGATCCGGAAATATAATTTAATAATATATTGTTTGCGCACAGATAAAAATAAGTTATTTTTTTCTCAAACGTTTAATAACTATATCATTGGTAGTTATAAAAAATTTCGAATAAAATAAAGGCTATGTAATTATTATCCTGTTATATAATTATCGGAATGTTTGTTTATAACTCTTGCGAATCGTAAACACTTGAATGTACTTAAACTCATCATAAACGGGCAATATTATCTGGGAAAGTCGATCCACCATTCCTTTTCAGTCCCTCTACGTTCCCTAACCTTCTCGAAATACTTAATACTTTTACATACCTAATATTATATTACATTGTATAATTTACTTCGTTATTATAACTCTTTTGTATAATACATAAATGTTATTTATATTTATTTTTGTAAAATAGTTATATTTGATTGTTATTACTATCAGATTGTTTATATGTATTTACATTTTGTCCAAGGGTTAAGCTCTTAAATAAAATAAATAAATAAAATACAAATATAGGCATGTCGCACGTGTTGATTTTCGAAATTTAATTTAATATGGATTTTCGATAAATGTATGATATTTACAATTATTACAGCCTATAGGTTTATTTCATTACATGCCACGAAAATTACAAAAAATTAACATAACATTTTTTAATGATCTTATCTATTTGCAGTTTCTTCGTACTAATAAATAATAATGCGCGTTTCTTTTACCATTGCATGTTCATTATCACTGTACTCGTATCACATTATTCATATTAGATCGGATGAAGGGTTGTAGTTTACAAATCAGATCGTGAGTATTGCGCATGTACCAGCTGTATATAATATAATATAGTAATTACTATTATAGTATGTACCTATAATTAAAAATATTACACCGCGAGTAGTAGGTATTTTAGATATATTTGGGTATACTTGACGACTCGTCTGTTATAGAGCAGCTGGGTCAAGGACGTGCTCAACACCCCTTTCGGTCTTGCGCGCGCTTACATTATTAATGTATATATTAAATATATAGGTACATAAACAAAAATGTCGAGTGGGCTCCGATCGCACTCGGTTCCGAATTCGAACACAATCGTTACATTGTTTGCGCGCCAACGACCGCTATACATAATAATGATAATAATAATAATAGTATGCATATTATATGATAAACGACAGACTCGGAACGTGGGCCGCCGCCGCCGTGATACGTCGTGAGACAATGGCGCGCGCCGAGAGAAAAAATTCGCGACCAAAGCGCACATTATCATAATACGTATACAATATAATATTAAATGTATGTAGTGCACTCGCGGTGCTATCCGGCGAAGCGTCCCACATCCGCATTATACATAATAATATAATGCTCTCTGTGTTAATTTTTTTGTCTTTAGCTTTTCGAACTTCATTGTTGTCCGCGATGGCCTACTCGAAATCGCGGGCAGTCAATCGAGACCAATTAAAATGAAAACGGTTACGAACGGATTACTTGCCTATATAGCAGTGTGGGCTGCGGTGGAATAGGCGTAAAATTTGTCATTTTTCTCTCTTCCGTTTCGTGGCACGCGATAAATAGGAACGCGGACGAGCGTGATGTGCTGGGGAATATAGTTCACGAATATAATGTATTCACTAGTGTATTAGTTGGCCATCGATATAATTTCTGACATCGATATTGTATATATACATTTCCGAACACTATATGTCTATATCCCATCCAATAAACATACCTTTCAAAAAATAGTGAATTTATTTTCTTAAATACTTAAAAATATTTGAATTTTTCAATATCTATTATCACAGATTCACGAATACCTGCAACTACAGTGAAAACTAAATCTATTTCCAACATTCGATACATACATTATATTGGTAAAAATGTTTATACGGATCTTATTAATTTAAATAATATAATTACTAATTACCTACCTATTATAAATAGCGTACTATACAAGACGTGTTTAAAATGTAGTCATTTTACTTATAGACGCCAAAATTTCAATTTTTCGTTCTCATATTTTTGTATATCACTCATTATATTATGGCAATAAATTATGAATCGGAGCTGAGAATCGGAACACACACATGTACATCATGTATTCAAGATATAGGAAAACGTTTTGTACGACGCCACATTGAGTATAGTATTACCATTGTATATTATAAAAATAAAATAGGAGCGAACAGTATGTTATACAGTTATATATCGTTTGATGCGGCTTTCTCGTCGCACCTCGTCGTCGGATAATCATATAGATACAAACAACCACACTTGATATACACACACACATTGTAGATACCTATATGATTGATACGAATCTTGCGAATGGAATGTTGTGGCGTCGATCGATCCGTATATTATTGCAATACCCCCGGGATAGATCACACATGTATAGAATAATATAGATGTGCGATTTACGAGTATATATATATATGCACAGCAACAGAAACGTTTCAACATGAGTCATTAAAATATATGAATTGTCATTGGGCATAGGTGCATTCAGACACCCTTTCATCCACCAAATGTCTTAGAAAGAAAATATGTAATATGTAAATTTATAGGTCCTTAATAAACGAAATGCAGTTGACATTGAGAAAAAATAGTAAACACTCAATCAAATAAATATATTTTTATCCATGAAGATTGCAGTATAGGTACCTGCAGATACCAATTATTCATACCTTGACCATTCACAATATGTTTCCTATCTCAAAGGTTAAATCTTAAAGTATAATTGAAATTTGAAATAGTCAATAGATAATGCATCATAATATGCAATATCATAACAATTTTCAGAAACTTGAAGAAGAATAATGTAATTGTTTAAACTTCTATTATCTGATTTATTTTTCTTTGCAGTAAATAATAACGTATAATATATTATGATACATTGCAACGGTTATTGTATCCAAAATTATAATAATTATGTACTTTAAATAATAATATAGTGCTGCCTGTGATATATAAAAAATACAACGACGACAACTGCAACAACAGCACGTCCTCCTAATACTTTTCATAAAATGTACATATATTATAATAATATATGATAATCATACATGATAGTTTTATGTTAAAATCTCAACAAAGTTAATAATATGATAATTACCATCATCATCATAACCGACGTATATTTTATGGGCGTGGGTGTTTTTTTATTTTTGCAGGTGAAAAACCGTACCGGTGCACGTGGTCGGCGTGCGAGTGGAGTTTCGCGCGGTCGGACGAGCTGACCAGACACTACCGGAAGCACACGGGCGACAAACCGTTCCGGTGCGAGGTGTGCGAACGGTGTTTCGCCCGGTCCGATCATCTGGCGCTGCACAAGAAACGCCATCAGCCCAAGAACGCGGCGGCAGTGGTAGCGCAGCATCAACAGCTGATGGACCATCCGTCGTCCAAAGTCGATCAACAGCAGAAACAACAGCACCAGCAGCACCAACAGCACCAGCAGCAGCAGTTGATGATGTTAAATGGCGGCGGAATGGTGCCCGTGCCAAAGTCCGGCGGCGAGTACATGGTCGACGGCCAGCAGCAGTCTCCGGTCTGCCGGCAAATGGTTCCGGCCTTGTGATTGTCATCGGTCAACGCGCGCGCGCTCGCAACACGTAATAATAATAGTAATAACAATAATAATAATGTGTGATATTATGTCATTATTTAATAATATTATTAATTATTGTATTACCAGCTATATATTATAATATAATGTTATATTGCATTATTCTTGACCTCAGGAGGTGGTCGGGGTGGGGGGGAGTAGTGTCGATGCGCGGGAGCGATCGGGAGGAAACGGGCGACACCGAGAAATGGTGAGGAGTTTGTGGGGAATTTTTGTGAGTTTTTAAATAAATTTTCGTGGTATTTCTGCACACGGAAACAAGCGTCTGCTGTTGAAGTTGACCTGTAGGAATTCGGTCGTCGGCCGTCGCCGCCGCACAATGACACCTTAACGAACGACTATTGTGCGCTAGAGAAAATAATAATAGTAATAATAATAATAATAATAATATATCATACAACTATCGCGCATGCATATTATTATGTGTACATGCGTGTGCGCCATTCGAAAATGGATGAAAAAACAAAAAGAACGGATAAGTGACGGACAAACGACCGCGACCTCGCCGCCATTTCGGGTCAAACCGCGTAAGTACGTCGACGTGTGTAATATCATCGGTTCTCCTGTAAAGCAAACATTGGACAGCGGCAACAAATAATATTAATAATAATATGGTACCTGCAGTATTATAATAATAATATAATACAGCAGTTTGTAGTAGCCCACACGCGCGCGAACTCCGCGCACACTATTAATAAATAATACGCATTATTATACAATAATGAAATCTATCGTTTCTCGCCTTTTTTTACCTCTCGTCCGTTATTATTATTATTATTTATTTATTTATTATTATTATTTTCATTTTTTTTAATCGTCTGCGGTCGTGTGATTAATGATCCGGTCATGTCCCCCGGCTGCGTCGCGCGCACAATACTAGGCTGATTAACGGAATGATTGACCCGATTCCCCGCTGCAGATCCCCCGAGGGGTCCCGCGCCTCCCCTCACGCCGACACTCGCCCTTCATTGTACTATTTTTTTTTCGCGATTCTTAGCCTAAATTTCTCGACGACACCTATATCATACTTGTATATATTATATATTAGGTGTCCTCCGCCCATATCGACAAAACTGACAACACTCACTAATATATTATTATAATAATATAATCGGTGTGTATTTATATTATATATATTTATATACAACATTACAGTACCTACCTAAACGACTCGTATGTGTGTATGAGTACAGTGTTCACAGTCGGTAATAATTC
Source organism: Diuraphis noxia (assembly GCF_037042655.1). Taxonomy (NCBI): domain Eukaryota; kingdom Metazoa; phylum Arthropoda; class Insecta; order Hemiptera; family Aphididae; genus Diuraphis; species Diuraphis noxia. Next base: position 57,714,758 of record NW_028301714.1, on the reverse strand, counting down.
TCGGACAAGAAACATTAATGTTCCGTCGTTTTTATTTTAACTTAAAACTGACGCGAAGTCATGAAAATAATATTCACTGTCCTCGAATTGCATCGCGACCAATATGTTCCAATTTTTTTCCATTTTACCGGAATGTCGATAACCACTATCGTACGCTAGTGCGCCAGTGACCGCCGCCGGTTAATCAAAATATATATTATATAGGTAACTAGTAACGTTAATTTTAGATTTAAATTTTAAATTTTATACTATTATAAAATATACATTTGCTATAATTAGAATTACGAATTTAATGATACGTGTACATAATATAGTCGATAGTGAAACACATTTCCTCGTATATATATGAACAACAATTATTATTACTATTGTATAAAAATACTTAGTGGGATAAAAAATGTATAATATTTTTGTTATTTTGTTAAAGTTTTTGTAAACACGTCCTAATTAATTAGAGATGCATATATAAAAAATGTTTACGTTTAATATTATTTATTTCAAAATCTCTTTCTTTTAAATATATATATTATCTAATACATCTTATTGTCATTTTAGTTTAACGGTATATAAATATATGTTTAACTAAATAATCCATTTATACTATTCATCTCAGAAATCACTTAAATATAGTTATGATGCACATGACTTTAATCATTTTATTCTTCTCATTGCGTAAGAGGATAAACCAAAGATTGCTTACAGACGTTGTTGTATTTTTGGTTTCGCCACTGATAAACTGTACCTTTATGTAAACCCGTTTGATCACCTCATTATTGTTTTATACAGAAAATATATAATAGTATAATTATTATAATCCTAACCATTTTATCATGTTATAAGCTTTCGAGCATAAAATCAAAATATTTTTTGTTTAAAGCGTGTAAATCGCTTGATCTCATTAAAACCAAAACGAGTGATATAAAAAACGGATTTAAGCAAATTTTTGTACGTATCAATATCATAATAATTAACTACCTTTATAATATATTATTTTTTGTCGCGTTTTTAATGTTGATTTTTCACCACACCCACAATTTGCTTTTAATAATTTAATTTATGTTATACATATTAGTAGGTATACTTTAATAATATTTAACATTTTGCCAGTGACATAGCGGATTACAAACATTAACGGCATTACGTTTAGAAATTGTACAAAATATGAATTTAAGTTGTCTAAATTATTTTGTTAGAATTAATTTTTTATGATCATTATTTGTTTTTTTTTAAATTTGTTAAGATACTGTCCGAGGGTCTTATCCACCTTCGATATACCTATTTATCAAATATTATTAAAATCTATTTTGTTCTTACTCGTTGTTTATTATAATTTAGTATTATTGTTACCTACCTACCTATTACTGATCCTTTTTGTTTACAATCACCCTTGTAATACACATAAAAAAAAAAGACAGGCAAAATGAAATTTCGAACATGTGGTCGGAACATAATAAACATTTACCGTTCCAAATTGCCCATATGTGCGCCATGGACCAGTGAAGTAAAACGGTTAAAATCAGCCGCGGTGATCTAAACGCAGCAATAATATTGTAGTTACCCTTGTGTTAAAGTATGTGAAAATATATATTATACGACTTAATGGTAACGATTTCAAAATAAACGGTTTTCGTGCGACGACGGCAAAATATGGAGATTAACGGGGGTTAACATATTTTGTAAACAATTTACATACAACACACCCGCCGCGACTGTTTACAATAGGAGACATAAATCTTTGTGCATACGATTTAGCCTGTGTGCAGTATGCTGTATATATATAAAAATAAATACCAAGTGTTATAGAACGACACAAAAACCAAAATTAGGTATACACTATACACATTTTTACGCGTCTCCGGAGGTCACAAGTCATTCAACGAAAGCCAGTTTATATGGTGTGCCTGTGTAATATTTGTTATCGACTATAATATTATTATATAATAATGTTGTAATATTTTGATAAACGAAAATAATCGTTGATGGTTACAGTAAACAAAAATAACTGGACACGTTATAAAATAATAAAATGGAACGTTTATTGACTTTTCTAGATATGTTTTTGAATGCTTTTTGTTTTTTAACCAAAATCAACAATATACAATATGAAAACGTATCTATTAATACGTTTGTGTAATAGTGTCGAATCGGTATTATATCCACGAATACTTGTGTTTTTACTGGTAAATAAAATAATTTAAACCATTTGTATAGGTATATAAAACTGGTAAATAAAATAACTATCCATGGGTGTCAAATCGTTTCAACTTCATCATATAAACGTACCATAGGATTTATATAGATTTTCCTTGCAGAGGAACATATCGAGTAGAGTCCTATGGTTATTTTGTTGTTTATACTTATCGATAATCATTATTGCACATATTAGATACCTACGAGTACGTCGTATTCAATTTGCATGGAGAATAATAATTGTAGGCGAGCAGTAGTGGTCGTTAACCGTAAAAAATTGCTTATTGTTATCCAGTAAAAAGTTTAATATTCCGTCGTTTTTATCAGTAAAATATAGAATTATTAGTCGAAAGAATGAAAAAAGTTTATTAAATTTTACACCTTGTTGTTAAAATAATTTCGTTTTTTAAACTCGTCAGAACATTATCGCTAATTGTATAAGTACATGTTTTTTTCTTATAACACTTAAATTATTATAAAAAAAAAAAAAAAAAATAGTTAAGTAATTCATTATAAAATTATATAATATTTCTACTTAAAGTACATTCTTATTTAATTAAAATAATAAAGAAAATCTTAATTTATTAGTATTTAATATTTGAACTACAAGGAAAAAAGACAAAAAGGGGGGTAGGGAATTAAGGTTGACCTATTGGCTATAGCTTACTTATAAATAGGTATACATTTATGCCCGTATGAAATTTTAACTAACCTTGCAGAAAAGGCAGAAAACGAATACGATAACCCATTACAATTTCTGTACGCATACGAGCGCACAAGTTACTTTTATGCTGATTCACTATAGAATAGTAATTTTTAAAATTGTAATATTTTTATGAACGACATCAATTAAAATCGTTATGGTTAACAAAAATTACTGGGAATGTTTTATGTATCAAAAAATGATATTAAACAGGAATGTCTATTGTTTATGTTGACCATCGTCATTACACGCATAATATACGCGAGCAATCTGTGTTCAATTTGCATGGAAAATAAGAACTGCTGCAGACAACTGCTCGAAAACGGGTACGATTACAGGTGTCTATATACATAATATTGATTTATACTAAGATAATTTTAAGATCTGTTGCGGTGTTGTGAAACGAAGAAAAAAAAATTATATCGTAAGTACACCTATAATCTATGGTGTGCATGAGCGCAAACCATGTGATGGATATCTGTGTAATGTACGAGTTACGTCAAAAAGTGAGCGCGTTCAGAGTGTGAAAGGTGATGGATCAGAGTAACACAATATGAACTGTTACGACTGATGGAGACTGTCTTAGGTATAGATAATACATAATCGATGTGTCTGATGTGTTTTAAAGTAACTACTATTTCGAAAAATAGTTTGATCGAGTCGCATGCCTTTTCAAGTTACAGCAGCTTATTATCATTATTTTCGTATCTGTGGAGTAAGATAATATTGAGAAATTTTCCCGGTCGTTAAATTGTTGACTTGCTCTTAATTTGCCATGAATTAACTGGCGTTAATCGTTATTTTACCATTTACGGATGCATAAAATTGGCGCACAAACACTCGTGAAAAACGCACAAAAAGAAGTGAAAAGATTACGTAGTATTTATAACTGCACACTACTACACTAGTACAGCATTGACCTACCTGATCGCTGGAAATGTTCGTGTAAAAAATATCACGAAATTCTCAAAGCAAGAAACCAATCGAATCATATAATTATATTTTATGTATTTTAATATGATGCGGTCCTTGGTTTGTAAACGTAGACAATATTATAAAAACCTTTAGAAACTACAATAACCATATTGCAATCGTGTCAATCAAGTAAATTTATTTAAAAATAAATGCATACATAGTAGTTAAATTGTAATTTATACAATAAATATTTTATATATCTATTTGATTATTTTATGATTTTATAAATATCGACCACTAAAAACAATAATTCTATGCTAAAATCTATGACAATTTCACTTTGACTTATTTTCGTCAATCAGTTTAAAAATATTAAATCATTATAATATATTAAAACATTTACCTATATCTAGAAGAAAATATGTCAGAATAGTTATTAAATACTTAATATAGGTCAAGCGAAGAGCTCTCCATATACGGCATATACAAGTAAAAATATTTAAAAGTACCAATACTTTTACCTATACTTTTTCAAAACGTATTAAATCTTTTTTAGAAAATATTATATTTGAAACAAAATTTCTAAAATACATTTTTACTTTGAAAACCCATAGAGTTCAAATCTTGTTTTCACCAGACGTCTCTTTATCTCACGCCACCATCTCCTAATGAATATGCGACTATTATTTTTCGAATATTTTGATTGTTACTTATTATTTTATTATTAGATAGGTATATTATGACGGACGACTACGGTTACAGATTACAGTAAATTCAAAACCAAACGAAAAAAAATATTTTCAACAAGAATGGACAAACACCTGATGTAGGTTTTATTTCATTCTATAAGTGTAAAACCATAACAGTCAATGACTAAAGGCTAATAAAAAAAAAAGTGTAAGGTGTAAGTATGACTGTACGAGTTTATAGTACATAATATTATTATAACAGTTGTTGTTTTTGTTTTTCGTACTATTAGTCTCGTCTTGACGTGATTATTGTGTATAATATATCACGTGAACCTCTGATTTCTTAACGATCTAATGGCCTACCCAGGCGACCGATTGTGTTTACACGAAATTTCAACCCTTCGACCGTAATAAAGTCAACCGAACCGATCGCTCTCACTTCTTTCCGTCTTCCACCCTTCGCACGTACACGTTCTATAATGTATTTTTATACACAAATACGAAGTAAATCTACTGTAATATATATATAATCCTAACTATCTATATAAATATATTATCGTGTGCGCTTTATATGGTTTTTTCGTTAACAGGAAATGTGCGTTCCGCCGATAGTTTTCCCATCTTAACGATTATTTAATGGCCACCACCACCGCTGTATCACACACACACACTTACACATAAATATATATAATGCATACGGCGACGGTGGTGTCTACTTATCGATGTACACGAAAAATATGTATATGTTTATATATATATATGAGAGGTAAGTGAAATTTGTTTTTTGTTTTCGTTTTACAGTCATCGACAATGAGTTACGACCTCTGCAGTGGTTATAATAATAATATCTAATAAGGTTAGGTTATAAAAGGAATACAATTTTATTTATTATATTACGTGAATACTGTTATTTTATTTTTACCACAAATTACGTTCGTATAATAATATTATTATATTGCTTAGGTCGTTGCCAAATTAGATAGGACATTAGCTTGTCCGGCGGAAAATGATTTATACCCATCGGCGGCCGCCGCATGCGACACCGACCAAAGACGACGGTCAGAGAGCACACTGTTTCCGGCTCTACAAGACAGTTTTTCTCTTTTTTTTACGATTTCAAGCGGCTAGAGAATAAAAATATAATCAAAATATGTTTAAAGTTGGTCTCCCATAAATAGTTATATGTAAGTAAGTACCATATAATATATACGCGCGGTCGTCGTCTCGTTCATTTTCCATAAAATACTAATATATTATTGGACAAGTATACCTGTTTTCAGTACTATTCATAAACGGTATTTTCTTTGTTTGGATTAAAAATGTAATACACAGCATATGTTTAAAACTTTTTTTAACTCATGTAAATAGTTGATTTTTGTTTTGTACCTAATTCTACATGCTAGTCTAGGCTGGTTTCTCTAATGCTATACTCAATAAATGTATACCTCTGCAAGTTAAAAAAAAATCCAAACGGTTTCACTCTCCCTCCTAAACCAAGCTGGTAGTGGGTAGTTCCATCAACAATAGCGAATCGTGTGAGAAAGCAAACAATCAAAAAACTGTGTTATGATTTAGAACAAGTGACTATTTGTTGAGATATGTACGATTGAGAGTGAAAGTCGTTCGTATTACTATGAAAATGTTTTCTTTTTTCAGCAAAACTAGTAAATAATTTTACTGAACCTTATAAGCAGTTCCGCATTTACTATGTGCCAGGTACCAATACATAATAATAGTAACTTAGATACAGGAATTATCAATTATGTTATATTTTTATGATGCATTATAAAAAAAAAGAAAGGCAAATACGGTAAAATATTTTTTTTTTTTATATTTCATATATTGATTTAAACTAAATTCAACATTAGTTTTTTTATTATATAGTATTATAAAATTCAATAATAAAAAATAATAAATTAGACTCTTGCCTTAGATTCATAATTTAATATAATTACTTATAATATTAATATCTTTTTTTATATATCCTATTCGATGATATTTTGTAGTTTTTAAAATTATAAGTAAATCTTGGATGTATATCAAAATTAATGTATTATTTTTATATTTTACTTTAAATATAAAACACTCTTGAATGCGTAGAATATAATATACTCAACGTGCTAATGCACACTTATCCGTATACGAATAATTTCTGCCCGTATCATATTATTTCATCTACCGTTAAAAATATAGGCATAGGTGTTGAAGTCTGAATCTCAGTATAATATTGCACCTATAGTGGTATATTATAAATCTGACGAAAACTCGCGGTGTACCCATATAACAATGAGACACATTGTACCTACATGTGTATGACGTGATCGCAATAAACCACCCCCTCCCACGGATCGTCGCAAAGTGTGTTCTTATATACGTGGGCCGAACTAAATTATGTTGTGTGCGCGTGTAAAGTGTAACGACAACTTATCCGCGATATACGTTTTTATTGTATTTTAAGAATATAATACCTATACATAGACGATTCTGCTGTGTGGCGGGGGTCGGGGTGGTGAGATATTGTATATATTATATTATTGTGTACTGAAAGCACGCCAATATAATATATTATGAAAGGGAGTAGAAGGAGGAGGTGGACGTGTCCGTTACGAACACGTCGACGACGTGTCGCGCGCGTCGTGTTTTTTATGTGCGCGGTTATATTATGCTGTGTATTGCAGTATATTATCTTGTATAATATATATATATAAGTATCCAACCTAACCTAACCTAAGATACAATATGGTGTATATATATATATATATATATATATATATATATATATATTATATAAGTATACAGGGTGACTCACCGTGTTCGTGGACCAAACAATCGCGTAAGAAGTCATTAAGAAGCAACGATGCACGTTATAATTTCTAGCCGGTGTAAATGTTTTTGGCTTCTAAACCAAAAAAAAAAAAACCAAAACGTCTGTCTGCAAGTGCATTTCTCTAAAAATCGAGATGGACAACGTTTACATAATAAACTATTATGAGCAAATATTTTAAAAGCAAAATAATTTCAGTCTATTTATTCGTCGTGGATGGCTATTGACTTTCAATGATGCGAAATGTTCGAATTTTTTCGTCGTCCCTTGAAAATTCTTAGCTGTGCAAATCAATGTTATATGATACAACTCAGACGATACACATTTTAAATTGAATTTATTTTTATATCTCGACGACTGAACTATATAATTTCTACGGGGGCGTTATCATTTGGGGCGTGGCAAGGTGTAATGTGTCACCCCTATTTTTTCTGCATCTTGTTGGTTTGGCGAACAATTTACAAAGCGTTGATGGCCGTTGCATTAAGTTAAAATATATTAATATGAAAATCATATTGCGTATATTATTTATGGAGGTGATTTATATACATATATTTATATAAATAAATATTATATTATTGGTATTATATGCATTAAAAATCCTATTTCTGACTTACAACTTTCAAATTTTTTAAATCGTTAAAATATTAAATCTAATACAATATTATACTTCAACCTCAAAAATGCGCCATATACATACAATAATACATTTATTTCCAGCTATGATGTAGAAGAACAACCCAACAATGATAAAAAATCAACCCGTGATATTAAACACGTTGTGTAAAAATAACTCTAGACCCTCTATATGTTATATTGATAAATAATTAACAATAATATGACCTAACCTAATAGCGAGTCTAGATTATTCGCGTTCACTATAGTTGATGAGATAACACTGTTGTGTACGCTGTCGCCAAAAACGATCAACCTGCTGATATGACGGGACAGTTCTGTTAAAAAAAAAAACTCAAATGGTGTCACTGAATGATTAAGTTGACTATCAGACAACAGGCGATTCCTAGGACACATATTCCGAGACGTCTGAAAGACACCTGTATACAAAGAACAAACTTTAAATTCGCTGTGTAATATATACTTTAAATATTATAGAGTTCCTGTTATTCTTGTAAAAGGTGGGCATTAATTAACTAAAAAGTTGAAATTAAGTAAAAAACTAAAAAAACAAATAACTTTTTAACTTACTATAGTAAGTTTATTTGCTAATATTCTTATGAACTTAACTAGTTTAAGCGATAGTTGAAATAACTTAGCTTTTCTCAGTTGATTTAAAAATAATCTATCAAGTTAGAAACATTTCGAAATTTTTCCTTTGCATACGTAAATATTAATATTAAATACAAAATATAATCCAACACTATAATAAAACAAATGTTCCTGTTCTTTTTATATTGGTATATTATAACTAGATAGACACAGTCACTCTTTATGTGATTTACATACTATAATTAAAAAAAATCGATTTAATTTTTAAACTAAGTTAATATTATTTTCCACATTAACATTTTAACTTATCGAGTTAAATTTATAATTTTTTAGCTGTCAACTTTTAAACTATCGATTATGTATCCTCTTAACGTAACTTAATTATTTTCATTAACTTTCCCACCTTTTATTATTGTCCGCTTTAAGTTTCTGGGAGAAGAGAGTGATATAAGAGAGTAAGAGACATAAGAGACATAAGACATAAGATAGTGAGAGACAGTCGCTATGTACACCGTCACCATGATAATATTATTGTACCGTTGCAGCGTTGGCTGGACGAGGTCCAATTCTGCGTAAAAAATGACTATTTGTATAAAAAGAAAAAAACTGTTAACGTTGCCAAAAAAAATTCATACGCCCGTGTCAACGAGTCGGCTTAGAAATACGATACGCTCACGGTCAGGCACCGGATAAATATGTGTAATGTGTATATGACTACTGCAGCGGTTCTCAAAATGGACTCTATGAGAGTGATTTAGGTACCGAACGCCTATATTATAATGATGGAGGTATAATATTATTATCTACACTATTACTTATTAGATAAATTTTAGCTTCACTCGACAGCTATATGTATACAGTAAAACTTCATCGTACAGTAGACATATTTTATTTTATGCAACAAGTTAAAATCGTAAAAATATATCACCCGCAGAGAATCGACAAATATTACACGCTGCAGTTATGTTTTTCACATATTATTATAATTATTCACATGGAAAACTTAAAATCACCGACAGTAGTATAAATTACTATTTTCTCTATTTTTGATGGTGTACCAATTCGATTTATTGGATAGTCGCGATCGTATACAGTCAGTTTAATACAATTTAGTATAATATATATATATATAAAGTATTTGCATTTTTTTATTGAGTTGTATTCTGTAGTTAAGGACACTGAAAGTAACACGCAATTATTTTTTACGTACAACGACGGAAAATAAAATATCTACACATAAATATATGTATCTCACACTGTATTATAAGACATGGGTTATAAGTATAACAGGCTCCACGGGGTGTACTCAGTGCAGATCATTAAGTGACCCAGTTTAAATCTTTTATTTTTTAATTTACAAAATATGCAGTGATGTTAAATATTAATTAATAAACGACGTTTGGTGTTTCAACGAAGGCAAACATTCCTGATTATTTATCCATTTTATGTTTGATAGGAATACATTTCGAGTTCAAAAATAATAATTCTTCACGCCAATAAAACGGTTGCCGCAATCGAACCGTAAAACGTTATTACCAATCTATATTATGTTTTGTATACTACGGCGTGTTAAAAAAAAATGTGATTAGAGTGTCTCAATTGATAGTTAATAATTATTCTTTCGAAAAAAAATAATTCTTTTTTATTTATTATCCTTCCGCATTGTACACAACTTGACGTACGATAATTATCATCTCCCCACGCTGATATTACGCCTAAACACTTAGATTTATACATATGACATGTATTCGTCTTCCGTCTCTTCAACACTTCATCCACCTGTCCACACCAAGTACACCTATTATATATATTTATATATTTAGATAAGTTGTCCATCGTCTCCATCGACTATATTATTGTAGGCGTACCTACACGCATTATTTTGAAACACACACTCAAGTTTCTATCATACTATATATCTCATCGTAATGCACCTATATACTTATATCGTGTTACCGTTTCGTCGGAACGATTGTACAAAAAAAAGTTCCTACTAATAACAATAATATAACATACCTTTAATGCTGCGAAATAAAAAAAATTAATATTTTATCGAACATAATATTATTCATAATAGCGCACGGTTTTGGAGGTCAGTAATATTAGAAATATAAAACGTGTTTATAAAATAATTCACGATATACCCGAAAAATTACTGCAGATGTAGTCCACCAATGTGTCTACATCATGTAGTTATGTTTTTGCAATAGTACACTATACGAGTATAGATTCAGACGGTTTAGAGTGAGTTAAAAGACGTTTTTTGTCATGTGCAGCTTAAAACCATCCTCTGAATGACAATTATCCAATCTTGCGAACGCTCGGTATTACATCCTTAGAGCTGATAGGTGTGTTAGAACTAACCACATAGATTTAATTGAGTTTTAATATTGTAAAATTATAGAATTATGTTATATTATGTTTCATAATTGCCCGTATGGGGCCGGAGTGGCGCAGTGGTCACGCAGTTAATTGCCTCTCGCACATTTATCGGTTTGATTCAAAGCAAAGTGCAAACAAATTGCGTGGTTCTACGTGATCACAAATTTCCCGTTCTTTAGTTCGATTGCGTCATCCGATCTCCAACTATACAGGTCTGCTACAACTGTAGGTCCCACCATACTGGCAGTGAAGACGAAACATGTCTCCTTTAGGAGAAGAGTGGTAGTACCTACCATGTGGTATAGTGATATATACATAGATAAATCGATCACATGATCTCCCAACTAATCACTTGTGACAAAGACCTTGAAGCCGTTTCAAAGAACAATTAATATAGAGAACAATACTCACTCATATATATTATATTAAATGTAAAGTTTAATTTGTGTAAACTTTATCATTATTGCTTTAGTTGTATATATCCTAAATCATATATTTTGTCTTATATTTATTTTATAACATGTTGTAACCTTACTGTATTATATGTTGGGATCTTCAACCGGTATATATATATATCAAATATCAAATATTGTAGGCTATATACCAGTGACACAATGTAGAGCGTTCAGAAATCATAGTTTTTTATGGTGGACTATTGGGCATTAGCCCAGACTTTCACCCTTGCAAATACAAATAAAAATAAAAGAGACAACAGGTGACACTTTTTCTGTATAGTAGGTGCCAAGTATAACTTATCGTTGAGTAAGTCACTGTTATGGATGTGTTAAATTTAAAGTCAATGATAAATTATTACACTTAAAAAAAAAAAAAAAAAAAAAAACAATTATAAGTGAAGACAATATTGTACACTATACTAAGGAATTTTACGAAATATTTATATTGCTATTAAAGTAATTTGTTTTACTATAAATAACATGGTACTATGATTGTAAGTACTATGATGAGGTAAAATATCAAATAATTAAGTGGAGTGTATCTAAAAAAATTGGCGTTGCTCAAATAGTTTTAGGTATCTCATAATGCCTCATAAGTAGTAATATTGTTATACCCACCGATAAAATTTCCTATTTTTCTTTTTATTAATACCCTCTCATATTTAAGGTGTTGCTTGAGCAACACTTGGACCCTTTGTTGTACACATTGTAGGATGAATTAATTATTACTAAAATAATTTTATTTATTGTATTCAATAGTAATTAACTAATAGAATATATTTTTTATGTAATTTATTATTGTTATTAACTTTTTAGTCAATACTACTCTTACGATGCTTTTAACTATATCCAGCCATTTTCTAAAAAATATATATTTTTCTAGATATTCTTTATAAATTAATGTATCTGTATTTGTATGACCTGTAGGTATCTCATACTAATTGAAAGTATCTTATTACAGCACTGCACTTCTGCATATACTTTTTTAACTCATGTAACATATTGTTATTGTTTTTTCACAAGTCACAACAGACATCATGTGTCTTGCAATATCAAATACTTTGATTATATTATGGTAACCACGGTATGTATGTGTGTGTGGGTGGGGAGGGGTCACTCCTTTCGTTTTAAAAATCATAAATCATAACTACTGCAGATAGTGCGGTAGTTTGCGGCTGTCTAGTACACGTATACCTAAGTATTTTATTTTGTTTTCTTTAGATCATTGATAAACAGTCACATAACGACAGACAAAAAAAAATATAGAAAAACACATCATATCATTAACGAATAACGACGCTCGTCACACTAGGTGCGTATAATAATGAAAATGTTGACCGACTTTTTAAAATTTACCCCGGGGTGGTATACACATACTATATACCAAGGTTATGGTATTACGTTTCGTTCAGACATACCTATCATAAAAATATCTCAGCACCAATCGTTATACAACACAGTCACACAGATTCGATTAATGTAGACGAACGTTTTAGATAATATAGCTAATAATGTGTGGTGTTCACAAATCGACTAAGTTATTAATTTAAAAACTGAAAACTTAGTATTTTAGATTATTAGTCCATTTAAAATATTTATGTACCTATAGCTAGTATAATAATTAATAACCATCGTTGTTTTACAACACGTACCACATAAAATTTGTAATCGGTTCCGGATTTAATGATTTGAAATTCAACGCCGCTTGGCACACGTATTCTTTGTGTAAGTCATTAACTCCGCAGGGTAGTTAAAATAATCCTGAATATTAAAAATGATCGATTTACGTATGACGTTAAGAGCAATAAACTTGATTTCCGGTTTGTTAACACGGGGTAATTTTACGACTGCAAAAATGGCCAACCCCCACGTTTTCACTCGTAGGTATTCGTACGATTTATAAGGTTATTCTGTTAGCTATAAGGTTTTAAATTATTATTGCGACCCCACATCTTAAAATTCTAAACTACATATAACTACTATTAGGTTAGTTATACGTTCGATTATATAGTAAAATTACAAATATTGTACTTACAGAAAAACATTATTTTTTTTCAAATTCAGATTAGCTGTATATATTTATAACATATATAATATAATATGTCGTAGTTGGTATTTCATACAATAAATTAAAAGTTTTCGTATAATATGCACTCAGAACGTTACCTTGCACCGTGACTGATAGTCGAGACTTGAATTTAATGATATTAAATTATAATTTAGTAAATACTACCTATCTCCCATATGTAATACCTGAAGCAGCAACAAATACCATTCTAAAGCAGAACGGTATTTATTTTCATCGCGGATGTCTTCTACTGAAGAGCATAAATAATAAGTTGGCATGCCGAGCCGTTTCTAATATATTATATTATACGCTTGTTGCTTTGTATACAAACAAATGACTCGTGTATCTGCGAACATGGTTGCTAAAAACAATAATAAGTAGCTGATTTTACGTGCATTTATATATATCATAGGTATATCATGCATAAAGCATATAATATTAATAGCATGGTGGTAGAAAAAAATTGTTGGTTGTTTGGTACTTCCTCGCCATAAATTTGATATACTCACTTATATATTATTAATGTAGTATTAATGATTAATATTATATTACGACTTTATTCACGAGACAGAACGTCGTATCATTTCGTAAGACGCGTAAATAATAAAGGATACATTTTTCAAATGAAAAAGCAAAATACTGACATAATTATTATTATACGTTCAGCAGTAAGTGTCTATATTTATGTATATAATATATAGCCGTCAGCCCATGTTAATAGCCAGTTCAAGCAGTCAAGCATCCACCCAAATTTGAAACATTTTATTTGTACTTGCAATGTGTTGACGAATAATCAGTGACGGTCAATTGGCTTTTGAGAAAATATGACCTGAGAAAAACCTCTCAATTTTCATCTCTGACTGTATCATCACCTATACAATATACATATATATGTCTAGTATGATCATCTTCGTTAAAAAAAAAAACGGAATAACGCACGAGCTTATACACATGCTATAGGTAGGAAGTTCAGGTACCTTTTATAGTATTCATTATAATATTAAAGATAGGTACCTATATAGATTATTACGACCAAGGTAGATGACACATTACAATAAAAATAATAATGATATAAACGAGTATACCTATAATATAATTATAATATACAACATGATAATATAGTGTATAAAAGCGGTAATAATAATAATAATTTATTATTGCAGTGCAGTGTTGCAACATGCTCGGAATATATATATATATATATATACCTATACCTATAACCTACCTACCTTATAATATATATATTATAACTATATATAACTATACCAGCCAGAAGCATAATATATTATATTTTCCGTATATAATAATATTATTATCTGGCTACGGTCATTTTATAGCATTAAAAATGCGTATTATGCATAGAAAAACACATTCACGCGGCGTGGAAAACATACGCTAAACAGGTGTCACAGAAACTTTACGTACCTGTTTACGGGATGATCCGTTATTGAAGTACTGCAATACCGATTCTCTAACATGCTCAATATTTTGTGTTTCTGTTTAAAAAAAGGTTTTTATATTAAAATGTTTTAAACTAGTAAAAACATTTTTACAATATTTTATCAATATTTATTTTTAACTGCAGTTCTATAATGTCAACGTATATACATTCATTAATGTCGTAATCAGAATCAGAATATTCTAAAAATATAATAATACAAAAATTTTAAGGAATTAATACCTCCATCGAATATTTGAGAAATTATTCATATTTTTATAATAATTTTAGACGAGAGGAGTTGCGTGTGGACCACAACTTTTGTGGATTTTAGTTTAGAAAACGAATATACCTATTCATGTATAAGTAGATCATCCTATATGTGCATAATATATATATATATTATTATAATACTTTAAAAATAATATGTAGTTACTTATTAAGTACATTATATTGATACACATAAATTGGCTCGTTTCCAACGTTGGCTATCTTAATATTATTAATATATTATTATAAGTACTGTAAGCTTTTATGTTGCCATCGCCACTACAGGTAATTTTAGGTCGGTGAGCTTTCACAGCTTTCAAGTATTATTATTAAATGATAATAATTATCGAGTGTTATTATAATTTATATTAATTTTTACTTTTTAAGGACAAAGCTAGTATGGTGATTTATCCAACCTGACACAAGATTTATGGCGTTATTTCGCATAATACATCACGACGTACACACAATATCGAATAAGTTAATGGATTTTACTCGAGTTTGTTGGTTAAGTGAAAGTTAAGTGCATTGCAGAGTTGTTGACTTCATAATTGACAAATAATAATATTATATTTTACTCCAAGAATTTAAAAAAAAATTAACTATTTTCTTTAATTAGTATTATCCGAATATATGGCTACGAATCTTTATTTTTTTCAAACAATAATAATTAAAAATGTTTATACAGTTTGTGTTTATTTTAAATTATTAAAACTTGAAACATTTTTGTTTGAAATGTCAACATTACAATCGAATATGCATGGTTAATTTAAAAAAAAAAAAACCATCAAAATAAATTTTAACCACGGCTGTAGTTAATAGTCTACAGATATGAATTAACATGATTACGGGTTATTTTTCAATTTAATTGTACAAAGCTAAGTTATCACGTTGATTACTCTTATACTATAATATAGTTGAGATATTTAAAGATCGATTAAAAAATTAACTAACCAGTTAATGACATAATTCCGTTTGCCAATGCATATAATATAATATCACGTTATTATATTATGAGCTCGGGCGCGTTGTCCGTTTTAAATACGAAAACATTAGCAATCATTCATTCGAAAACGACTGCGGCGCGGCGAATACACCAAAAGACGATGGCGGGCATCATCAGCAGAAGCACCGGCGAATTTGATTGATACGGGAAAATGAAAATAAAATATAATATCCAAAGTGCTATTTGTACAACCGCGTGGGCTACAGTTATAGTGCGGTTATAGTGCGCATCGTGGTTATAAGTTATAACTCATACCAACGTATTGGTATACGCCGCATGTGTGTGTATCTATATAGATAAATATTGTAATCATTTATTATATGGTGGATGACACAATATTGCGTACATACTTTTATTAGGTATGCTCGTATGCACATTAAAGAAAAAAAAAGTAGTAACAATAAAATAATAATAATTGCTCGTTGAGTTATTATACCTCGCACAGTATCATCGATCGTGGTGGGGGTGATTTTCATTTTGTCCCGTTTTCGATGATCGACGACCATCACGTCAATGTGATGTCTATAGTAATTATAATTTGAATAATACTATATCGTTTATTGGTACGTTGATTCTTTAGTCAGCCTGCAAAAGTATCCATTGTCGTACGAGAAATATACCATGATGCAACCATAATATACGAGATGAAGTGCTTATAACTTTGGTATTATAATATACAACACGTAGGTCCATGGATAATATGTATGAAATTTAACTTTTAATATTAATTCAAGTATAAAACTTATTACTATCCGGTTTTCAAATATTTTATGCACATAGAAATTAACACAATCCACTTTCTTATAATATTATATTTAGCACCTGATGTGCCGAAACATTTTAAAATAATAATAAAAAAAAATATATAATTTAATATGCTACCTACTATATACGTTTGAAATTGTAATTTTCCGAATACTAATAAGAACAAAATTTTAATTTACAGGTTAAAAGTTAAATATGAATTCTTAGAATAGTACATTTTAATTTTTAACCTATAATTGTATTTATAAAATTAATATTTAAGACATTTAAGTATGTATCAAATTTTTACTTTAATTGTTATAATTTTACTTATGTACTTTTAATACTGCAGTTGCCTATTAGTTGAATGTGTTATTATATATACATTAATTAATCCTGCATTTTTTACTATATATTTTTTTTCAAATACTTTATACCTATATTATATTTAAAACTAATTAACAGATGATAGGGGTATATTTTATTGATATTTTACTGCAAGTTTTGAACTCGTAGACCGCCACACGGATTTGTTCAGAAGGGCCCATTATCTTTTTTAAATAAATAAGTAAATAAATAATAAATACATTTTATTGTGCATTAAGATCAAACGCTCAAAAAAAAAAAAAAAAATAGGTGACCCCGATTTAGTAAACCCTCTTAAAAAGGATCGGTCAAAAATTCAAATAATCTAGAGTATTATACAGGCTTTAAGTATCAAAATTATAATTATATAATATATTTTTACCTATCATAATTTTACTTAATTATTTTCAATTTTGTTTAATATTAAACAAAATACAGCATTAAACATTTTGAGTAATTATTATTGACCGAAGTATTAAGTTAAATTTTTTTCAAATTTAATTTTAATATGATTATTATTAATTACATCGTTTTATTAAATGTTAACAAAACCTTCGGAGTGCTTAAATGTTTAAACGTATGCATTTAATAATATATACATTATATACACTGCAGTTGTGTCTCTAGAAAGTTCGGAAAACATATTATATATATATAGATACGTCTCTGAGTTATATAGGATCGCGTATAATTATTGTTGTTTCATTATATGTATGATGAACTACGAAGATAACCGATAACATTTTATTTTTTAATAACAGTATGGATTATATTATTATGCACATTATAACTGTCGATCAAATTAATTTTTAATCGTTCTACGTTATCTCTCATAATATCAAATATATCCTAATCTAATCCACTGTGCGATTCCCAGGGTATCCAAACTTTCTAGACATTCCTTCAATTTTTTTCGATTGTGTGTAAAATACAAAACCGCAGAAATACCTCGGCCATTTGAGTATTCGCAATTAGAAAAAAAACGATTGCTCAGAGTCAAGTTTTGGTTCTCTATGAAACATACTTATTACGTCAGAGGGGAGGATTAACAGTTCAACCCTTTATAATATATTATTTTCATTATCAGTACACGTATAATCAGAGGTGCACCTGTGAGGCTGTATTTCGGGGGAGGGGGATGGGATTCCCATGTAGACGCGTCATAATAATATGTACTCCACTGCAGTGTATTTAAACATAATATTAAAGTTGTGTTATTATTGACTTATATTTAAAAACCAGTTAGTAATTGCATTAAAATGATATAATTACAGCTTCAATGTGTTTAAGCAATCGAAAAACGTAATGCGATGGGGTCAATTTTTGTTTTGTTATTATAGCAACTAGTTGTTAACTATACTATCTATTATTGTTAATCAAAGATGGTCCGACTACTCAATAAGGTTACGCGTTAAACTGCTCTTTCGTCTTGCATATTTTATGGTAGTCATTATGCGACTAAATTCGATTATGCATTTTGCACGAAAAAAAAATAATAACGTCTCAAGTGCTCCAACGACGCCATATCGTCTTTATTGCGGATAAATGCATGCTGCTACTCGTACGTCGATTTTTTTTTCTCACTTCTATTATTTCGTCGTGTTTTGTATGCATTGCTCTTGTACAGTACATTAGTAGGTATTGTGATATAGATATATTATAAAGTTAAACCTACGATTTAATTTCGCTTTTATCTTCTCCGCACGTCAATACATATAATCACTTTATTATTATATTGCAGCAGCGTATGTAAATACTGTAATTATTATTATGTTTTCAAGTATTACGAAAGTGTGTTCTTTTCGCGTCAATATCTCGGGAGAAAAATGTTTGATATTTTGTATTATTTAAACAAACTGTCGTATTAATAATTTATTGCAGTAAACCAGCACTTTGAACGGCAGTCAACTTACTGCTGTAATTCCAGACGTATTATTATCCCCTGAGATAATAAGTAGATACATTAGTTTGCGTCGATAAACATTAAACATGATTATTTTTTAACGTATTTGATTCGTCTGCATATTTTATACACCACGCGCGTTCGTCCAAGCAAAACTCGATAAACCAATATAATATTAACTCAGAAAGAGGGGAGGATATACGTCCACGAGGCCTCTTATGCATAAAGACTCGTTCTTATATCATCAAACTGAAGCTATATCGAACTGTCGTTTTACATTCTTAGTACAGAAATATAATATAGGTACCTATTTCTCATAATAACAAGACAATAACACAAAAATATAATATAAAATTATATATTTATATGATACAAAAACAAAATATTTTTAAGATCAACTGAATACAAAATTATGTAAAATATGTATCAACCAACCATTAAATTATGATAACTTTAAGCACTTCTTATAATTTTGAATATATTGATAATTTGATTTTGTTATAATTTAAATCAAACCTAACTATATATTTTTGAAGCCTAAATACAGCAATATATGATTTGTAGCCTTAACTGTAATACGAGTCTGTATAATAAATGTATACATTAAATTCTTTTATGTTTAATAATCCAGTAGTTATGCTATTTTAGGATGTTGGTACTCTAGTGTTGTGCTTATAATCTTTGATTACTTATTAGTTTTTTTTTTCATCAGTCTCTTTCAACCAAGTATCAACCTCTGGACTTCTATTGATCGTAAACTTGGTTTGAACAGACTATTATGTAATCACCTTTCATGTTTTTGCATTTAAAACACTAAGTCCATTCATATTTGCGTATTGAATTGGAATCCAGAGAATGGCACACGCCTGAAATTAAAAAACTCTTGTGGTGTAAACATTTGTAGATATAATATTATTATTAATCGTATTTCATATTTAAAACAGTAATCCTTCATTCACAGAAGAAATGTAAGTAGTCGATTATTTACTTAGTCCTTAAGTAACTAAACTATAAATAACTTCGAAAATCATGATTTGAATAAATAAATTACAAAGGAAAAAAAATAGTAGTGATGAACAATTTAATATTATAAAATATTATTGAGTTTAACTGTATCTTAAAATGTTATTACTGCGTTTTTAAATTAAAATACAAAGGGCACATGTCAATTTGTATAATATTTCGTATTTTTCTTTAAAAACAATGTTTAAAATAATCGTATTAAAAAATATTAAACTACGAAATTAATATGAGTTAATTAAAACATTTTTTTTTGTCGTTTAAATTTCATGTTGCGATAGTTGTACTGTATGTCAACATCTATTATATACGTTTATATTTATTGTTATAAATGACTATGTAATTAGTATATATATATATATTAAATTATTATATTTGCATGCTTATAAACTACGAAAAATAATGAAAATTAATAATTATTATTAGGTACCTATTTTATACGTAAGTTATTCAAAATATGAGTAGTTAAATTATTATTTTTTATACATAAGTGGCATTTGAAATAAGCATGTGTCAGTGGTTTCCTGTGTTTGGATAAATTGTTTAATAACTCAGGCTGTGTCTCAGATACTAAGATATCATTGTGATACACACATTCAATTTTTACTGACGTAGTCATCATAATATTTTCTATTTTTTCTTAAGTGTTCACTTATATTAGTTAGTACATACACATCCGATTGATGAACACAACAAATAGGTTATACGTAATAGATAACACTACTTCTAATAATCAAACGTTTTTAGATTACCAAAACCAGTTGTGGCGGCGCAGCTGTCTCTGCTATCGTGAGTTTCGTAACGACGTCGCCCGATAACCGTTTAAACTTTCTTAATTCCTGTGCTTAATTTGTTTTTATAGTATTTACTTACAACGCGTATACAATTGAAATTGAAGTACTTCGATAGGTGTTAAATTATTATTGTTACCTTTTTGTGGGGTTATGCGTGTATTGTTATTGCACCTAGGTTTGTGCACGATAACAATAATAATTACACTAAACCTTTTAGTTAAAATATTATATTATATATATTTTTCATATTGTTTTCATTTCTAAGTATACAATTAATAGAATATATTTTTTCAACAAGCATGACACGCGATTATTAATGTTTATGGCGTGAATATCTAGAAAATGAAGATAAATATTTTTATTTCCATGACGAATGGCTGCAGTTAATTTATTTAAATGGTTTAGCATAATAATATATCATTATAGGATGAGAAGTGAATTAAGAGTGAGTGTACTATAAGATATTTTTTTCATTCGCATGTGATATTATCGAGGTTAGCAGCGTAATCAAAAGCGTAATGATCATTAATTTAATTCAGTTATAAAATCAATACTTCGAATTAAACTAAGGATCTAGAGTGGTTAAGTCATGTTGGTGTTGGGTGCACATGTGATTATTAGCAGTAGGTTATGAGTATGATGAGTTTTAGTTTAGGAATGGCGTCGGTGGGGTGATGTTACTGCAACCGGGAACTTACACTTGGTGGGTAAGATTTTTCTAGAAGTTTACGACGATGCTGGAGGTCCGTAGGTATGCATTTTGTAGCATCTATAATAAGTTGTAAATTTCTCTTACATGAAGTTAAAGTAGCTGAGTTTTGTTTTTAAGCACGAGATGTCGATAGAATCTTTTTAATGTGTAGAGTTATTTCATTATAATGTTGTCACTTTACCGGTGAAATCTTTTTCGACAACGACGAAGAAGAACTGTAAAAGGCGTTTGGTTTGATTTTTTTGATCGTTGGTAACTAGAAGATTTGGAATATATCTATATAATATATAATGATAATATATTATAAGTACCTAAATAATATAAAATATTATTTTTACATAATTTATCCTGAGATGATTATCATATATTAGATCAAAATAATATCACATATTTTGAAACACATTCGACATGCAAACAGCTGGATGTGTACTTAGATTTATATTTATATTTATCATGATGGACGTTCAAAACGAAATACTACCAACGCGAAAATGGTCGAAAAACCTACGCACCTTTTCACGGTAGCGAAATATGATAAGTGATGCTGTAGCATGTAGTATGGCCGATGCGTGCAGAATTTACTGATAATTGATGATAAAAATAATTATGAAATCAAGAATAACGTACAATATACAAACGATGACATATAGGTATCCAAATCACAGCTTGACGCATACAAAATATATATCATATTAATTTATTATACTGGTCAATTTATTCAATAAGTATATGCTCATAGCATATTATGTATAATACATAAGTATACCCACATATTCTGTCTTTTCAATTATGCATTTATTCAAGCTCAAATTTTCGAAAATTTGAAGTATAGATTTTTATATTTAACAGAACGCTATACTCAAAAGCCTTTGTTAAATCCATTGCTTACAAACGTAAGCCTTACCAAATTTATGTTCACTATTTTTAATAGTGCGCTGTTAGTTTTGATATTACAGTGAATTGACTATTATTATCAAATTTTTAATAAAGAACATTATCTGTGCTTAAGCGTCAGTTATCAATCGATATTTTGATTTTCAACTTTTCATGGAAGATATGGCAAGGATTTTTAAGATAATTCACCACATACCCTTATATTGCTTGAAAATAATGCTGAAGCCAGCTAATTTGTCTAAAAATGTTATGATAGGTCGATTCACTTTAATATCAAAACTAATATCTAATACTATTGAAAATAGTGAACGACAATTTTCTGTGTCATACGTAAGTAAGACGGAGACAACAAATATATGGATAGCATTCATTTAAAGACTTTATTTACAAACACAATGAAAGTATATTATAGACTTTTATAGTTTCATTATATTTACAGTGTCATGTAATTAAAGTTAAAAATGAAAATGTTATTGTACCTAAATTGAAATTCTAACGAGTACCTTCATTTTAAGTAGTTTTTTGAAATATTGAACTATATGTGTGATTGTAGTTTTAGGTTAAAGGCATGATGATTTTAAACATCGCAGGTGGGCAACTAAATAGTTAATAATTATATCAGTCAAAATTGTGATAATAATTCTATCTATTAAACATCGTACGCATTAATAATAGGTATTACAAGTATGTAAGTTTGGGTTACTGCAACCATCGTCCATCATGCAAATCTGACTTGGTTCATAACATTGGTGGTTACTTACATGTTGTCATCATTGAAGCAGGCATTGCAGGAATAGAAACACTCGGAAATTACCACGTTTTTGCCTCTATGTATTTGTGTCATCGTATACTGGCAGGCTCAAATAAAAATATCATCATTGCCAGCCTACCTGTTGTCGTTATCCTGTCTTAGTTTTCGTATCACCTGAATAAACTTTAGGTTTTCAATCAATCAAACCGAATACCGATAGTCAAATATGATCGTATATATAGATTCACGATCGATAAAAAAGTACTTGGGTTGAAGTATATTATAAAAATTTATAAAAAGTTACGTGATATAAAAAATATCATGTTTTACACATAATATAATGGAGAAGTTAAAAAAAAAAAAACTACTAGATAAGTGTTAATAATTAGTTGTTTATAAATTGTCCACGAAAAGTCTGATGCGGTGCATTATAAATGCAAAAATTACTCTGTCCGCTGACTCGATATTGATAAATCTCAAACTCCGAGAAAAGAGGTCGTAGGATACTTTTTTTTTAAATTAAACATCTGAATATCTAATGTTATTGACCAAGTTATTGAAAGTCTATCAGGCGTTAGGCAACTGAAAATTGGAGTAAAAGTTGATTTTATATTGTAGATATCGTTTAAGAAGGATTGCATATAAATTGTACATTTGTAGCTCTTTAAGATGAGGAATATCTTTTACTGTTATTATAACTAAAAGTAGAAGTAAGTATTATGTAAGAAAAGTTGTTTTTTAAATATTTAAAATTTTTATGAGGTTGATCAATTGTTTGGTATATACCCAGTTGCTTCTTTGTTTGTATAACTATCTTTTCTTCTTCTTCTTTTTTTAATATGAGTAGTTTTACTTTGAAATTTATTGTTATCAAAATTATTTCTTAAATTTTGGCAATGACCCAAAGGTTGGAAAATGCTGGGCTCTATCATACAATTAAAAACACCGATTTCCAAAAATCTCGAGTTAGATATCTTTATGAATAAAACTGCTGTATAATAATAGTATGTACATCATATTGTAACCAATAACGTAAGCCGCATGTATTCTTTGGACTGCATCTCAATAAAGAGCTGTTATTCCTCGTCTGTTATGCAGTGGACACTGTTGACAGTGATTTCCAGTCGCGGAAAATTGTCAACTATCACAATCGAACATAACACAGTATATTAATCATGTATACGCATTGTGTTTGTGTATCGAAAACAAAAGCGATACGTCTTTTACGTCCTATATAACCTCGAAAGAATATTAATTGTAACAATAATGGGAGCGGCAGCCTGAGAACCACAAACAAACGTAAATACAACATATTTTGTATGTGTGCCTGTTTAATTTAATATTATATATTATTATAGGTCCGATGATATAATCGAGGCAATTAACTCGACTCAAGTCGATGAAATCCAGAAAGGGGTTGTGGAGGTAAGGGTTATGGTTTGAATCGAATAGTTATCACATAGATTTTTAACTTCATATTATTAGCTACGTTGGTAATGTAGGTACCAGTGTAATAAAATATTACGCCGTTTCATATTGATGGGGGAGGGGGGGGAAATTAAATTTGATCTAATTTTTCGGTCAGTGCTTTCTGTCGGGGGGAGCCATTACACTACACCGCCGAGTCTATGTGAATGGATGAATCGATAAAATAAAGAGGTAAAAAACAGCAATTACTTGCAAAACACAATCGCAGGATATTGAATACCTGTAACCCGTTGACGGCCTCGTTCGAGTATTACCACTCATAATCGGTTTTTTTGGTTTTAAAAATAATATGTATAATATTATATTGACGAACAGGTGCATATAGATTCTCACGAAAAACGTAAATACACATATCCCGATCACACTTCACACGCTTATGTATTGATTAATACGTTAGGTAAAACAGTTTAATCTACGTTGAACATTATATTTTATTATAATCTAACTCGTGTGCCATCATCCGTTGCGGAAAATTCTTGTCTTAACCTACGTTTTCACAAACCAAACTCTTTTTTTCTGTTGGTTTGTTATTGAAGCTCTTAAGCTTTTTGACATTATATATTATGCATTCAAATATAACTATAGTCAACGTCACGTCTATCAGCTTGTCAGCTGTTTATTACATATAATACCAATAAATACCAATCACCGCGAGTTTTCTTCCGAATATAGTGTTAAACTGTTAAATATAGGTATCTATATCTATTATTTATTAAATTATGTCATTATATTTGATAGATACACACCGTTGTAAGAATTAAGAACACGCGTATTACGTATTCATGAAATGTGTATTGTATGAGTGTTAACCGTCAAGACGGTTTTAACTCCTCAGTGTGTAACGAAAGAATATGGCCAATAGCTCTATACATAAAATAAATTGATCAGTTATACGTCCATTTATAACATAATATGTGTCGCACATATAATGGAAATGTCGAAACATACCTATATATACCTATAGGGAAACGCAGGCTGGTATATACGTAGGTACGCGAGTTACAACAGTAATAATAATTATTATTGCCATTTTTTGTCAGTGCAGCGATATTAAATTATTAACATATTATTATTATCATTAAAATTTTTATAACGTGGCGGCAGTTTACGACCCAGTGCGTTATTTCTTCAATATTATTTTTATTGCTATACGTCGCGTGGAGGCTGCATAAGACTCAGAGAGACGGTGCAAAGTAGTCAAGTACAGTATAATATTATCCTGTACAAATACCGTCGACCTAGGAGAGCGCATCTGCTGCGGCGAACACTTCAATACAAATATATGATATTACACCGTCAAAAGTTTGTGTGATAATACGTATAACAACTATATTTGAAGAAAAAAGTTCAGATAATCTCTCACTTTGAATTTCATATTTTGAAATGCGTAAGCTATAAATAAACGTAATATATAGCGTAAAAGAAATAACTGCGAAAAACCGCAATCGACAATTGAAAACAATGATTAAAACAATTAATTTAAGACGTCATGCGACGAGGGTTAAATATACATCCGAGTAAGTATACATTTTTTTTTATGCTGACATTTTATGTATAGGTGTACCTGACAAATTTATTGTAGTATATTATTATTTTATTACATTATTAATGAATTACGAAATCGAAGTGAGAAGCGTAGGTATATAATATGCGGTGTACAAAACGTGGATACAACGAACGTACGAATGAGGAACAATAGCGTCGTTCGTGGTCTGTTGTAGTAAGTGATCAAATAATGACTTATTGTACATTCCGACCATTCATATCTTTTGAAATGGAAGTTTAATACCAGATCAGGCATTCTACGAGTCCGTCCTGAATTTGTATTGAATATCATACCAACTATCAACCAATCGCCACCACGTCAACACCGTTGGAAATTTTCAGTTCTTATTGGAATTTTGTGAACCACGGGGTTCAAACACAGCACCTGAGTTGGTATCTAGTCACATACCGAGAAAAAAAAATAACGCACTTACCTATACTGTATAGTGTATAACAGATATTGTCGCCATTTCCATCGATGCCAATAACAATAAACAAGAAAATAGATATTATTACTATATTTGTGTGGCAAAAATTGTTCGTAGATTGTATAGGTATATTTTATCTTGAAATGGTGGTTCATTTATCATGAATCATGATCTATAGCAGTATAAAAATCGATGCTTAACGGACTACAATATTATAGGTTGACTACTTGTAAAATACTCATGGTATGTAATAATAATATATCATATAGTAATAATTGAAGGAAATTAATTCCCAAAAAGTCCCATATGATGAATATTTAATACAAATATAATAATATTCTATAAAAATATGCTCCTATAATAAAATCCGAAGACCATCAAGCGATGTGTACAGTATAAATATAATGTTTTTTATTTATTAATTTAATTGTGTTAATACACCAGATATTTTTACAACGTTAAGTACTATATACGATTAATATGATTACAATATTATGTTTACGACAATATTTACATTATTACGATGATTTTTCAAATTTTGTTTAGCTTATAACTCTAGGTCAGAATCTGAGACTGACGTGTCTCTTTTTAAGGTTCTAGTAGGATATCTTGTGGTAGCCGAGGTTTAAGTCTTAGATTGGTGGATCTTTTGCCGATTTTGAAGTGGAGTGCTCCGTCAACTTTGTGAAGTTTTTCGTGGACATTTTTAAATTGTTGTGTTATCCAGGTAGATATGCGTGGTAGGGCAATATCATTGTGTAGTTATTTGTTTTTCATAAACCATGGGGCTTTTAGGGCTATTCTTCAAAATTTATGAAGGTTTTTTAATCTTTGTTTTCAAGGCAGCTACCCAGACAGGGCACGCGTAGGTTACTAACGGTCTTATTATCGGGGAACCTTAGTTCCGTCCCGTTAAAAAGGTATACATAAATTGCGTCCCACTATATTGGTTAAGTAGTAGAATTTTTATTTCGTTTTCAGGGATTATCCAAGGTATATAATTATAAGAGAGCCTGATATGATATTTCTATAATGATATAAATTACAATAATGAATAAAAAATATAAACCTAATTTTTGACTGAAATTTTGATTAACAACATTATTGTTATTATCTATTTATTATATTATGGCCTATATTGATTTTGATTAGATCTAAATGATTTAACATTTATTTACTTTTTTATTACATTTCATAAACAATTTTTTGATTGACTTGCGATCATATTTATAATTGTTATTTATTTAAGAACTCCTGATAAAATATACGAATTCCGTCCTGTATTTTTTGGGACACAATTCGTGTATACCTTTTTTACGGAACGCAGCTAAAGTGACCCCTTTATTATTATTGCTGTATATAGGAATAGTTCGGGGCCGGAGTGGAATTCGGGGCCGGAGTGGTTTTGGGGCCGGAGTGGAAGTTTTGGGGCCGGAGTGGAAGTTTGGGGCTGGAGTGGAAGTATTGGGGCCGGAGTGGAAGTAAGGGGCCGGAGTGGAAGTAATGTGCAAACAGTTCCTGCTCCGGTTCTCGATACCATGGAAAAAAAAAAAAAAGGAATAGAGAGCATTTAATTTGTATGTTTTGGGGGTACATTATTCACAACCTAGTGTATTCTTGGTTTGATTTTTCGTTAATGTATATTTTCCAGCTTAATAAGAGACTCTAAGAGGACAAAGAGGATAGATAGCTAGATATAGAGAACAAGAGAAAAACTAAGATCTCTGACATCTTTTTACGATATTCAAAATGATTTAATTTTACTCAAAAAATAACTAATACCATTATTATATGTATGGGTATTGGGTATTCTACAAATCAATGTAAAAGTAATGTGAAAGAAATGTTCAATTGCATGCGAATATTTTTACTCCATTCGAATTTAAATATGTGCAATATATACGTATATCCTCTATAGCTTAAAAATTTGTAGAAAGAAAGAATAACAATTATTATTATTAGAGGAACGGGTGAACAACTGTTAATAACCCCCCGGTATGCTCAAACGCGAATTATATTGTGTCGTACGTGTGCAGTCGTAAGCCAGACGGTTCGTTTACCTCGACATTTTGTTATTCCGCGTGTACCAGTTGTGTGTGTGTGTGTGTGTATGATTTTTTTTGGAAATAATAAATAAAATTGAAATGCATTGCTACACGAAACGTGTGGCGTGTGTACATAATGTGTGTATATATTACCGCCGCACTATATACTCGAATGAAATCGTTACAAGTCTTTGAACACATCAAAAGAGAGATGACCGGCGATAACATATCATTATACTGAGCAGCAGCGGCAGCACCAGCGAACGGATGGCAGCTTTCAGCTATAAAACGTATTATATTATTATTATATTGTATAGCATGGTCGGTATATAGCATACAGCCTGACCCAAACTTGCACACCTCGTCTTATATCTCAGATTTTTTACACTCTCCAGTGTCACATACGCGTTGTTGTATCTTTATTCATTCCGTATATTAATAAATTATAATACTATCATAATTTTACACACACGTTCCGTGCAGATATAACATGATATAAAGATGTATATAATATTATGTTAGGTACGAGTGACGTGATACATTGTGCTCAGTGATTTTGGGAAATTCGTTAAAAAAATTGTTTTTCCAAGGTAAACGTGTAATGTGTTGCTCGTTGTGAGTCGAAAATAGTAACTACTAACTTCAGTAAATTGCCATTTGATTAAATTACCGACTTCGAAGAGATGGGGTATTACGAATTACAATATTTTCTGTCGATTTAGTACACAGCATTGACTGGCGTATTATTTACATATAGTCTTATAAGCTATTGATAACCAGTAGGTATATATCTACATAAGTTTATAACACAATTTCCAATCAAAATAAATAAAATATTAATTAATTGATGAACATGCAACTATTATTCATTTCTTCTGTTGGTGTTTTAATAATTATCACCGAGTCAAGATTATATTGTAATCTACACGAAATTAATATGGCTTATAGAATTATCAAAATAATTTTAGTCATTATCAGTTTAAATTGGTCTTAATTTTTAAGTTACTTTATAAATAAGTTAAAGCCCAAATGAATACAATATCTAAAAATAAAATATTAAAGTAATTAAAGTTTAAACCTATAATATCTTATTTCAATTTTGTACAGCCACACAATCAATGATCATTACTAGTAGAATATAGTACAATCCATGGTAAAATATTTGGGTAGGTATATAATATAATATGTTTGGCTAAATAAAATGTGTATACTTGCTCGAATGAATTTAATCCTCTTTGCATCTTAGATTTTTTGTAAAAAAAACCGAAATTAATATCACACTTTAGGTATCAGGAGCTTGGCGAAAAAAAAAAACAATGCACGATTTTTAAGAGACGTATTTATGTGTCTTGTTATTTGTCCTCTCCCGCATTTATAATTCATAATAAGTACCTACATTTTATTTCACACAAAATTAGCAAAAATTCACAATATTTGTTACAAGTAAAATTTTAACCACAAAAAAATCTGTATAGGAAAAAGTGCAGGCAGCCAGGACGATAGCACTTTCTTATATCACAATACGTTTTGCGGTGTTTCGACCAAGCTCGTTTTTCAGTCGAAGCATCTGAGTGCACATATTATAATAATATATTAATATGATAATATAATAATCCATTGATCTTGCCGAGCGCATGTGTCGTCTCCTTACTTGACCTTTGAATGGCTCATTTCAGTCCGACATGACTACAAGAAATTATGATATCAACATTAATTATATTAACGAACATCGTGGATCTCTGCGTACTCTTGTAAGTGTTTATTTCGAGCTATACTGCTGCTATTATTATACGTCATGTATGTCCCTCCCTGTGCTGGTGGTATAATATTTTGTAACTTAATTCTGTTGAAATGATGTACATATAGCTGATAGTAACGTACTCGTATTATTATAATAGTATAGCAGCTTATTGATTTTTCTACTAATTAACTTAATACGAGATTTCGGCCACGATCGGTCGAATATTATACGAATTGTTTGATATTATAATAATATTATCGTTTCCGTCAATAAATCGCATCTGTATGCATTGAATTTGGTCGAGTTAATAAATGTTTAAATTGGTTTTAACAGTATAATATCATATATTATGCACGAGTATAAGTTATACTGTATAACGCGATTTGTAAATAAAAAAAAATATACATTCATTTTTAGGAGAGTAGAATCGTCTTGGCAGTTTTCAAAGACCTCGGGGTAAACTCATTAAATCGAATTCATTAACCATTAATAGATAGTATCAAAGTTTGTACAATTTATATACATATTATAATAAACCATACGCGCATACATAAAGTAGGTACCTACATAATACGTAATAATATTATTATTATAAACACGAGATAGATGCGTTTCGGTCGATTGGATCGCAGGTTGGTATACGCGATAATATTGTGATATATATATATAATATATGTAGTCGGCTGGTATATAATGTAATGTCTATTAATTATTACACGTCGCTAAAGTGTGAACGTTTCGTACCTATACAATATAGGAACCCTTAGGACGTACATACCTGTAATGCGAGTCAACATCATCACAGTATAATAATATTTAAAATACGATCTACGAATATTGATGTTATATTGTAATATTATTATTATCATTATTGTTACGATATGCGCCTACGATAAACCGCATACTTATGTGTGATTTTCGGCACGTATATTATTATGAAGTGACGTGAAGCATACTGTCGCAAAATTGCACACGAGTGATAATTAATTAGGAAAAAACCATAAATGGCCTTGATAGAGGATGGTAAAAAAAAAAAATAAACGAAGAAGTAATTTCAGGTTGTCCACCCGTGGTGGAATGTGCATGATTTGTTGTAGGTTGTTCAAACTTTCAATACATACTGCACACATAGGTTTAGAAGGTTTAGGTACCTACCTATTTCTATATATTATATTATATTATTATTATTATATATACATTTGGTCGCTCTCTGGTGTAATTATATTCCTTGCATAAATTACAATGTTATTATGATTATTTTTATTTTATTTTGCATACAATGTAAGTATGTAAGATAATTAAACGAGAATAACGCATAATATTTTTATGAACAGTTTAACAGACGAAAATTTGACACACGATCGTTTTTCGAAAAGAGTTTATTATTCGATCCATTAAAATTCTGTTCATCTTTTAACAATACATCACTAAAAATTAATACATACACATATATCTATATGGCTATATGCAGTGTATAATATGTAAGTAGAAAAAAAAAACAATAGAAATTCTTTGTCAACCGATGCCCTCTCTCAGTTGAATATGTGAAAATTTCGTCATGTGAACTCTATTATTTGGTTTTCAAATACATACACACACACACACATACACAGTCACACATAACATAACACGTATAGGTACACGCTAAGCGTTCCGTGTGATATTATATTATCTAAAAAACGGAAACTAAAAAACGATTGTAATACCAATAATAACTTGTTTTTTTTCCGTAGGCGGCACAAGCTGGAAACGGTTGGAAAATTTAATGAAAAATATAAAATTCAAGAATTATTGAAATAATAATAATAATAATACCTGCCGATAATGATTTATTAGAATCGCTGTTTTGACACCTATATGCCACAGCAGAACGCGCATAAATTATTATTCGTTTGCGATAATTTATGCGATTTACGTCGGAATCGTATTAATTATAATGTTTGCACGAAACTGATATATGCCCGACGGACACCGTCATTGGTTAGGTCGTGGAAGGGTTAAGGTTCAAATAATTATTTTACGTTTTGTGCACTTGAATACGGAATAAACCCGTATACAATATAATATTATATTTTCTCGCCGTATAGTTATGCACAATGAAATTATACGCTTTAGTAATACTCGTTCGGAATAAATATTATTATACAATAATAATTAATAACAATAATAATAATAATAATAATAATAATGTAATACCATAGCGACGCAGTTTATATCCTCACGTACACATACAGAAACAGTTATAATATTATTATAATATTCAACATATAATTCCTCGCAGGCTTGCATTTATCGACATATTAATTTAGATTCTGAGTGAAGCGTTGATTATATATTTTATTGATTTTACAATGATCTGTGGTTTGATTTTTCTTCTATAGCGCCTGTCGTCAAAAATATACTACTGTTGAAGTCATGAAAATTCCAGTGATTTTAAACTTTTTTAGAGAGTTTCTGTGGGTAACAAATTTGATCTAGCCTGGTACTTTCGGTGAACAGTAAACGTAATTTACAATTAATATTCGAGGAAAACAAAAATATATATACATTCAAAACTGAATTTTTATGTATAAAATACTTGACATTTTTACCATATATTAATTTTGTTATTTATTAGACGTGATATCATTTTCGAAACATATATATAGACCGTTTTTACGTCATTCAAAAATATATTAGACATTTTTGACTGTTTATGGGTTATTTTTGATTTACTTATAATAGAATTTTAATTTTTGAGTAAAAAGCTTGAAAGGGTTGAAATTCAAATGTGTACTAAATTTTTAAAAATTATGAAAAATTGCAATTTGTTTCGTAGTTAAAAATCATACGACTTTTAACATAAACATCTAAGTATTTTAAGATTTATCATAAGTTGTTCTTGTATCAATTTAAGAATATAGCAAAATATAATATATTATTGCATTTTATTTTCATATATTACACAGTTGAAATCCAAATGTTCACAAAATTCTTTAAAATCACGAACACTATTATATTATATACCTTCTGCGCGACAGAGCTTACGTAAGCGTATATAATATACTCACGTGGGAAAATATCAATGAGGCTTAATATTATTTGTACAGGTAGTTCATATTATTACAAACGATTTTTTTTTTAAATATTTCTGTGATATGATAATATAATAATGTGTATACACACGCTTATAATATTTACGAAGTTTATCGATTTGACAGTTTAAAAAGATTGCGTTGTTTGTTAGCCGAGCTTATATATACGTACTATACTCGTGTGTGTATTATACATAGGTATCATCATATAGGCATATAGGTAATCTATGTATATATATATATATATATATAGATAGATAGATAGATAGAGAGAGAGGAACTATATTATACATAATATATAATAAACGAGATACTGTGTTATAATATAATATGTACCTTAATATTCCTAATGATCGTACAAAACGTCGAGATATAATCGTCGAGTGGTTAATTTTCATATTATATACTACTACTAATAATAATAATATGTAAGTTATACCCATATAGTGCCAGTAAATAAATATATATATATAGTTATATATTTACAGAATATTATAATCTACTTAATATACATACGCGTGGTATATACCTATTATATGATATAATATAAATGCTGTACAAATCTAATATTATAATGTAAACGTTTAATGTGTATTTCGCATCACCTATTATATGTACTACGAATGAAACCTACGTATGTGCGACGTTTTTGGTGGTGGTTGCGGTGCAAGTGATGGTTGATGGGTGGTAGTGGTGGTGGTCGTCGTCGTTCTGGTGATGGTCATTGTCGAGTGGTGAGAGGCGGGGTAAATGCTCGTCGGGATATTAGATTTTTATCCGAATATGTAAAATTATGTAAAACGACATTAGCATAATTATTGTATTCGGCAGTCCCCGCAAATCATTCACCTATCACGAAGTCGTAAGGAATATAATAATATTATTATTATAATATAACAACGCGATATTATAATAAAGCGTTGAATAAAAATATGGATGTTTACATAATATTATTATATTATATTGCATTATATTATTATTAATATGTACATCTACAAAGGTCGTTCGCTAACAACCCTCGACCACCGCTCGCCACAATATTATGCCGTCTGCAACTTTCGACTAATAACAAAATATTTATTTTTTCAATTACCACGTGTCGTTATACCTACATAATCAGTAATCACAATAGTTTACAGCCGATATGGTAGCCATCGTCGTGGCTACTTGCGCCGTAAAATCTGTTATCGATCAGTAGTGCGCCACACATATTATGTGCATTTTATTATACTGAAGTTGTTGACTTGTTGTTTCTATAATAATAATATTAGATCGTTCCGATACGCTGTACTGTTTTACATGTAGTGTTAAAATGTTTGTAATCAATTCAATATATTATTCTCACTGAGAATAATATTCTGTAAAACTTATTTATTATTTTAGTATCGCAAATCTTGCAGTGTCTCGGGAATTTAATCGTATATTTTTCTAACTGAAATAGTCAATATAGATCTGGTGATAGAAAAAAAACGAATACTTTTAAATTCAATAGTTTAATATAAGTATATATATTTTTTTTAACTCAGTTTTATTAAGGAGATATAGAAACCAACTTACTGTTAAATGTATTATTCATTATAATTTATTATAGATACCCACAGTACCTAAATAGTTTATTTTTTCAGCTCGAAGGTTAGTTTACAACTTCAATTCTTTATTCTGACTGTTTGCTCGCTTCTTCTTTAAAGTTTTTACTTAAAAAATAAATATCAGTAAAATAATTAAATTTGGTGTTATCAATGGCAGCAAGAAGTAAATTTATGAATTGCAGTTTTAATCATCAATAATTATTTCATAGATCATTATTATCTAGTTAACTGCAAATATGTATATGCGAATTGAATTTGATTGAAAATAATTAATATAAATAATCAATCAATAGTTAATACAAATTAGATGTAAAAAGTTAAAAATGTTAACATTAACTTAACTTAAGCTGTTTAACTTATTTATGACCAGTGTATTTATAATGAATGATGGTATACCCAATGGCTGACATTATCGCATACAGTCGTACAATATAATGTAACGATCAATTATTTCACATCGGTGCAAATGAAAAGCTTTGTTCCAAGCCTCTTAATACACAGTTGCAGGGTGACACTTGTGTATCTCGTATTAAAACATAAATGCATAATATATTGTATTTCTGCAATATTGCACTTTTAATTTCTATCTGTGCGAAATCTGTCTATCGCAGATGCGCTTTTCGGGACCATTAAATTGTTCATTTTCAAACAAACAACGAGGTGGAGGGGGAATGAAAATAATATTAATCATTCGTCGTTTTTTATGCGTATTACTGTTAAGAGCATACGACAAATCAATTATTATTTTTATCAGACGATGATATCATAATCAATGGTTTCGATGCAAAAATAAGGAAAGAAATTCGACTGTTTTGTACGAACATGTTCGTCTGAGTGTACTTTTTGAAATTAAATGTTGGTAAAAATAAATTAAAACCATAATATTCTCCTATTGTTTCGGAGTAGATGTACAAAGTTAAAATTCCAATTTATAAAAAGTGAGTTAAAGCTAATAGACACAAACAATCATTTCTCACATAATATAGGTAGGTAATCATCACAAAACGTCACATCGTATACATCACATTATACGGCGTGAACATGTGGTTTACAGGAGTATACAGCGGTCACTGCTGCAGTCCTTGATGTGCAACTATATATACTATTTATTACCATATTATACTTACTACTTCTACACGTAATAATTATATAATATCACTAAGTGGACTAATTTTATCATAATACACGTATTATATATTCATATCGTATTATATTATGATATTCTGTCGTTTTATTTCATCCGCTATGTATTTATACCGTCGATTAATCGCGGCCTATATGATCAAATATGATCCTTGGCATTTTACGACGAAACTATGCAGCACAAAACGGTGAGTACCTTATATGTATTAAAGGCCTTGTGCGGCCAATGATCTAGTAAAATATAAGAAATTTCTCGTCGCCAAACCGTGGGCAGGGATTTGTCGAGGAAAAAAAACTTTGTCCGCCGATTAAAATTTTAAATGTCAATGCGACCGCGATGAAAGTGACCACGGACCTCAGCAAGCATATATAATAATTAATACACTTATCTCAAAGATCAAAATATGTCAGACAAGTATATATATATATATACTTGTATATATATATATATATATAACTGGTTTCTATTATATTATTATGTAGTATTATACGCTTTCGATGACAGACTATAAACGTTGTTAATAAATGTCGAAAATGTGAAGAAAAAACTGCCCGAGGAACATGTAATATATAGTTACACTAATTACAATGAACCCTGTCTTAACGGACAAAATAACAAGGCCCTGGATAGAGATCAGTCAAAATGTATTATGATGTAATTGTGGTTGATTTTTGAAACAATGTATTCAATAGTATTGAGGATAGCTAGAAATTCAGCTGTATATATATATATATGTAGCATATCTTGCAGAGTTTCCACTGAGTTTTTTATCTCCGTGGATAATAGTCACCCCGATACAGCTTTCCTAGATAGATGTATTTGTGAGAGAACACTTTTGATAGTCCCGCGAGTGTCTCTTTTAGACAGGTTTCACTGTATCACAATAATTCACCTCATCTGAATCGGTAGATTATATAATATAGAATCTTCAGACTTTAAAGGGCACGATAAGCTAAGAAGTCTCAATCTGGCTCTGAGTGAATCTTATATTATCATATTATATTATAATGAAATACAAAGACCAAATAGTAGGTGAATAGTAATTTAATAGGTAGGTAGATACTACTAGCAGCACATCCGTTTTAGAATTAGGTAAAGTAATTTATTATAATGTTCATAGTTGTACGAAAATCAGCAAAGCGAAAGAAATTATAATATTAGACTATTTTTTTTTTATTATTCTAATGATAAATTGTTTTCACCGTGACATTCTCGTATAATATATCTAGATTAAAATGGATTAAAATGGATTTATAAGCTATGTGATTTTCAATTCTAGAATATGATTTCGTTTTCTGAAACCAGTTGTGCATATTTTTTTTCCTATAAATACTAAAAAACAGTCATGTGCGAATAATATAATACTAGCTAATATTAAACATTAAGATTTGTTCATTAAATATTCATTTAACTCCATATTACATTTTTAAATATATTTTATAATTAATTATTTTTTTTTTAATATTTTGCTCTTATACTACATGAATATAGTAGGTATATCATATGACCCGTTATTTGCGCATTATAATATATTATACATTTTTGACCCAATATATAAGTTGCTTATTCAATTTCTTTTATTCTAATATATTTAAACAGGTTTTAAATAATATAATAAGATACCTATGTATTATTTCGCAATAACTATGATACGTCTACAAAATACAAAATCCAGGAATTCGTATTTTTTATAATAAAAAAAAGAAGAAACTTTTTCTAATAGATGATAGGTACCTATAGTGATGCTAGATAGTGATCTACTATAAATACTGCCATTTTTTACAAAATATTTTTAATGTACGTATGCACGTTGGCATGTAAATTATCAAAGTTGTCCAATTTTTAATGAAATTAAGTATAATATATTATAATGTAGGTAGGTTTTATTTAAATTTTTAATACACCCACATTCTTACATTTTTATCTACATTTAATTGAGAATAAATACAATTACAAAAATTGTTTAGATGAGGTATGTATTTTTTTAGGAAGCTCTTTCTAACAGCTGACACAGGTTCCTATAATATTTTTGACAAAATGTATATTAATAGTATTTGTGTTTGCCATTATAAAATAACAAACAAATGGCTTTATTTTTAATTCGAGCTAAATATCTAAACTTTCGTACGTTTTACAGTCTGAAAATATGAATAAACTATATAATATATGTATAAGTCCTAGCTATTAGCGCCAGTATAAAAGATTTTTCAATTGTAATCTTCGGTAGTTGCAAGTTAAAAACTAATCGAATAACTCATTTTTGACTATAATATGTTTACACAAATAATATAGTATGTGGTGTATAATGTATATAATGTCCAACTTTTAAGGGCCGTATTTATTATATGTATATCGTAAAATTTAATTATTATGATAACCCTTCCCCGCCTCGTAATAAATTCTTTGTCTACAGCACTGAAACTTTTATGTTATTAACAACCCTAAATCTACTTTCACACAAGTTTATGATATTTTTTGCTCTATATAAAAATCAAATGTTAATTTTGAGTTAGATCGTCTAAGACGTATGTTTAAAATTTTTGAAATTTATAAAATTAATAAGTCGATTCTTTAAGAAAAAAATTTGGTGAGCATGCTTTCTCTGTAA
Source organism: Diuraphis noxia (assembly GCF_037042655.1). Lineage (NCBI taxonomy): Eukaryota > Metazoa > Arthropoda > Insecta > Hemiptera > Aphididae > Diuraphis > Diuraphis noxia. Next base: position 57,675,745 of record NW_028301714.1, on the reverse strand, counting down.
AGCATATACTGTTGAAAATTCTCTAGGGAATTTTTTTACTTAAATTATAGCGCCGTATGATAAAATGAACATGAAATTCATAAGTCATAGTAAATTATAAGTTATAACATTAAACTCATAAATAAATGATACAAAAAAAAGGTATTTTTTTTAATATAAAAATCGGAAATATGTATTCAGTTTCGTCTTTGTTATTACTTATCAATTTATCAATCTATGATACCAATTCGCCCCGTCCTCAAATGATCTTCAGATCCGCTACTGCGATCAAATATGTCGAACTATCTGCAAATCGTAAAATATCTATTAAACGGTATGGCGTACTATATATTTTATATTATGATAGCCACACACATGAAGGTATCTATATAGGAACTATATTATATAATATACAACTCTTGGACTCCATGTCTCTATATATACGTATATGTATGTACCTACTTATTACAGATGAGCTAGATGGCAAACGTGGTGCTACGACAACGCTGTAAATAACGGCTGGCGCCTGCCTACACGGATCGTGTAAGACACTGAAAAAATCCACTTCGCTAAAAAATAGCATTATTATTATATTGTACGTACACACATACTTTCGTTTTAATGTCGTCGTTTTTATTACTTTTGCGTACAAAAAATAAAAATACCGTGCACAACGCAACGACGGTATAATTTACCTTGTTAAACGTTCTGCGTACATACCCATTAATACGATTTATAATAATATTATATAGTGCATAATATCATTATAGACCACCGGAGAAACTCAAATATTTGTGTATATATAATAATATAATAATAATAATAATAAATAATAAATAATAGTCGTGTTTATTGTAGGCATAATTTATACTACCTACAAACCTATACCTATAATATACGTCTATATAGGTACACCACATTAATTACATCGTATGCTTAATATATATTAATATGCACATAGTAAAATATGATATATCAGTGGACACTCGTCCATAAATAATTACGTTATTTATTGGTTCGTCAATACGTAAACCTCTTCAATTTTTTTATTCAGTTACTGAGCCCATAGACTTAAATATTATCATGGTGATATTATTGCACAATAGCGATGTTTTACGATTGCTGCAGTAAGTGTTCGATCTAATGGATGGGTTATCTTATCGCGTCGTGCCTACAGCCTGACAGTCTGTTGTTGGTAAGTCGAATTCTGCGATCGTGGTTAAAAAACAGAGCAGTAACAGTGACAATAAGAACAGCGAGCTATCATGTTATGAACTACATACTATATTATAGTGGATCCAATATAATATGCATGTATTATTTCAAAATACCGATAAATGTATGAATACAAAAAAAGAGACGATGCTAAATAAATTAAAGACTGGCCACACTCAATTCATTCAGGGAAACATTATGGTGAAGACGAAGAGAGATTCACAGAACTCCTCGCTTTCACTTTGATTTTATAGTATTATAGTGGTATTATATTATACGACGATTGCAGGCTTGCAGCGTGTGTTTGATCCATAGACCTTATATTAACTTAGGTTAGGTTAAGTTCCATCCAATATGTTATATTATTGCAATATAACCATTGAATTTATATAATACATTACAATTCGTACACAATTAAATATAAAAAAATAATTTGAACAATTCATTGAACTAAACGATGATGCAAAGCTTATTTGAAAATTTGTAACACGAAAAAAAGTTATCTTAATAGTATTATGTGTAAACACCCTTCCATATTGTTGTATTCATACACAAGGAGAATTTCAACGAATTCGATTTCAAACCAAGATGATAAATACATCATTAATGTATAGTCAAATATATTTTCGAACAATTTTGATGGACCATCAAATATACTTATAATATTAATTGTGTTTAAATTATTTGAATATATTGTTTAGTTTAAAAAAAAAATATTAATATCAGAGATGATTATCATCCCTCTATGGTCTATGGTATCCAAATCTGGTGTCAAGCTAAACCATCTAATATAAGATCTATAATACAAGCCTTCTAATCCATATATCATAGACAAATAACCGTAGCCCCATGGTATATGACCATTGACCAACGACGTATTGTATAAGGATCTATAAATCTCAACATTTGATGAAATAGCAATTCGACATCATAAAAAATTCCGCTCAAAATTCCATTCAAAGCAAAGCCCTCTTATTTCTTGTATGACCTCTATAACCACCCCAGCAACCTCCTAAGAAGATTAAAAAGAAAATGGCTAAGCAACGCCCTTGCCTAATACAAAACATAAATAAACGGTCTCTCCATATGAACCCACCAAATTAAACAGGAGGTACTTTCAATGAATAGTCCCCCCCCCCCCTCAAGACAATCAATTCAACTTTTTGTCACTATTATTATCCAATTTACTTATTGTGCTTAATGTATAAATTGTAAATATAGGTTTTTAAAAATAAAAAATAATGTACCTATTGTTGATTTTATTTTTGAACAATTTTGATAACCAATGAAAGATTTATAAAATAAATGTTGATGGAGCCAACTCAATGCATAAATCTTGGAAGCTAATTCAATATGAGAAATATCAATTATCTGAGTTTGGGAGTCAATTTGATAGCTCCTAGCGCCGCGTGCTGGAGGACTTGTGTCTAATTCTGTGATGGTGGATAAAAAGCAGTAAGAACCGCGAGCTACCTGTAGATTACAGGTCGCAAAAGAAAAAAACTCATAATCATTACAATTATTGAACTCGTATTATTCGTCGGTGCTGGGTAATAAATCAAATGTCACGTACTGTGTACTATATTACATATTATATATTATATAATGATATAATATGCATATGCGTACCGCCTTAATATTCCACTACTCAGAGTGATTTAAATGCCACACGAATGTAGCTCCGCGTTCGATGATCTATTACCATTTATAAGCGCAATAGATATTATGCGACTAGTTATTAGAGATAGGCCAAACCTGTGCCTGAAATCTAACAAAACCATCTTATAGTTAATGTTTAAAAAAAGTATACATTATTTTTTAGTTTCTCGGTCTAAACTCTAAAAGCGTACGAGTATAAGCCAATAGCCATGTAGGCATATTTCTATAACATCTAATCGATAAGTGTATTTCTTCCTTGTATTACCTACATGTAATGATATTTATAGTGTGCATATAGGTACCCGTCGGGGTGTTATTATCTATTTACTCGATTAATTATTCTATTATTATTATTTTATTGTGATATCATCGATGGAATAGTTCACTTGGATATTTGAATAGTAGTGCCGACATAAAAAAACGAGTGTGAACCGTTTGAGACTAACGGTCGTACATGTCGGTGGTGACGTGCGCTGCAAAACGAACCACGTGCGTTGTTGTATTATCAATTTTTTACAGTTACATTGATTGTCATCTATATAATGACACGTTTGGCCGCAACTACGTCGTAAAACGTGTGCAGTCGTTTAAACGCGATTCGAACTGTTTTTATTTTCACGCACACCAACGAAATGTCGCATAAACGTCTGTACCAGCTATAATAATATCATAATATGAGATTACGATGATATTATGGTGGCGTATTAATACGACGTTTAACGACTACTGTACCTACTCGGACAATATTATATATGTATATAACAGTAATATTATGATGTAGGTAAGTCGATACCCGCTGCAAGACAACAGTATTATAATATAATATCATATACGTGCAATATTTTACCGAAAATACGTCTTCGTAATAATATGAACAGAGGTGACTTGGTACAGATGTGGTTTTCACATATTATTTTTATAAAATAAATAATAATAATAATACAATATTAAAATATGAACAAAATTGTACTTGCGGTAGGTATAATATAAAAAAAAATATATTTAATATTTATATAGCCTTAAACGTAGGTACGCACATCTATATGTATATATATATATATATATATATGCGAATCAGCAGTTTTTAATGTTTTTTTTTATGTTATCTATTCGTTTCATCTACTTAGGTAGTAATAATATTTTGATATTATTATATTACAGTCGTCTCGTCGCCTGGACAGCCACACGTCTTTTATCGCACTCTGGAAACCTTTTGGACGGATAAACTAATATTATATTATGCACACACATAAACACTGAAAACACAGTAGATATGTGTGCGTAAGTGTTATTATGTTATCGTCGACGAGGTCGTATGCATAGTACATACATAACGTGAGTTATCGTGGGCAACTCAACTTTGTGTTCGTTGTTTCGTTACTGCATTATAATAATTATATTATTGTTATTATTGGTATATTATTACCAAGCATATATATTATATCTACTATATATGTACTAGGTAGCTATATATATATATATATATAGAGAGAGAGAGAGAGAGAGAGACGCAATTTCGCCTACTAAAATATTATATATACAGCAATAATATACCCGCCGACTGTCAATAGTCGCAAACGGGATCGATCGTCGTCGGCTTCAACTATATTATAATATATTGGTAAATTAATAGTACGTTTATTATAATGTTATTATACAAGGTGATTACAAAATATGATCTCAAAATATAATAATTAATAATTATAGGCATTTTTAAAAATTTTAGAGCGTATATACTCGTTCCGATAATCGTCTAAAAATGTAAAGCAGTGCAAGGCGTCGTTTAAAAAAAATATATAATTGAAAAATTCTATATAGGTAGGTATAATATATACTTTCCGAGACGTCGCCAGCTGGTCTCGACCCGTGAAAAGAATCATCCTGTACAAATCGAAAAAAAGTATGTGTGTGTGTTCGAGATATGTAAAATGTGATTATTTCTTGGCGTTAATGAAATTTAATTTCTGCAAACGTGTTATAATAATGGATAGAAGACAACACACCATACACCCGATAATAACGGACGGTTTGTATAATATTATACGCTTTTGTGTATATATGTACTTAATTTATACAACGGCAAAATGTTATTCGTTCACCGTTTTTCTCACCTAAACCCACACCGTGTTACTGTTATTTTTCATTTTACGATATTATATTATATTATAAAACGTATTTTAGCCTTTAGATTTATGTTATGATATATAGATTTTTCGAGTAGAGGAAAAATATCGAGTAGCGTGCTATGGTATTTTTTTTTTTTTGTATCGATAGGTTATATGCTAATATATAGATTATCATATCTATTATCTGATAGGTACGTACTACGATTCAAAAAAAAAAAAAAAAAGATGCATAAACCGTATAAGGACCTCGGGTGTTGAGAGTAGATATGTCTATTTAGTATTTACTAAAAATTATAATTCTTAGCTATAATATGCATGATAGGTCCATAGTAACCTGGTGAACATAGTCGATATTGTTTTTATGAATCGATGATAGTAGTTCTCAAAAACTAAAAATTAACGTTTGAAATTCTTTGAATATAATTTGATATGACTGATATAATATATTATGTAATGTGATTAATAATGTCCAACATTATATTATATAAGTACGAATTTGGCAAATATTAATTATCTCCTTAAAACAAGCCTACAAAATTAATTGAAACAATTTGAGAAATATAAAATAACATTGTCTTAAAATTATCTGATCTGAAATGTTCATAAAATAATATCGAACTTAAGATTTGAGATTAGTTCAAACTTATAATACGAGTATGTGCCATGTGGATAATAATTCTAGATATGGTCTCCAAGTCTTATAACGCATGGCTAATAAAACATATTATGTGTTATTTCTTATTTGTAATATATTACTTTATAGTTCAACACTTTAACACGGTGCTATTTAAAAAAGCAAGTAGAAAATTAAATTATTTAAATTTTTAAAGTAAAAGTACCATATATTATTTAATATAATGTTTAAATTCCATATTTGTTCAATTTCACGAGCAATTGTATTGATAAATATAAATTTCTCGCATCAAAATATGACAAATAGTAATATATGAGGTAAATATACTATAATTTTACGACAGACAATATTAAGAGACATATGTCATGGGTTTTGTTCCCATTACCTCTATACTTTTCTCAATATTTTATTATAATATATTATTCATGATGTAGCGATAAAAAATTGTTTTTTTTTTTACAGATTGATTTTAATCAGACCGCACAACAATTTCAGTAGACAGTACATAACATCAATGCCAATTATTTGTATTTTAAATTTATAATAGTACTGCAATACTTATATAAATTTAAATTAATTTTTAAACACGTCTTATAAGTGATTTACAGCAGTCATCCAATGTATGTTGAAATTCGTTTAATTTATTTCGTAGGTTTCGTATTAAGTGAAATTTGTTGCATACAGTATATTGTGTGTCCCAACATTATATATATAGGATTGAATTAAAGTAATTTGAAGTTGTTATTTTTAATATATATTTTACTGCACAAGATGCAGCAAGTAGGGTCATCTTTTAGATCATTTTAAACGGACGCCAAATAGCTATTTCCGATACTAATAATTTTTTTTTGTAAATTCTACATATTGTTGTCAACTGTTTCCCTATTTCATTTCGGAACGATTAAAAACTTAGGACTTTTTGTCTCGAGTCTAGTTTGAATATGTAGGTTTGAAATTGTGTAGTGGTTATATACAGTGAGGAATGCTAACCGCAATCTATTGGAATTTTTAAAATAATTTCATGTTGGAGTATGAAAAATTGAAAGATAAATCTTAAACTTGAAGTACAGTCAAAACTAAACTATACTATGGTTTCATAATAGGTGTTTACTTTTTATAATGCATTATATTATATGTATATCAGCTTTTTCAATTAGATGAATAAGCAAACACATGTGTTGTAGCTATTTTGGTAAAATAGGATATTCGTAGTTCTCGGAAAATTATTATCACATTATTTCGTTGGTAATACATTAATACTATTATATTATATTGTGGTATTTAGCAAGTGTAAATTATTTATTTATTTTTTTATTAATTAACTCGCTGGAATATAGGTCATTGGGTGGTTTTTTTAGTAGGTTTTTCAACTGTGAGGAAGAGTACGTTTAGTTGGAAAACGTTTGTTGTTTGTGCGGCGAGGATTTGTTGTTAAAAAACCGAGTGGTCATCCATCAGGAAGCTAGTACGTATACTTTCAAAGCATTTCCGCAGTTGACCCCGCCACACCAAGCCACTGATTATTATCATTATTACTTTTTATTTTTACTTACAAAACAAAGTTCGCGGCTTCTATGGCCATCGGACGAACATTAAACTATACGGTGTTATATACACGATTAGACATTTTTATAATATATAAATACAATAAAAAGAAAAGAGAAAGACAGTATATTAATATAGATTAAATTTTGTTGAGTATAGTCCTGTGTTGTGAAGAAATTCCAGGGTCGTTGTGAGATTGCTCTGCTCGGGGCTAAGTGATTCGGAGAGCTTGTCCGGAAGGTTCAATTCTCTTCTATCTTTATCGTAGCATCGGCATTCTGCAAGGATGTGTTTGACGGTAAGAGAGGATCCGCAAAAGTACAGTTAGGGGATTCTTCTCTCTTCATGCGGTGTTGGTGGGTGATATGTAGTGTGTGTCCTATCCTAAGGTGAGCAATGGCTGTTTCCTGTTTCCTGGAGATGTTTGCAGGGAAAGGCCAAGAGTATGTGGTTCTTTTGATCTCGTGTAACCCGGTTGTCTGTTCTACCCATTTGTTTTTCCATTGTCATATGTGTCTATAAATGATTCTCTTAATGCCCCGGTAAGTAAGTGATTATTATTATATTGACTTCGGGGATTACTGCGAATGGGGCGTGAATAATATTATCATGTTTTGTTTTGTTCAATTATTATTATTAATTTATTTTATATGATATTTTATTTTATTCTTCACAATGTTAGGTATACCGAATTTATTAATTTTATTTCGTGTCTGGTAAATTGTATGGCACCTATAATACCAATGTAGCAATATATACTTATATAATATATTATATTACTTATAACGTACAAAATAAAATATCATTATCTGTACAATTATAATTTATAGTTATACATATATATTTAGGTACCAAATGAATATACATATTATATTAATATAGGGTGTTATTTAGAGCAGCACCGCCAATGATCAGTCATACATTTTGTCCGGCGGCGGTAAAGCGGAAATGGAATTTCAATTTTCGGCTACCGATGTGATTCACACACACACACACACCTTTCTCTCTCTCTCTCTCCCTCTTTCTACTATGTACGTTAGGTACAAATAAAAAAGCCAATTATCGTAGTAATATGCCTTCGGATAATGTCGTCGCAGTGTTTCCGAGTTGGGCTCGAATTAAAAATTTTTATACTAGTTGGGTCCGGGGCTTTTACAGGTTACAACTAGTAAAATTGGCTTGTTTATGTTAGAGAAAATTTTGACTGAAAAGTATACTGTAGTGTTTATAATATACTCGTATATATGTATATATATATATATATGATTATTTTTTTTTTTTTTTTTTTTTTATTTATTAACATAAGACATTCCTAGCCTAAGGCTATCTAAATCTAGGGATATTTACAGTTTACATAATATTTTTAACATTATAACGTGATAATTAAAAGATTTTTAAAGGTACTAAGGATAAATTACATAGGTAATAAAATATACATAAGTAACAAGGTGCTTACAATAATAAGATATTTACATATTTACAATAGTATAACTATAAGTAACAGAAGTCGTAGAGTGATCTGGAAGAAGTGCATGTGTAGGGTGAAGATTTGAGTGTTGGGAGGTGGCTTAGTGTAGAAGGTCGTGGGGACGACCTCGTTTTAATCGACGATGAGTTGGGTGGGTGAGTAGGTTATAGTGAATTGCACCTGATGAATTTTGAAGAGAGCAGTGAAAATTATTTGCTAATGTTTTAATATGAGCTTTGATATCTTGAATTTGAAAGTCTTTGTGTAGATTTGCATTTCTGACAAACCACGGAGCATTTGCAATTATTCTGAGGACTTTATTTTGAACAGTTTGCATTTTTTTTATGTGCGAGGATGCACAATTACCCCATACCGGGCAAGCGTAGGTGAGAATTGGGCGTATAATTTGTTTAAAAATTAGGAGAGAGCATTTTTTCTGAATAGTTGAATTTTTGTTCAGGATGGGGTAAAGCATTGAGATGCGCTGGTATGCTTGCTGGACTTTGGATGAAATGTGGGGCCGCCACGTGAGTCGTTTGTCCAGAGTTACACCGAGGTATTTAACCGTCGGTTGCCAGGGTATATTTTCACCATCAAATTTTAATTGGGGGGGAATATGTATATTTAATATACTATAATAATGGTAACCTAGCTAAAGATAATTTTAAATTAATTTTTCATTAATCTATAAAAAAAATAAGTGACAAAACGAATTTTTTTGAATATTGTTCAGGTAATAGGATTCCACATATTTTTATAGATTCTACTAAAAAAAAATTTTTATTTATTTGGACTAGAATAAAATTCTGATATTTAGAATAACTCCGTGAAGTTAGTTCTCATTATTGTGTATTAAAATGTTTTGGTCCTTGACTCTTTATAGACACTTGTTGGACATTGTTAGTCTTTGTTGGACATCTGTTGAACTTCATCGGGAACTTGTTTGAACTTGTTTTTATGACGCTGGTCGCTGCCTACGTACGAGTCACTAGTACATAAGCACATAACTTGTTGAATGGCTTTTTTTAGGTTGCAAGAAAAATATATTTAAATTAATTCATGAACGCAATTATAAAATTTAAGGTAGTGTAACATAAAATGAGGCTCCGCCAAAGCTCAATAATTATAGTAAAATTATATGGACATTTTATCCGTTTATCGTGTGATTGTTCTGCTAGAGATATGTACACAAGAATGCTAATTTTATATAGACATAAAAAATTGTTTATATACTGTTTCAAATTCCATTAGAAGTCGAATGCCGCATTCGCGATAATTCTATACACGTTTTTGCATTCGTAAATTATATTTTATTCTAAAAATTACTATTTCTGCTATACGATATTATAATATTATCAACATATATAATCATACGTTTAATGATTAATAAAATAATGAAATGTTAAACCATTCACCATCGTATACATTATACACATTGTAATAGCACATTGATTTAAACTCTCGGGAACGAATGACGTAGCATTGCTATATAATAATATGCGAAGTGCAAGTGCAGAGCGGTGCATCGGACGTTCTCGGACTGCTGCAGCTGTAGCGGATGAACGGAAAACCAAGCATGCGGTTTCGCAACAGTTATTATGTTTCTCCGCAGGCGGAGTTTCGTAATTACATTTATTTTTTTTTTGCTCGGGTAAATCTCTCGTGTTGTTTACAATGCGATGTTTTCACGTAACAAATAATAAATAATATATGATGTACTTACACTTATGTATATATTTATATTATTTTATTATATATATATATATATTTAATTGAATATTATACATATGTCATCTCACCGTTGAGTCCACTGTCATCACATTAACATATTATAATGGCACGCTTTAATTTCATGCACCTATCGCACGTCATGCCATAATAATAATAATGGTGTTAATATTTTATTGTCCCTCGATTGTATTCTTGAATTGCATCGCAAGGACAAACGTTCTTACGCAAAATTTGCTGCGAATCATTCGGACGAAATATCCGGTGTTTCCTATGGTTGCGGACAAAGTGATGAAAACCATCTGAACGACTCGTCCGAGTTTGCAAACGTGACGTACATAATATTATAAAGTGTCATGTATAAATATTAAATACTACAGCGGACATAAATGTTTCCCTTCGCGGCTTCGCACTTTTTCAGGATTCGTAGCAATCAATTAATCTCAGCACATACCTACACAAATATTTTTACTAAATTGATAAGTAAAGACCATTTTTTTTTTATTATTCGAAACTGTACTCAAACACCAAAGCCTACCACCACTTTTACTGAACGTTCTACTTCTACAGTATAAGTCACTCGGGTTAAATTATTATCCCACTAATTTTTACTAATATTTGAATATTATTTTAAGGGTGTTGTGAATGTGATGAGATTTTATCTATAGTTTCTAATAGATAGTATTATGTCATTAAGAAAAAAATTGTTTTATCGATTTTTATATTCACATTTATTTAAAAAAATATATATATAAAAAAAAAAAAAATAATGAATAAATGAATAATTATTAAAGAAAAATATGTCGTGTTTAATTAAGGAAAATGATTACCCCGCTCGACGGAATAATGCTCTGAACCCGCGTGACTTACCGCGAAGGTTAAATGTTCTTATACAATATTCTTGAATAAATTAATATGTATAATACTACACATGATGACGTTTATAATTTATCATCGATTTCTGTACGAAAAAATGACGTTATCATATAAGCAAACTGCAGAATACACATAGGAATTATACCATTTGTATAATTCGTAGACATCACTATATTTCAACTCATGCGTAAAATTAATATTTTTCGTAAAAAACAAGGCACCATATAATCTATTAAAAAATCTTATATTTTCTTTTTCGAACGGTTTTACAATAATCTCACAGTGTACGCACGTGTATTTTAGGACATCAAATATTATTCGTCCAATATTCTAACGAGCGTTGCGAATTGATTGGAACCATATATTATCGTATATACGAGGAAAAGGAAATACGTTAATCGTAAACAAAATAATATTCTCTATCTATATTATAATTCCTTCATGTTCTGCACGTTTAAAAAATTATTATCATTAGCTATACGCACGCATAACCTGTTTGTGGAAATAAACGTATGTACATTATTTATAGTTTTTTTTTTTTTTTTTAGACTTATAAAAATAAAACTGTTTTGAAAGCCCAATACATAACTGATTATATTCTGTGTTGGTACTATACGTCTATACAATTACAGGTAGGTATATCAATAATATAATTTATTGTTTTACTACGCGGGTGACATTGGCCAATAGAAATCGAACGGAACATAATATAATATTAATATAATTGTGTGTCGTTTTAATAATATTATAATATTAATAACTCCTACCTGTGTAATAGGTATACGTATACATTATAATCTAAACGTCTCGTTAAATTTTTTCGTACATAAATAATGAAATCATTTTTAAATGATTGCTTCGTTTTTAACCATATTTTATAAACGATCAAATTTTTTAAATATAATCAATATAATCAATATGTTTTTGCAGAACTGATTACAATATTTTTTATCTCTGACTGATCGTGAGGTTTTTGGTGTCATGGTTACTGATTATAACAAAAACATAATATCATGTTATACGACTCATAGATTTTTAGTGTAAAGAAAAATATCTAGAAGCGTGCTACCGTAAAGTTCTATATAGGTATGCTTTTCACCCGATTCAGTTGGTCGGATTGTCTAGATTGTACACAATTTAGGTACCTACCTATAATTATTAAGCCAAACATAGACTAATCATGTCCAGCTCCAGATCCAAGTCTTATAATATGTCAGGCACATTCGTGTAATCAATATAATGCATAATTATAATTTGTTTATTGTCTGGTATTAATATTTATTATTATTAATATTATTATACGTCTCGCGTATACCGATGTTTGTCGGTTAGCCTATGTATGTGTATGATAAAATATGATGTGTACACAATTTATACAGTGTCATTAATTATATCTCTGAACGGTCGTTAGTATAGAAACGGGCCGAAACGCACTAAAGTCGGCTGGAATACGATTATAAGCTGCGCACGTGTTGGCACGCGTGATCATCAGCTATTGCGGTGTATATTATTATTATTGTAGTAGGTACCTAACTGCTTACAGAGAAGATATTAATAAGGAAGTATTGTTAAACTCGATTTTTTACTAGTGAAATCGCCTTTTGGATTTATATCAATATTATACTTTTCGTCCGGATCGATTTATTTTTCGGTATGACTACGTTTCTGTCAGTGTTTTATTTGGAGACTAAAATTGTGTGCAGAACGACACACTTTATATGACAAGAAATATCAAGTACCTGCAGTGATGTTGTACCAAATTAAAAAAGTGAACCACGTACGGCATGCTGTGATTGCATGTACTAGTCATTTTAACTCGTTTTTAAATTGTATACAACATTATTCAAATATTTTAACCGCGTTAGTAAATCAATGCTTATTAAATTACAATTTTAAGTTAAATTATCTTTTAAACATTGACCTAAATTAGATAAATCATCGTAAATGGGGTTGGGAACGATATACCTAGTTAATGTGCCGTTATTTAGACCTTTTATAGAAAGATAGACGAAAACTGGACCATTTTTTAAATGGTAATATTCATTTTATGAACGGAATTCAGTTCTGTAAAACGATTCAAGTAATAATAATAGACTGTTCTCTAAGTTATGTGGAATCGATTTTTGATGTATTTTCATTTTGATGATTACCAAAACTCGGGTTAACTAATAATAATTTTAGAATTCAATTAAGATTTATAGTTATTGATTTCTTATCATATTCTAATGGAACAAAATTAAGTATTAACCAAATATTAACTCACATCATAGTAAATTGTATGACAAATTCAAATAAATTTAAACGATAGAGGCAATATGATAATATAGTCATAAATGATTTTCATTGATTTGTGGAACACAAAATGGCACACGACCACGGAAAATAAATTAATAGAAATTAAGCACTTTGTTGAACGCCGGCCGGAGTACACTGCAAATCATGATCTATACAGAAAAAATTAGATAAATTAAATTGACTATTAGAATTTGCCACACTAAACTCACACACGAACACTTTGTGACAACGACAGATTCACCCTTTGCCCAACATATAAACTCTTCCATCAAACATATTATCATCGTCCACTGCCCAAACTTCAACGAAGCTATGGGAAAGGCTTAACATCTCTGACAAACTGTACGAACCGATTGGTCCATTTTAAAACTATCAAAACATATAATTTTTATTTAAAAAAATAGTATTGTACAATAATAACGTATATAATATAATGTACAAATGTGACACTCTTGTAAAAGCTAATAATCTTTGTAGTTGATGTTTAACCAATAAAGAAAATAATAATAATAGTAATAAACGGTCTACTATATTTTAAATTGCAGTGCACTACGAAAATTTTTATATTATTATTATCTGGACCCGTTGTTTTATTATAGGTACCCATGTAACTTTATCGCATAATAATATACAGGTCGTTTATGGAGGTAGATATATGTACATAATATAATATGATTTACGGAAAAGGTTGGTAATGATATTCGCGTTTGCCTATATGTATATAAATTATTATTAAGTGCGGAAATCGACAAAGTTTTAGTAGTTTTACAATATAACTGCCTATATACATTATATTGCACATATTTATTTTTATACGGAGGAGGGTGGGCGCGTATCGCGAATGCGCATAGTAATAATTATAATGTGTATGAAAATCGGTTTGGAAAATAAAATAATGAAAAATCAGAATTCCCGATTGTGCACATTGCAGTGGGTAAATTAATTAATCGTTTCCTCGATAATATAATGTATATATATAATACCCCGTTTTTTATTATTTATACATATTCACCTGCACCGCCACCGACGAGCGTAATAAACGTTTTTTTTCTCTTTCAAACATCCGCTCGGCCGGGCCGCGATGTGTGTAAATACTTAAGCCACTATATATATATATATATAGTATAATAATATACATATAATATAATATACGATACACGATAAACCTATATAATAAATATAATATGTGAGCCGGCTTGCATGTGTGGTGTGTGTGTGTGCAACGTTACATTTAAATAAAGAAGTAGGTACGTAGGTTTACATGTTATGGTATAATTATTATTTTAATGATTATTATAGAAAATGTCTATGGATCCATAAATTAAAACCGTTTCATTTATTATAGGCAATCGCGGTTTTATCTCGCGCGCACATCAACCTTGATTTCTATCTTTTCAGATCGACTGTGTGGTTCTTTTGACGATAAATTATATTATTTATTTTCTTAGAGTAGTGAATTTTCGTAAACAATTTTTTTTTAAATCGATCTTGCGAGTTTAATATTACATATACGTCTCTGCAGCAGCATAATACGCATATTATATACACCTTCCTACCTACTTATTAATGCAAATTGCATAATGTGCAGTATACAAATAAAATATCACAATATTTCAATCTCGCGCTTTACAATGC
This sequence comes from Diuraphis noxia, assembly GCF_037042655.1. Lineage (NCBI taxonomy): Eukaryota > Metazoa > Arthropoda > Insecta > Hemiptera > Aphididae > Diuraphis > Diuraphis noxia. Next base: position 57,660,585 of record NW_028301714.1, on the reverse strand, counting down.
CACAACATAACATATTGTTATTTCAATATATTAAATTATATGTTATAATAATATATTATTATATATTGTCCGTTTAGTTTGGCTTCTTCGAGGTTATAACGCAATAAATTAAAATAAATAAACAAACTATTTCTATTGTTGACTATTCAAGCATGCGCACAGTGGCGGATATTAATAGTAGTTAATTGTGTGTATATAGGTACCTACGTTTATGTTATAGACTACCTATTTAATATAACCTATCATTTGTTACAAAATAAATTGAGTTTAATGTCCTGTGAATCGATTGGAATAGTAATAATAGTATTATTCCTTTTCTCAGATCCTTCACGAGAGATTAACAAAATATATTAATTTTACGCTTGTTAGTTTTTTTATTCTTATCTGATTGTTGATTCGACCCTTACCACTAGGAAAATGTTCTTTGTTTGTATTCGTGGTTCGTTGTGGGTTGACAAATTTAATTTATCTAAACATAACCATAATGCTTATCAATAAATATAATTATATTATGCCCTCATTCATATTAACTTCATAATTATACACATATACTTTATGGTTATGGAGACATAAGTGACAATAAGGTATAATTGAAGGGGAGAGAGTGATAAAAAGAGACTAAGCGTGGGGGCTGTAGCCCATAAGCGCAAAATACGACCCAAACGCAACCCAAAAGCGCAAAAATAATTACCCATAAGCCCAAAAAAAATTACCTTTTAAATAACCCATAAGCGCAAATCAAATTTATAAAAAAAAAAGCGTATTTAATTAAAATTTTAGTTATTATTAATATTAAATTAAGCATTAACAGTGATATTAATTAGTTCAAAAAAATCAAAAAATCAAAATATAATTTTAAATTATTTAAACAAGTATCAACAAAAAATCATTAATAAAAAATCAGTAAAAATAGAAAATATAATTTTAAATATTATTTTAACCTAACTTTAAACGCCTTAAATTTGAAACTTGAAACCTACTGTTTTCAAGTATTCCAATCTATACATTTTTTTTTCTTTGTACAAGGTCCAAGTTTTTATATTGGAGATGACTTTAGATTTTCGATTCGTAGATTTTTGACCATTTGATTGTAATTTTAAATAAACTTCTGCTTGATGTTCTTTAATCACTTCAATAAAATTATAAATAGATGGGCGTGGGTTATAAAATTGCTCTTCAAATGACGGTGATATGATTCTGGACCATTGGTAGTCCTAGGCTCGTTCGAAGGTGGCTCAGCCCAGAGATGTGGTGGATATCTGCTGTCATTTTCAATAAAATTCGTTAAAATATAATCTGAGAATGCTGATATCTTCTGATTGTCCGGAGCAATAGAAAATAGTTCATAAAATGCTTCAGAAATTTCAGTACACGGTACGTATACATGGAAAGCGTCGAGCATCACGGTCAGTAAAATAATGTATCAAACAATACAATTTTCTTTTGCGCTTTTATCCCACTACCAAGGTACAAAAGCGCAAATTCATTTTGCGCTTTTGAGAAAAAAAGGTTGATTTGCGCTTTCGGGTTTCACCGAGCGTGGGGGGAATAGGTCAACTATATATAATATAATAATATGATGATGCTACGAGAGCGATGGTTGAATGGTCGTCATGGTTGAAATATATACAAGGTTATTGAATATTATATACCCTTTCTCAATCAAATATTGGATGATAAAGACAAAAATGGCAGCGTAAAGGGAGCCAATAATGATCAAGTATTAATGCGCGGAAATTTTTATCGAAATGAACTTCTATTTTAATACCTTGGTATATCGTTACTATATTTTTTATTATTTTTCATTAAACATTTAAATGTACACGAATTTACGATAATCTAACATTATATAGATGTTCTAATCTAATATTTTTCTATAATCAAAATTCGAGTTTTTGATTTGATAACATTTAGAATTAAGGCACCTAAAATTAATTTAGTATAATACAATTTTTACTTATTAGCACTTAAAGTTATTAGCTAGTTTTAAAATGTCCATGAATTTAGAATGGTGCACGAGTATACTCGTATAGTTCAAACTTTCAAACTTATCCAACAATTACATTGGTATTAGGTGTGAATAAAAAAAAGTCTAAGGCCTATACACCCATAAGATTTAAATGTTCATCTAAATACTTACACTGCAAAGCTTAACCTCCAAAAATGCTGCACAGATGTAATCGAATTTACGTAATTATGTTTGGTGTAAAGGTTTCATAATAATTCAAATTAATAGAGCTTTATGCACTGATTTATATGCAAAATCTAACGTTGTTTTTCAATCAATATTGTTATTATAATTATAATTCATTATACCAATTACTATTATTTATAAAATATTGCATGATATAATATATTATAATATATGTGGGTGTATGTTAATCACAAGTTATTACCGACTTAACTACAACATGTGTCTTAATCTATTAGTTTACTATAACTATTGTTTATTATCAGTAGTAGCTAGTAATGAATACTAATTTTTTATAATAATAATTATTAATCATATTAATATTATATTTTTTAAAATTAAAATTGGTGATTTTGTTATATACCTAAAAGTTACTGTTCTTATAATTTTATTTGACTGTTTTGTTGCTTGTAAAATGTTCGAACATATTTTATCTATTTTGAAACTAAGTTAGATAAATTCTAAGTGATTCAATCTGTTGACATTATCTAAATCCTGCTATCCGACTATAATAATAATATCCTGTATTTCGAGTAGACAATTTTTTTAAAAATAACTTGGTTGGTAAAACGGTTTTGATTGAAATGTATTATTGTAATATCAAAAATGCATGTTTAATATCTTTTATTCAAACTTATATTGGAGGTGGAAAAATCAAAATGGAAGGTTAATAGTATTTATGCAGTTATGCGAAAATGTGTCGATAGGACGAAAACAAATTTGGTACCTACAATAGAAATATTCAAACATAATATAATGTGAAGTATAAGAACTCGTCACCATCATAATATATCATTTGTATCTATATAATAGTATATAAGTATAACATAATATATTATTATCAACGAATCTGTCAGGATAAAAATTTCTCGTTGCGGGCAATCGAAAAAAAAAATAAAACTACCTATGTACAAAATGCCATTGAAATGAATAATTAATAATAAATTTAAAAATATTATTAAATGGGATATTTTTTAAATAACGGTTTTAATATACGATTCTGATTGTTGATGGTTGTTGATTGCCACTATAACGATAATGCGGCATGTCGATGAAAATTACAACATACCTAGTCCACTCGTCAAATTCGGGGAGGTGTTTTTTTTTTGTCGACCAGTCGACTGAGGCCGTTTAATCTATAATTGTTCAGGTACCTACGGAGTTGTTTTTATAGCATATTAAAATATATTATTATAGAGACATTGACAACGTATATATTCGAAGACACTGCATAATGCAAGGTGTCAGAGACCACATTATATTTAATTTGAATGTGGTTTGACTGGTCATACCAAAATGTTCAACATTTTTCGATATGTTTATTGGATAGACGTCATATAAAAAATAATTAGATACCGATCGATGCGATTTGAAACAAATCAAGCGGGTATTTCGAGGTTCATTAAAAAAGTATTAGAAAATAATTTATAATAATAATAAACACAAGTCTGTAAACTGATGTGTGTTTCAATATCTATATCCTATACATTATGTTATACAATGTTATATTCAACGACCAACCACGATTGTTTTATTTCTGTATGAATTATCTTTATGTAATTAAATAAATAATATATTCATCATTATTTATAACATACAAAATACATTAACAGTGCAAAAATTATATGTTAACACGATTTGTTCTATTTCAATATGATTCTTGGATCTTAGATCTTCGATCAAACCGATCAGAATGCCACGTGCGTACGTTATGTATTTCCAAATTGGAGCTTGTAGAAAACGATTTGTTACACGCATCGCACCCGAACGGTTTCTCGCAGTGTGTGTGCGTCGATGTATTGTCAACTAATACTGACTGAATTTAAACAATAATTAATTATATTCATATACCATATTAATATTATTAATATTTCGGTAGAATAACAAAAAAAATATCAAATATTATCATTTTATTTTTATTAGGTACAAATTATTATTTTATTATTAGATGCCTATTTATTTGCACAAGATTTAGAAGCATGGCACTTGGAAATTAGAATTGCATAGTCTGTCTGCTTTTCTACACTTACATTTGTTTTGCAACCCTGTGAACAATTACATCGATCATATACCTGTCCTCCTAAATAAGAAAAGGGGCGGGCTGCTTCTCGCAATGATATTGAATTTGCCGGTTCGTCTTCGATTTGTACAAATTTTTCTTTACAAATCGTAAACTCGTTTCTGCTATACACTGGTTGCAGTTTTCCTTCAATCGTACCGTTTTCGTATAAGTTATCTTTCACTGAAGTATAGGTATTTTAAAATATTAATAGTAATATAATATAATATATAGTTATATTATTACTTGACATAATCACTCCAATAACACATCTAAGATCACTCCGTGCTCTATCTACATCAGGGATTTTAATTCTAACTGACTTCCCAATATTTCCTTGGCAAAATCGTTTTTCGAATATTTCCGTCATTTTTTTGGCTTGAATTTTCAGATCATTTAATGGCTCTTTCTTGTTTTGGTTAATTGGTGTTTTTATTGTTTTTGTTTGTTTTTCAATTATTTTATCTTCATCATTTTCTCCTATTTCACAATTCACTTCTTTATTTTCGTCGTCGTTAGAAAGGATCTGTATTGACTCTTTAGTAACCTAAAGTTCTTCTTCGTTTTTTAATTTTGCAAACATGTTTGCAGGAAGTAATGACGACGTTAAAACGGCGTTTTAGGAGGTGTACCAATCATTGCTTCATGTGGTGAATGTTTTGTATCATGGTGGTAAGCACGATTTTTCATTAACTGTACGAATCTTAATCCATTGCTCCATTTGTTTGTTTTATTATCTTGGAGCCATATTGCAAGCATATTGTCGACATCTTGAATTGCTCTTTAAGAGGACGTGATACCCGCATGTGTTGTCTCCGTCTTACAAATGCGTAACATGGTACATTTTTCGCTCAGCAGAACACGTGTAGCTCCGTTAACTTAAAAATTAGAGTGAACTGACCTCTTATAAAATTTAAAGGCAAGATTATTATCTAGACAACCTCATATGCTTTTTATTTTAGATCAAATTTAAAGCGAGTTATGAGTATTTTAAAATTGTACATTTTTTGTGCATCTTAAAATACTCATAACTTCCTTTAAAATTTAAATATAATAAAAAGCATATGAGGTTGACTAGATAACAATCATACCTTTAAATTTTATGAGAGGTCAATTCACTCTAATTTTTAAGCAAACTGAGCTACATGTGTTCTGCTGAACGTAAAATTTACTATATAATGCACTTGTAAGACAGAGACAACGCATGAGGGTATCACGTCCTCTTAAACTGAATCGTGGTTTTGAGAGTGTTTTGGCTAACTGTGAACTATTTTTAAATGCTTCCGCAAAGTGCAAAGTTCAGATATTATTTTATTTACAAATTCACGTCCAACAAAATATTAGCAACTACTTCGACAGTTTTATGTCTTAAAGGTCTAAATATGACAAATTTTATTAAATTATCTTGGTAAACCTAACTTATTATTTATAAGAATATAGAAAAAATATTTTAAAAAAAAATTCAGAAGTCTCCTTTCAATACTTAACAATTCATTTTTAAATAACTTAGTGTAATCATACGATACATATAACGTTATAGGTACTGCTTACACCGTTGATCGTATATACGTATTACATGCGCAATATGCACGAATGGTGTGTCGTCGAGTTCGTGTGGGCATAATTAAAAACGTCGACAGACACTTGCAGACGCAGCGATGGAAATCGACGATAATCATTCTATATTATAATCGGACGGTAGTCGTTTCGAAAACAAAAATAAATAAATACGCATCCGAAAAAACGTGGGCAGCGGCGGACCAGCGGGTCCGTCAATCATATCGCGTTCCTATACATAATAATTATTATTATATCGCATAGTACACCAATGTAAATAATATAATAAAATGAATATAATATATTATGTTATACATTATTATTATTATTACATCATACATAAGTACTGAATTCACGTCGTCGTATCATTACATTATTTACCGGCTCGCACGCACTCCAATAATAATTAAAAATATGTGGACCGGACGTATCCATACCACATTTTTCACTTCCCTCCATTCCCCAACCACGAATTCGCTTTACGACTACGACGGAGACCTTCCTCGAACCTGTAATATATTATATTTGTTTATCCTGCTGTTGTGGCCTGCACGCACCACAGCCCAATGCTGGAGCCCGACGACGTAGGTACCTATAATATTATAAGATATATTATCGCTGCAGTGAAAAACGGAATCGTGTGCGATCACTCTGTGTAAAATAATATAATATTTTTTATTTATTATTATTATGTCTATAGGATAATAATAGTAATACTATATGCTATATGACCTGCGTATTTTGTAGTACGAAATTATGCAGAAACAGCAGCTATGAGTCCATTAAACTCAATCGATGAAGGAAGTCTGCGGATAGTTTACGAAAGTATTAATTTGTCTCTTTTATATAGTTAACAAATAATTCCGAACACGATGACATGGAAAGAAAGTTATATTATATATATTTCAAACGCGGGTGGCTTCTATTATACCCATATAATAATATGAAGAATTACGACTCGTCGGCCGATTAATACGAACATCGAATAATAGTGGTCCGAGATTTATAGCGATGCATATCTGCATAGGACGGCGTAGCAGTGTCGGCTTGGCCCACCAAAGTAGGTACATGTTTATAAACAACAAATAAATTCGAAAACAATTTGACCGACATGATAATTTACTGTTTTTGAGTTAAAAACTCACAGTAGCAGAATAATAAATTTAAAAATGCCAACCTAATTAATTGTATTTTGCTTGCATATTTTAAAAGTCTTTGACGTGTATTATATTTTATTTAGGAATAAATAAAAAAAATTAAATTGTTTAAACTTTCATCATTTGATTAAAAGATAATAACATTTTCAAAATATTTTGGAAAATTTAGTGCGGTAATAATCATTTTTTAGTGATAAGAAAATCTTTTGGCTATTAATAATAATTTTTCACTCTATTTCAAAATAAAAACTAGTAAAATTTTATAAATTATTATGAAGTTTTGATATTAGTTTTTTTTATTACTCTTAAGAGTCGTTTAAAAATAAATAGTAACTATAATTGCCGTTTTCTGGTTTATATAATTTGGCTTCAGCCGAAAAACTAGCTACGTCTTTGGCTTTGTAATTTGCATTTATAAAATCATCTTGTGTGTATGACGTATGAGTTTGAGGTACACAAGACCATATATACCGTCATACCGAAATGTAAACCTCGCGATCCTATTACAGATCCGAATCCCTGTTCACCATATCCTCGCGACGACCTGCAGCCTATAACATGTACTACCTAATGATGATAGTATTATTAAAGTAATGGTCGTGAATAGGTATCGGTATGTGTGCAGTGCAAGTATAAAGGTACGCGTATGTGTATTACGTAGTCGGACCATATTATGCGCGGTGGACGAGCGTCAGAGGCGTCAGAGGACTGGGTCGAGCACAAACGGGTGGAATATTTATGTTTGTAATTAACATTAAAGTCGTGTTATAATTATTATAGTAGTCTCGTAAGACAGCAGCCTGCGTGTCAGTCATAGTCGCGGTCGCGGTCGAGTTTCGGTCGGACGATCGCGGCGTGCGCGCACACACACACACATACATACACTAGTGGATTTTTTACCGACAAACGCGTATCGCGTTGGTAGTAGTAGGTTCTATTTTGGATAGGTAAGCAGTTCGATATATACATTTATATATTTTATAAATTAAAATATACCTATATAGATATTACAGATAATATGGTTTTGGCTGACGTCTGATGGTTTTACTTTACTCGGCTCTACTACAGTCTCTCTAATCCCATTATAATATATTATTAGTATACATATTTGCTGCTGTACATTCGTTCTTAATGGATACATCGTTCAGATATTATATAATAGGTACGATACGAATATAATATTAATATATACCTATACGTAACATATATGAACGAGTTATAGTATCGCGTACGATAAGGTACAATTCAAATGCAATTTGTTTCATACCACGAACGCTATGTGTAATTTATTGGTACCTATAATTAGTATTTTATGTATGTGTGCGAAAAATTGAAAATAATAAAAATACCAAAATATTTAGAGCAGAATACGCGTCTAAATAATGATATTATCATAATAAGGAGAAAAACCACAGTGTACCTACTTCTTATAGAACCAAACTCACAGTCAACCATGTATCACCGAATGTTTCCAATACACAGATGAACACAGAAACTTCAACATACCCAACAGCCAACACATATAAGACGCAGCACTCGGACCAGACGCAGACACCATCACACAAATTCTCAAATTCTTATAAGCAAAATTAAAGTGTACAATAAAATATAAAGAAAAAAAATTGTAATCGCTAATTATAACTAATGGCCTTTGTCGCCGATGTTAATTAAGATCAATAAAAATAACATATTAGACGAGATAACATATTATTGCGACAATGATCAGTGCAGTATAATATGATATTATACCATCATGCACCACTACGTTTAATCAGCAAAGCTGTGCATTGGCCAGTCAAAAAAAGTTAAAGCTCCTTCCTGCCAACTATTTGGAATCGGCCACCTTTTTCCTACACCTCCACTTTTTTCGATTTTCCTCATCCCCTATGCAGCTCTCATATCATCCTCAATAATATCCAACAATCTTTTTTTTGGTCTTTTCCCTTCAACGTTCATTTTCGTAACTACTCTTACTGTTTTTGTTTCCTGTCACCCCATCAGATTTAGTTATTAATCAGTTCATTTTATAGTCACGTGAAGTTAATTAATTTAGAATGTGAATTCTATAGGTTTTAAATATTATATTATTTTTAGTACAAATTATTGTTTTTATAGAAAAAAATAACCAGAAATAGATACACGGATACACCAATTTATTATTTATAATCTGAAACTTTTAATACCATGCATAATAATATACTGAAACATTTTAATTGTAATAAATAAAAAAAAAATTTTTTATTTCGTTAAATAAAAACATAATTTATTGTAGATTGTCGGAATGATGAATGCACTATTTATATATTTCAATAAGAAACAAAATAACGCCCTTAAGTATAAACTATAAATAGATATACACCTATATATATTTCATTTGAAAATTTAAATTTCACCCAAACATATTTATATCGAATCATACTACAATTTCACTACCATATAACCCAGTTTTGCGTTTAAAGAGACATAAATGATTGTTGTAATAATCTAACCATATGGTTTGTGCCGTGATTTTATAAAAAAAAAATCTAAGAAAAAACCTGAATACATATTGTAACTTTACTTAGTAAGGAATGACTAATAAGTTACAAGTTAAAACAGTTAATGATAGCTTAATATGAAACAATATTATTATAATTATTACCTACTATATTATATTATGCACAATTTTTCTTGAAAAAATTAGTTCAACATACCGTATTTCAAATACAAAAATAACTAACTAATCAGTAATTATAGATATCAATATAAATATATTTTAAAATATCTTTATAAATATAGGTTACAGAATGTGTCCATTCAGAATCGTATTCAACAATTTATAATTGAATTAATCCATTTTAATTAACTGCAGCGGAGCTGCACATGACGAGATTCATTGGAACCTAGCAATATAATATAATATAGTATAATATAATATAATACTATAATACTATACATGGAGTAATCTTCCGTTTTTTTTTTTTTTTTTGAGAAAGTTTAAAACAAACAGGCACAGGAATGTACGTGATTTTTTTAAGCTTAAAAAAAAATTTACCGTGCTTTTGGAGTACATAATATTATCATTTCCAAAAAATATAAACTTTAATTCAAACTGACTCAGTGTTCTTTGTGCGTTGTGCGCTGTTATCTCCGAAATGGATATTCCTTGTATACTATAACTATTAAATATACAAAAAAGATTTTGATCGATTGTTTGATATAATTTCTCATGTCAAAAGCTTGTTGTCAATGATCTGAATTCTGAAAATTATATCCAGATGATTGTATGAGTTTTGCCAATTTGTTTATGATAATAATTATTAATTTGATTTCCGTCAAAGAATAGTGTGTTTAAGCGTTTTTAATTTCTAATAGGATAGGATTACTTACTTTTACTTTGAATTGTATTTTTTCTAGGAACTGCATAAAAAAGTAATTATTAATAATCGGACAAATTTTGGTTTCCACAACAGTGACATTAAAACAAAGTCAAAATGTATGCACTCGTGCAGTCGGCATCGGAAGGACGTCGCGTCACATGAACATTGAAACGTGTTGTTGGTGAGTAATATTACTTTTTCGGTATTCTATATAATATAGACTATAAAAACAGAGGAATAATAATATTATAATAGACGAAGTTGCTTTTTTTAAACAAAATATTATTTAAAAATAATGGAATACACACCAGCTGATATTAAAATATGATAGTGAATTTCTTAGGACCTGCTAAAAAATATTTATAATAATATACAAGTACGTTTTTTTTCAAAACTATGATTTCATAATTTGACCAGATAAAGATTCACCACCCTTGCTATCTAAACTAGTGCATAATATTGTATACAAAAACCTTATATAGTTAGGCTGTTATTCTTAACCGGTAAATCATGGTGATATTGAAACTTAAATTATTGTACACAATTAATCGCCGCGATGTATACTCGTCACACGTGTTATACGTCCACGCCAATGGTTTGAACATTAGATCCAACAATAAATTATTTGAAAAATACTCCATACCGAGTTTATGTTATATTTCATGCGTGTATTATATTGTATGATCATCTTTAAATTTTTATAGATTTACAACAACATTATAATGCATCATCCCTTTTGGCATTTACAAAAAGACTATTGTGATGAACATTATGTTATATGGGTGAATTAATATAATTTTGGTTTAAAATAATTAATGATCATTATGATATATTTGAAAATTTATTTTATTTAATAAAATATAATAATAATAATAAATATAAAATAGATATTTATATAATTTAATAACAATTACTTTTAGAGTGACTTAGCATATGAAATTAGCCATTAGGTACTATTTTTTTGGTTGATAAATTCAAATAATCCAGCAGAAAGTTTATAAGGCAATAATCAACTGCTTTATCGCATATCATTATGAACTTTGCCACATTAAAAAACAATATAAATGAATTGTTATTTATTTATTCATATGGTATAACTAATGTAGGCTATAAACTATAGATACATGCAACACAATATACATAATATACATATTATATACGTACTTAGACAATGAACGATAAATAATTAGTAAGCAATAACGATGATAACTACAATATTAAAAATAACAATAATGATAAGAGAAATAAAAAAGATTAGCTTAATAGTAATATTGTGATAATAGTAATGTTAGGTGAATTATAATATTTTGAATGTACCAACACTTCTCCGGGTCTATAAAATGCATAATACTGGTTAAAAAATGTTCGATAATTATAATACGACATTATTTGTTATAATATATTATATACTTACAATAATAATTATGTGTTTATAATATTTATTCTTATCACTGAATTCAAAACGCGTGATTCGTGAAAAGATTGAATATTAGAAAGGTACGCATTTACGTGATAATAGATATATTTTGATAATTATAAGTATAACTTTAGTGGATTTGGGATTGTAATGTATAGTTTTAATTGATTTGAAACCTACGACGAAATGACAAGAAGTTAACCGAGGGAAGGACACGTATATAATATTGTGCACATAAATAATACCTATTTGGATTTGAAATTAAAAATAAATTACATTAATTCAATAAAACATGTTGGTTATTTCGTCATTTCGTCACAAAGACGCCTACTTTCAATGCATGTACATATTATAATATAATACCTACATACAATACATACGTACAAGAAAGAAAAATCTATTAAATATCTAAGTAAATACGAATGGTAATGGTTTTAAGATAAATTATTGCCGATAAGATACTCAAGCCACGCTCAGAAAAACACGTCAGAGATAGGCGGTAACTATATACCTACACTCTAGCTGTCCGATATAAATATTATTTTTATATTCCGGTAGATCTACCTATACATATAATATTTTGTTGAATATGAATTATGAAAAATGAACATAATTTGCAGCATAAGATTTGATGTTTATCGAAACAAGTAAAATTCAATTAATGCCGGTTTGGTGTATAAATATATTGGCATCATACATATGATGCTAACAAACATAATTTACAATACATTAATTTTAAATTATTATACACACTATGGGTATGCAATTAATATTTGTGTAGAATTTTCAAAAGCCATCTATTCATAAATCCAAGTTTTTAATGTTTAGTGACATTATAATATGGTATTCGTTGTAAGTTGTTTATTTAATATAATTTAAAAGCTAAACAGTATGAAGTTGCATTTACTATATAGTGTAAACATCTACATAACATTCTAACCACGGTAAATAATATCATTTATATAAAACATGTAACAACATATTTACGGTTTAACGTTAATTTTAATAATATCATTATACCATGACAGCTCACATGGTGTCCTCTTACGAGTATACTAAAAATATTGTCAAATATCATCTGTAATGGTAATTTATTTAACTTTATGAAAAACTTCCCACAAGGGTCTACAGTATCGGTATCGTTATTTCTACTAGCGATTAACGATATACCTACCTCAATTTATATAATCTCCTGTTAAGTGTACACTATTTACCGACGACTTTAATATTTTTTGTGTGAGCATCAATCCAAATAGAACCATAAACTACCTTCAGGAAGTAATATTAGCACTACAAGATTGGGCAAGGGTCTTAAGTTTCTCTTTTTTAGTTGAAAAATCTCAATGTACCTTTTTTATCAATAAAATAAATATTGGTAATACCACCGTGACAATGAACAATATCCCTATTCCAAAGAAAAACTCTATTAATATACTAGACATACTGTTCGGTTTTAGAAACACGTAGATACCTCATCTAAAAACTATCCGAAAAGATTCACTTATAAGAATGAATATCCTTAAATGTCTGGCACACAAGTCATGGGGAAGTCACTCTTCTAGTCTATTATAAATACATAAAGCAATCATTCTATCTAAACTCAAATATGATTCTTTCCCATTTATAGATGCTAAGTCATCAGCTCTTAAAATGAACGATACTGTGCACAACACAGGACTAAGGGCTTGTCACCGGAGCCTATCGCTCCAGTCCTATTCCCGGCGTGCTTGATACAGTCGGCGTAACTCCACTCCATATCTAGAGTGTTCATAGCTCCATGTTACTTGCAACTATAGACGCTCTCAAAATAGCCTCAATTAGGTATCGAAACAGACCACAGACGCCCTAAAAGACATCCCATCCCTACATATGGACGTTATCAAAAACGAAATTTACAGACACCTCCTTGGTTATTAAAAAGCTACATCAACAGTGAATTAAGTACACTTTTGAAGAAAGACACTTTGCCCATAACTTACAATCAACAACTTACTTCAATCATCTCCGATTTCTACGATTATACGAAAATATTCACTGACGAGCGAGGGCTCCAAAATGGAAAATGGTGTCAGAGCAGTGGTAGTATTTCAAGAGCACATCAACATGCTGAGACTACCTAATTTTAGCTCCATATATACAGCTGAAGCAGTGGAAATTTACTTTGCCTTGGACTTCATAAAAACAAAATGTATACACAAATCAATAATCCTATGTGACTCCCTAAGTGAATTGGGTAGTATTGAAAAATTATCCAACCCAAACGAAATCACCAGGAAAATATATAATCAACTCAACATCCTTCTTCAATCTGGCTATTCAATCGCATTGATTTAAATCCCTTGTCACAACCAAATCTTGGGAAATGAAAGATCTAACGATAAAGCTCGTCAAGTAATTACTTCCTATGATGCTATTAGACTAAATAAATTCACCCTCCACGACGATAAATCCATATCAAAAATAATCTCAAACAATATATGGCTAAGGGCATGGAAACAAGGTAACTCAAAACTAAACGAAATAAAAAATACCATCCACACATTACCCTATCCAACGGACTTCTCAAGGAAGATGGAAACCGCATTAAATAGAATAGGTATAGAAACACATCGCTAACACACCAGTACTTGATGAAGCAAGAAGACCCACCAATATGCGCCAGTTGCGGTACACACCTATCAATCAAACATATTGTATCCGAATGCCGTTTCTATGAATCGGACAAACGAGAAGCTGGAGTATCAAATATTATGTCGGAAGCTCTCCATCCAGATAACATAAGTCATATGATGATGTTTTTAAATAAAACCAATCTTATAAATAGTTTATAATCTGTTCTTGTTTATATAATACGTAAATACTGTATTCTTAAAAAATTTTAACCTTAAACTCCTTGTATGCCAATGGTCATAGACACCGAGGCTTATTGATTTAAATAAAAAAATAATATCATTGTTATTTGTTGTATTATATAGTTATACGTATCTTTGTTAATACATATATACAATATGCATTATACATATAGGAACATATGTCACCCAGTGGAAATTTCATAAAATCTTCCTATAACTACAAGATTTGTCGTACAAAAAAATTATTTAGCAATATGGAAAATATATTGAATTTTAAAATAAATATTAATTAATTAATATAAATATTTTCCATTTATACAAATAACTAAGTACAATGCATAATTTGTGCATATTAAATATAAAATAAATTATTAGGTTTATGTTGAGCACACCCACCACTTTATGTAGGTAGTTAAATTTAAACCACACTCCTCTCACAAAATATACTAAAAACATGTTAGGAAAATCAGTAAAGTGCTGATGTGCCAATTCTGGAACAAATCTGCTTAAAAATGTTCTAGTCTTTAAACTTAAGATTTAAAATTTAAAATTTAAAAGTCAGAATTTCGGTCAACTTTAATATTTTTACAAAAAATAATTAACATATTTTGAACAGATATATTGAGGTCAATTAGTCAATAAATTTTCGATCTTTTTGGTAGATAATTGGGTGAAATAATTTATAATATTAATTGAGTACAGAGAAATATCCCGAAGTAGACATTTTTGATATTCTTAGCCATGTCCCCACAAATAAATGAAAATATTTCAGAAAAAAAGTTAAAACTATACATGAACATATAATCATTAAAAAGTGAAGTAATCGACTTCTTTATCAGCAGCAAATTAAATGTTATAGACTTTTGTATTCCATAAATCTAATTAATCAGTTTATCAATACTAAAAATTGGTCAACTATAGGTAACTATTTTGTTAATTTATTAATAAAATGCAGGTTTGCACCTAATAGTTCAATTCTTCGATGGTTTGTATTTAAGTAAAGGTATGAAAATAATAACAAAGTAATATAGAACATAAAAACATTAAATAATATATCTATCAAACGCATTAAAGGATTTAAACAAAATTAAATAAGTGGTTCTCATTGACAAGAAAGTCCGCTTAATGACTCACATTTTAAATAATAAGCGGAATGGAAAATTACCAATAAAAATAAAATAGTATTATTTATGAGAGTTTCTGATTGGTATTTAAAAATATATGAGAGAAAGAACGGAAGGTGAATTAATTGAACCAGAATTGAGTTTTTGGAGTAATGAAATGTCAAGATCATGTCGACAATTTAGGTACTATAAGGGTGTAAAATTAAGCTTTAGGATACCACATTATATATTTAAAGTATAATTACGGTGAATTTGATACGTAAAAAAAAAAATCCTCACAGGAAAAATATACTGAACTTATGCTATATTATAAACGAATAGATATTAAAGTATTAAATTGGTTTTTTAATGTAACTGAATAAATTAGCATTCAATTATGAAAACATACTGCAGAGTATTTATTTAAATTTCTATTAATACTAATGCAAATCTATGTATAACTACTGTTTATAATAGATTTTGCTTCTATAATAGATATATATATATATAAATTTATAATATAATATTGTAATGAGCTATATAACCATTCTGAATTTGAGTTAATTGATGATACGTTTATATTATAAGTAGTATTGTGCAGTCTTGTGCATACATTTTAAAATACACATATTTATATTTATATTTTACGTTGCAGCTACACTGAATGTTTCTATCGGTTTATTGAAAAATATTCAATAAACCGATAAACAAGAAAATGAAAATGTTGTGGTTCACTTAGTCTGATTACGCTATAATATATTTAGAACGAAAAGCGTATTTAAAAAATATAACAAACACGAAAACTAAACTTTATAACGTAACTTTCCAGTTGTCACGAGAAAAAAGCGAGTGTACAAAGTTAATATTAACTCATTACACTATATTATGCACAAATTTCAAGACCTGGGGTACCTACAACGTTTATATATACGTATTATCTGTATCCATATTTGCATATATTCTATCGAAGATATTTTAGTTGAGTAAGATTATATTTAAAAGACGTGATATAGAAGCGGATAGCTTAATTTATAATCGTGCTTATTTTCTTTTCTTGATGATTGTATTCTATAAATATATTACCATTATTAAATTATTCAATTATATTACAATAGCTGTATAACTCAACATTTATCAGAAAAATCGAATAAATATAAAATATTACCTATGGTGCTATAGCTGTTATTGACCACTATCGTATAGCACTTAGTATATTATTTTCGCCTGTAGTTCAAACCACTGTATACATTTCTTTTATATATCATTAAAAAAATCAATATTAGACACTTTTGTTTTTAAAAATAAAATTATTCAATTCTCGTGAGCCAAAACGAAACTCGTATGTAATCCACCATATAGAAACTTACAGGGGTTGAAAAAATAATCTACCTAGTCTCAATGAATCACATATATAACATTTATTAAAATCGAATAGGTCCGTTACCCCAGTACCACCAAAGCATAATATATAAAGGTCAAAAAGTATCTTATCAATTGTTATTTCATTTGTACACATTTGTAATCCTATTTAAACATTTGTACACCTCCCAGAACTTATGAAAATGAATTTTCCGGTGGCGGTACTGGTGTGTATGAATGTATTAAAGAGCATAAAGTTAAAAATCACTATAATACAAATTTAATTTGGATACTAAAAATCTTATAAGATTAAAATCTAAATTTTATAAAAAATACAATTTGAATAAACAAATATAAATATGATTTTAACAAGAAATTGAAATAGAATTAATCGATTTTTAAAATAAAAATAAATAAATGGAATAAGAACTAAAAACATAAAATCAAGATTTCAAAAAAATCATTTTTTTATTTAAAAATGCTAAATCAAAATTTCATATATCTTATTTAAATAAAAAAATGTCTAAAGAGGTATAAAGTTAAATTTAAAAAAGCAAAAATCAAGATTTCATAAAATATCCAAATTTTAAGGATATTTTTTATTTTTATTAAAAAAAACTATTAGTATTGACACTAAAATTGAATATTAATGAAAAAAATCAAGATAAAAAAGCGGGTAAGTAAGTAGATGTCGCTCTGCTATACAGTAGGTTATAAGTGAGTTACAGTAATGGATGGTATTAAATTTGAATTCAAATTTCAATGATATAATATCATTGTGTACCTACGAAAAACGATTTTGAGTGGAGACGGTTTGTCAGTCTAGGATATGCGTTATACTCTTATACTATGTTAATTATATAATTGTTATTATTTTTTAAAAAAAATGTGGATACCTATAAAATAAATTCCAAATTTATCAAACAGAGTCATTATGTACCAAATAACCCAACTCACTCAGAGTAATTCATAGTAGGTATATACACTTTAAAGTACCCAAGAATAATATTTTTAAATTACAATGATATGGCTAAAATTGTTATTTTTGGTTATTGATTTGGTAATTTCATCCAAATTTGAACTTTAAATGGTTATGAAAAAAATTCGTTCTCATTTATTTTTAATATTTTCAAACTTCTATTATATTAACTGATGGGGAACCTTGTATTACATTTCCAAGTTTTTTGACCCAACGGATACAATTTTATTGACATTTATAGAATAAAAAACGAAAAATGTCATATGTCCATAAATGTGTTACTTAAAATTGTTGAAATATTTTGAAAATGTTATCAAGTATAGGAATCAACAAAATAAATATGTGGTGTAAATTTCAGGTTTCTACAGTTGTCCGTTTTTGAATAACATTAAAATAAGAATATCGGTACACGAGGTATTGAGTGAATATCCAATGTTGTAATTCAAATGCTCATAAAAATTTAATTTTACTTTTTGATAGACATTTTTTATTTGTCAAAAGTAGACAAACTCATGAATTGTATGAATGAATTGAATTTTCAAATGTTATATTTACAAAGAAAAATTTTAATGATTTTCTAACTCAAAATAAATTGCAAATTTTCGTGATTTTTAACTATTTTGTCAAAATTCAAACTTTCAATGCTTATTAAAAAAAATGTGACTATGTATTTTTAATATTTTTTAACTATTACTGTGACAATATATTATATGAAGCCTTGTATTAAATGCTGTAGCTTTTTTTCCCAACGAATAAAATTGTATTGTCATTTATAAAAAAAAAACTAAAATGATCGAAATTTTCAAATGTCTATAAATAACTAAAAAAGTTTTGAAATTCTTTGAAAATTTTATCATGTTTATAAAATTACAGTATAAACATTCAGTGGAAATTTCATGTTTCTACGGTGTTTTGTTTTAGAGTTACACCAATATCTAAAATGCCCGTTTTTCCTTAATTTTCTTTTGGTTTTTCCCGGCGCTTTTGAAAACTATAGGGCATTTAAAAAAATGACCTCCACAATACACCAACTAGATTCACTTTCCAACTGGAAAAGTTACTGAAGTTGAAAATTACTAACAGAGTCTAATGTTAATTGAAAATTATTTGAATATAAAGTACTTTAAAAATAAACGAAACACTTTTAAAGGTAGGTAGTATAAGATATAATTTTATAGATTTTACCTGTTGTACAAATTGTTATAAATAAAATAACAACCATGGATACAATTAAGATTACAAAAGTGTACAATCGAAATAACAGTCATTGGTACCAGTCGGTAGTCTGCAGTGAAGTCGGTAAAACCAATACAAGCAAATGGTGGTACCGGCGTAACGGTTACATCAGTACCGCCACCGGAAAATTGATTTCTCTAAGTTCTGGGAGGTGTACAAATGTTTAAATTAGGATTCCAAAGATGTAAAAATAAAATAACGATCGATAAATTATTTTTTCACCTTTATATATGCTTTCGTGGTACTGGGGTAACAGACCTAAATCGAACAATTAATTTCTGAAATTAGCCATTAAAATAAAAAAACTATTTCGCATTTACATATAAATGGATAGCTGATATACACATTTAACTAACATTAAAATCGTATTAATCTATTCTAAGAAAAATATATTAAAGTATAGGTATAAACAATTCCAAAAATATCTTATCTCACTTTTGTCATCACAACGCATCATAATATTTATATTGTCTCATTATCCCATTGTAAGCTATCGCCTGCGACAATAACACATCGTGTGGTAGTGACACTAGGTCTATAATCAACTGAAACATGATCGGAAATTTTTAGACGAAATCGAACATCTTTGCTTTTAAGTTCTTAACCATGTTTCATAAGAAACCCCTATTTTTGTTTGTCGGTCTTGAGAAAGACGTTGGTATGTCATGACGTTGTTTGAATTTTTGGTAATAGGGTGAGAGACTGACGTCTTCAGATGCAGTAAAAAAATGATATACCTATGTATAACTACGGTCAAACCAATACAAAAATATACTCATTGAATGTATTGTAATGTTTGCTTTACAATGTATTGCGGACTGAGCGGTAAAATTGTACTTGTACACTTATTATACTTATTAGTTATTATATTGTATTAACATTCCATGTTTTATAATTTTAATAGTTGCGTAAAATGTTCGTTTTTGATTTGATCTGAATTTGTATTTGTTTTTCAAATTTATTGTACTGATAAAAAATTATAAAATATAATATTTTTAAATTATTGAATACAACGTTCGAATACGTATTGTACATATTTTGTACGTTTACGTTTATAATAATAACGAACATTCCAAACAGGTATTTTTCGTACAACGATAAACGTGTACGGCCATGGTCGTGTTTCGGACCATGTGCACTACATGACGGGTAAAATTATACTAGTGATGTCCTTTAAAAATGCAATTTCCTCAAAAACCACCTACTCTGTCATTATATTGGGTAATGAGTGTCGAAAAAAACATACGATAATAATTTATTGTTCGGCGTTGGTGTCACCATCATTATAATCTTATTATATAGGTATACAATAAATATATGCGCACCTATATCATTATATTACACATAATTCTCCCTTTAATATCGCGTGTTAGACCTAATGGCCACAATACATAATAAACAAATAAATATTACATTGCATTTGCATAATAGTATATTATACGAAAACTTATAGATATATGTACCTATAGGTACTATATAGTACCTATACGTTAGGTACTACATTTTGTGGTGGACAAAGTTGAATTTTTTTTTTTTTTAATTTGGCTCAAATCATATCATATTGTTGTAGACACAATAGCTATATTTTAATACACAATATACATAAAATATTATATTGTATTTGCATAATAGTATAATATTATACGAACACTATAAGAATGTAAGAATGCATACCGCCACATATTAGTTAAATACCTACAATACTAGATTTTGCGACAGTTCAGTTGATTTTTTTTAAGATTTGGTTTAAATCATAAAATTTATTTCAATTCAAACATTTTATGAAATAAAATGCGGTACTGATACCTTTCCACACCATAAGATACTGCAACAACAGATATCGATTTGATAGTATGCGTTAAAATATATAATATATAATATTAATACATAATAATATAATATATATCGCTACTATATCGATTATATAACACAAATTATATAATAATTCATACGTTCATAAAAAAAAAAAAAACACTTTTTTTAGAAATTCTATTTTAATTCATTAACCAATGACCACTTGTTCATACGATTGGATAGCTTCAGAAAACCGGAAGTTAGTTGTAATAACTATAATATACTATCGTCTATATGACGTACTTATAGTGTTTGTTACCTATACCAATACCTGCAAAAAGTTGAAAAAAAAGAAATTTTCTTTTTAATATTTACAACGTATATTGTATATAATTATATAAGTTTACGTATTATATTATTTTAAGTACCTATGTAATTGTTAAACAAACATTGGTTGGTTTGTTACGGGCTTATAAAGGATAGATAAGCAAATTACTATTATCGTTTTAGAAATTTGTGTTCTTAAAATATGAGAATAGACAACCCTTTATAGTCAAAATCAACCTAATATTAAACGAAAAAACATGGATTGTTATATATATACCTATTTATAAGTAATACAACGTATACTATTATTATGAACTATGGTATACCTACAAATTCAATATGTAAATAAAAATATTAATGAATTGTAAAAATATGACTTAAAATAATAAATATCTTGGATAGGTATAAGTTATTACCTATGAGTCGTTGCAGGTCGATTTTTTGCTAGGGTTAAATTAACACTATAATTTAGTAATAATATTTGTCATTTTTGTATGACAGAAATACATGAAAATTTATATTTCAGCTTAAAATTATTTTTCTTAAAATTGCATCTTAACAAATTGAAACATTTTCTCAGGTAAAAAAAAATAACGAATAGGTACTACGAACATAAGTTAAAACTACATCTATAAAGTAATTAATGATGTCGTAACTAAGGAGGGGGAAGATCGATCGTGTCATTTTTGACGACTCACCCTTCATAAAAAAAAAAAAAAAATCGTCCATAATAATATAGCAATTGACCTGCCACAAGTTTAAACATTTAGCATACTCTAACATCCGCAGCGGTAAAACTCTCTTATCATATATTATTATAAAATAATAAAAATAATATTAAAATGTTGTGCGCATATCGTGGTGTACGAGTATAATCTCTCTCGTATGATATAATATTATAATATAATATATAAAATATATGTATATATACTATATACTATATAGGCACTTTTGCGTTGTATAATGGTCCTATAAATAGCTGCTACCGATCGCGTTGACGTAAAAATCGATTTATTCGTATCGATATATAGAATTACCGGTAAATTGCTAGCAATTTAATGACCACCTGGGCGGCGGAAGCGGGCTACTGCGAGCGGGTAGTCATTTTTTTTTATGTGGATGTACCTAAACGTATAATACTATAATGTGTATAATACGCATATTATAATATCATATTATTCTTAATCAAACCGTTTAAGCCGCCGCCGTGGCGATTAATAGACTCGAGTACCTGTTTGCATCCGAATACGCATTCCACGTGTGTCTAAAATAATAATTATTTATTATGCAATGTCTTCTACAGCTATTATACGTGTTATAATACGTATCCTAATATTATATAGTATATACATATATAGATACGCTATTAATGGTCGACGGTAGTTTTTTACCTCTACGCAGGCATATCCTTCTGAATATATAAGGTGGCCACTCATGTGTATGAATTATTGGCTCACCCACATAACTACATGCAATAAGACTTAAATAAATCTGTGCCAAAAGTTAACAAACATATTGTAATATGAAGTATTAAATCTAATCACAACATTGCAGACATTTTTAGTACAATTATTGGTTGTTTATGGTTTATTGTTACTATTTCCGCAGGACCATATAGATTATAGGTATCAATATTAAGTATGATATAGGCATAGGCGCCAAGTACATGGGTGCTCGGGTGCTCGAGCACCCATTGAAAATATTCATTGGGTGCGGAGCACCCAATATAATTAAAATAGGTAAACCGTTATCACCACGTTCATTGTATGATATCAGTGGCTACAAAGAAAAACCACAGGATATAAAAATCTATTTCATCTATAATTCTGTGGCAAAACCTCGGAAGTCAAAATTAGAAAAAAAAAATTGGGGGTGGGTACAACCCATTACTCCCTCCCCGCCAATGCTTGCGCCACTGTTGTTTTACATTGGTAAGAGCACCCAATAGCTTTTTGAAAACCTGGCGCCTATGGATATAGGTACCTACCGTAATTATTACCTATTCAATCCAATTGAAAGACAAAATATTGTGGATATTTTAAAAGTTATCAACAATCATAATATTTGATTACAATAACAGCAGAAAGAAAAATCGTAGGACTCTAGCTTGCCTGAACTAAAAATTAATATTAATATTTAAAAAAAATCATCCATAACCTCTCAGAGACATTCCATTGTAAAAAGATCGAGCCTAGAAAGTTTAATTAATTTAATCTGTCGGGTGGGCGGGTGACTAGTATAAACTCAGTGCTTTCCTGCCAATTTAAGGTACTCCCATCATTTTAAATCAAAACATTGCTTATGAATTGTACTAATTTATCTACAAAAAACACTGTTTTGATTTTTTTTTAATATAAAAATAAATAACTAAATAATAGTATAGTAATGTATCAAATATTGCCCACCGTATTTAAATATAAATAATAGTTATATTTTGTATTTTGAATTAAGAATTTTAAGTAGAATACTGTTTAAATAATAGGTATGCCGATACCTATAAATTTATAATTAAGACTGATAAAATAAAACTTCGTTAAAAAAAATACATTTATACAAAGTTAATCAGCTACATTATAATATTCAACTCACATCTATATTAAAGATTAGTAGGTAGTTAGTATCGTTAATATAAATTTCAGATTATTTATTTCATAATTTTATAATTATTATGTAAAGAAAGTACACTGAGGATGTTAGTGGACAATTAAATCGATTCCTCGATCGCCAAAGCGTACTGAATAATATTATGCAAATGATGCAAATATGAATATCCCTTTGAAAATCAGAAAACGTTTGTCTTAATTTGGAAATTTGTTATGTAAAAATAAAACCATCGGTCACAAAACGTATTACAACGCTAGGTGTCTCGGGTAGGTTAACTGATAGGTGTTAATTCTGAAATAAATACAACACATTAGTGTGGAACCGTAAACGGATTAGATCAGAATACATTATTATAAAATATAGATTATAATAATATGAGATGGTCACGAACGAAAGTGTATATAATATGATTATATCCGTGGCGGTGGAGAAAAAAAATTCACCAAAAATATCAAAACTGGACATAAAGAGATTATAATATTTTAATAATATCATTATTACTGAGTAACGTGTTCAGCGCTATGATTATTATTGGCACGCTGCATGGTGTATATTCAAATATTACGAAGGTAGGTATATATTTTCTTATTATTTTTCATTTTAAATACCGTAATTTTAAAACACATTTATAATAGATAAAGTAGAAGATCCGGTGTAATTTAATTTTTAAACGCGTTCATTTAAAATTAACTAGATTTTTAATAGCTACTTGTTATTACTGTCGATTATAATATTATATACCTACGCGCTGCAAACATATTAGGTACAGTAGTTGTTGCTGTGGCAAAAATAATGATAATTATCTATTATAAATTTTATATTATTATTAATTAAACACAAATATTTGAATTACTTTTAATCGTTTAAAAATATACATACATTATGAATATGATATTGTATATTGGTAGAATTCGAGAATATTTTATTATGTAGGCTGACATAGGCATACAACGTGATCCATATAAGTGTCCATATTAATTATTTTGAAAAGTATTAACTTTTTTGAAATATTATTTACATTCTAAGGCACATCCAAGTAGTTTTCAAATGCTAAGGGTAATAATAATAAAAAAATAAAACAATTTCACAAAATCAGATGTTTAGTGTAATTCAAAAAAATAATGACCCTATAGATGCTTTAACTTTTCACCAAAATAGTTTTACGATCGTTTTCTATACGTGATAAAATTTCAAAAATAATATTAATACGCATTTATTTATTTTTTGTTATTCAATTATATTACCAATAAATAATTTTTCACTCAAACAATAGCTTTGAAAATGAAATACAAGGTATTACTCATAAATTGTTATAAAATCAGTTCAAAAATATTAAAGATACGTATTGGCACGAATGTTCTTTAAAAATATCATTATTACTTTTCAATTGCAAAGTTTTTTGCAAAAATTAATTAATATATTAATTTAATTAATACAAATTATACCAGTGGTACTTAACATATGGTCTGTGGCAGCCTTAAGACATGCCAATACGAGTGCATTATTACAATATTATTGTTGGATTTTATTTTTTTTTTTCGTACATAAATATAATATATATCTTATTACACAACATATAAGTCATTATAAAATATAGACCTGTCTAATATTTATTAGACTGATGGAAATATATAATGGAATTCGATACAATATTAAGTAATATTAAGTATATACAGTGTTAGATATTAAATGTGCAGATTCTACCCCAAATAATTTTATTATTAATATATATTTATCATTTTTTCTTATTTATACGAAATGCACAGGCACTTAACTTTTTAATCGGCATTCGTTTCTATATATTATATTTACTACCACAAAGTGCAAATAATTATAAATTTTTATATTTTTGTATGTCTATATGCTTATGTAATTTGTAATAAAAAATAATTTTTTAATTTTAGATGTATTCGAAAAAAATGGTAAGGGTGTCCACAATCGTTGGATTATAATACAAGCGTATAAGTAGTTTATACATTAAATGTATATTTATATGTTGGGTTTGGGGTATTGAAAACGTATACGATAATTACGCATGGAAAATCACGCGAATAAGTGTGTGATAATATTAAACAGGGTAGAGCGAGAGACGACGAGAAAGAGAGACCAAATGGCGTACGTGGGGCGTTCATGTCACCGGTCCATGAAATATATTATACCGTTCTGTGGCGGCGAACGTATATTATTATACTTAAGTATACAGCTAGGAGAGGTCCGTTCCGAAAAAAGTACGATATTCTATTATCGTCCGACGCGAGCGTATAATAATAATATATAAGCGTATTATAAAAATGATATTATTAAACATATTATACCGCTTTAAATAGTTGGTACGATATAATACGATAGGTATATTTTATTATATAATATAAGTATACATTGTATATTATAATACATCTCGAAATATAATTAATATTAATTACGTGGCTCGTCGATGTTTAGTTTGCGTTTATGATATATGTTCGCCTTTGAAACGCACTCTAATGAGGCAAATCTCACAATGGGAAGTCCTCCGGCGTGCGCGCGCGCTCACGCACAATACGACATGGATGGCCCTGCAGGACCGGTAGCCATTTATTCACTACATATTTGAATAATATAATTCGATATATGTCTCTCCCTCTATCTGCCTCAATCTATTACCTTTCTCACGCACTCGCAATGATTATATATACATAATATGTTTACTCGTGTTTTGAATATAAGATATTATATTATATTTGTATACCTACCGTTTTTTATTTCATTATTATTATATTTGAACGCACACTGTCACTGTTTGTGTATACATAAATGTATGTAGTAATATTATAATGCATTAATGCGTATACATATAAGCATATAATAGAGTGTATTTTTTTGGTTTATAAAACATAATATTATTTACGACGAAGACGACCGCCGAACGGACCTCGGATGGCGAAGGTGGACAGTGTGTGGTCTCATCACGCCGCCGCACCGCGATCTCTCTCAAAAACTGTCTCTCTCAAGCGTACGCGCGTAGTATAGCTCATCGTGTCTTTGGAATGATATTATGTTTTCGGCTTCGCTATTAATGTGACGTGCTATTTTATTTTACACGTTTATAGGTCAATTCCGATTTCTGTGTAGGTAACTATATATACTATAAGCTATTAGTAATTATATTATATTCTATACGCTGTATTATTATAAAATGTACAAATGAGTACCTACTACCTACTACTAATACTTACTAATACTAAGGTACTTTTGTTAAAACAATTTGTTTGAAATCCAATCCTCGAACTTATATATTATTATATAATACATGAATTGCATATTCTCATTTGATGGTGAATTTTAAATATAAAGTAATTAAATTAGTTATCTGAAATCCCTGACCTAAACCCCAAATTCAGTTTACACATAAATAAAACCCACCCCCATAAGTTTATAGTACAATAGAAACAAAATAAAATACTACAAGTTTTGCAATAACTAGTGTTATTTGTTGTTGATGCTTGCTTAAAAATAAAATAAAATATATATTATTTTTTATTCAATAAAGACTGATTCTGGTCAATTATATTTCTAATGTTAACCAAATATTTTTAACAATTTGTTTTGACCAATCGTTTTTGTAAAATAACGCTTTCTATCTACAATTCGTCCGCAAAATCAATTTTGTGAATTGTTGTAGTTGTTTTACAAAAAAAAAAAAAATTATGTATGATGTATCCACTCACATAGTATACTAACTGACCCAGCAAACGTTGTTTTGTCATATAAATTATCAAATAAATCAATCTTTAGTATAGATCGAAAATGAAATATTAAATGTGAAGTTGAAAGTGTGCTGTTGTTGTACTCGAATGTCACAGTTTTGTTCTAGGAATTGCAACACTTGGACCCTATTCCACACACCTTGCCCAATATTTTGATAAATATTGCATTGTAAGAATAACATCTAAATAATTTTTATCAGCACTCGGTATTGTATTTACTCAATATTTTTTTATTTTTCATTATTCTGTGCAATTACTGTGATAAATGACATAATTAAATAATAGCTTTAGATACATAGCAACCCGATATCATATTTTATTCGTTTACATGCCATATAGTAAAAATCACATATTAGTTAGCGAACCGGTAGGAATTTAATCAGTATGACAAATATCTTTCTTCATCGTACTATTAATTTCATACAAAATTAATTATTTAATAAAAATTTAATAGGTATACTATTACATATCACGTAAATTTAAAATTAAAAATATGATCATTTTGCGTTTAAACTATCATTAAAATTGTGCGATTACTAAACGCATATCTATGATACATATATTGTGATCAGTGATCACATTATTTATTTAGTGTTTTAGATGTGTATGTGTGTATACACTTTATACCTACATAATATTTACTCACTAATATTTATTAATTATGATGATAAAATTACAATAATAGTAAATAATTATATACCAGAAAGATATTTCATAGCATTATATAGCTATAATACATTTTGTAATTTATATACTGAATATGTAGGTACTAATTTACCTATGCAATTTGGTAAATTTTGTCGATAGTGAAACGGATATAATATACTTGAATATATTATAACTTACAATGCGAGGGAAAAAAGTTCTATCAAGTTATAATCATAGAGTTTATGGTCTTAAAACGTTTCAGCTAATTTTGTTCAAACTAATTAAAAATACATTAGTATTACCGCCATAATTAAATCTATTGATTGTCTATGATTGAGACAAACGACCAATAAAACGTGTTTATTTTCTAAATTAAAAATGTATTTAACAATGGTTGTGCGAAGGAGTGTTCCTATTATCATTCTAAAAAGATCTAAAACTTAATCATTGGGCCCATCAATAACCACCGGCCGTCACTTGTTGATTGCCTTTTTGAAATTGGCTTAAACGTTTTTTATTAGTACTTAATTAATAAATGTAATATATTTTAATCGAAAATGTGGTTATTGTTTAGCACATGGTACATCATAATCCTGATATATAATATATCACACTTAAGTCCTGTTCAGTACTCATACAGTCATACATGATACACAGATAATACTTCAACACTCGGAATAGGTAGATATCGATAGTGTTTCATCGAATTGAATATTAAAATACACCGAGTGTCTCTCAAAGATTAACTAATCATAATTCTAAAAACGGTGAGAGTTTTATAAAACGTAAATATCCCACTGAACAACACTAGTAAATCCTCCAATCCTCGTGGGACACTGTATAATATAATATGTGTAACCTACGCGCGTTAAATACCGTCATATTGTTTATTTTACAGCTTTGTCACGCCAGCAGATATTTTATTAAAATCATTCACTATTTACAGCATATTCTTATTCGTGAAAATGTTTCCTCGCCATTATATTATTTATTTTATATCGAGAAAAAATCATACTTCTTATGAGGTAAAGCTCAGATGACTAAAAATTGGTCATTGGATGTGTCAAAAATAACATTATATGAAACCTTGTTCGACCTTGCAGAAGTTCAGCGAAAATTTTGCCCATCAATGATCAAAACATTATTATGTTTGGTACGGTATTCGCTTATTATACGTAGGTACGCATGGCAATCTGATAACAAATGACAAATTGAACACACTGACACATTACAAAATTAACATATTTATCAATATTCTATTTTATATTTTTTTCAGTGTAATAATATATAATATACTTATGTATATTATTATAATATATAATATATATTATATTATACATAGCATACAATATGTCGATTATTAATTGATCAAACGCAGGAAAATAAGATAAAACGTAATACATATAAATTATAATCACGTCATAGATAAACGTATTTGTTTGACGGTTTTATTTAAATTTATTCATTTTTTTTCTTAACGTTATATCTATACATTTAATTGATGGACAAAAACATTAAACTGTCTATCAATTTGGCAATTATTTTTAAGGGCATTTATTACCTGCGTTACACGA
The DNA here is from genome assembly GCF_037042655.1 of Diuraphis noxia. Lineage (NCBI taxonomy): Eukaryota > Metazoa > Arthropoda > Insecta > Hemiptera > Aphididae > Diuraphis > Diuraphis noxia. The sequence goes on along the minus strand of NW_028301714.1, from coordinate 57,630,623 downwards.
TCGAATAACATTACATAATATATTTTGTATATATATATATACATATTCTATTTTTTTTTATATGCCGTATAGGTGTATATTATACCAGATATACACATTAAACTTCTTACCTACACTACTAGTATACTTATCCACATACGTACGTAAAATTTTTTAGCTTTCAATATTTTATTTGCTTCGATTTTAGACTAATTTCATTCGTTACGTTTTAACAAAAATATACTTGTGATAATTAAAATCAGATAAGGCATGAAAATAAAAATGTATGATCAATTGTTAATCTTTAGGGAACAAAAAAATTGACTTTGTTTACTCGTGCAATAATAATGGTGAACTTGGGTCGAGAATTAAACACTTTAAGAATAATTATTTTACAATGATACGGACTGTTGTAGCCTGTAGATAATTATATAGTATTGTAAATACACTCGGTCCACCTGTATAATTAAGGATAGCAATAACAATATAACTTTGAAGAATAGTCGAGAATTATTTTATTATTTTTTTGGTCATAACTTATACAATTGATGCTTGTAGAATGTATGAATACTAAATTACCATAAATGCTCCAAGAATACGCAACAATTAGTTATTTACAATGATAATTTCTTATAAGTTAAGATTTCGTGGCTTGCTAAGGCGCGGTCGTACGCTCAAACTGCGGAAACGCGCTGAGCGTACGTACCAGCCGCAGTTGCTAGCTCCCGGATGGGTGACCACCCGGAATTTTTAGCTACATAGTACATATCCTCGTCACACATACACAAATTTGTGTGCAACCTATCAATTTAAAAACCTACAAACAAATACATAAAAATAACCCCTATAATGTCCCATCACCTCACACCCAGTGGCCTATGTTGCCGCGAGTCACCCCTAACAAAATAAAATAAAATAAAGATTTAATTAATGAATATACAAAATATACAGTATTCATGATCCATTATAGCTATAAGTAGTATTACAATCATTTTTAGTAATGATTAGTTACAAATGTTTCTACTGACTTATATGTTTATTTCTGGACAAATTTTTATCTAATTTCATAAGATTTTTTTTTTAACGCATCTCGTTAACAAACGTTAATGTATTTATGCACATAAGACATAATGTATACTTTCTGTTACACCTAAATACAATATAGTTTGATGCGACATTTATCGCCGTACAATATTACAACAAAATTAAATGTTTATGCAAAATATTATACTATATAGTTTTGACTTTTTGAGTAGGTAACAACTCACCGACTCGGTCACTCGTTTAATTCTATATACATGCGATCATATTGTGTGTATTATACTGTATTATTGTTATTATTCTTTATTCAATACTCCATGATTATTGGATATTATCGACTTTAAAGCAGTTAACGAGGCCAAAAATAAAATCTCATCCAGACAAAACGTACGCCATAATATCACTACCTATGTTTTTGCAGAGTTCCCAACATTACGAACTTTATGATTTATAGGTAAGTACCATGCACACATGACTGTTAACATTCTTGAACAAGTATCAGAGCTATTTATATATCATTATATATTATTAAGCTTGCGCTATGTAGGATGAGAATTTATACTTCAATTAAAACGTGTATAAAATATTGAAATATACATTTAAAATATAAATAATATAATATGTAATAAAATAATGCACGATATCCGACGGTGATGCATTTTTGCTGAGGTACTAGGTGCATATAATATACCGTATTTGCGAATATCCAAAACACCTTGCATGCATTCACGTGCATTTATAATTTATATGCATACATTATATTTAGATATAATATACAGCTTATCATTGTAGATTGCAACTAATCTGCAACAAATTGGCCACACAATTTACCGCAAAGCAATAGATTATAATTACACCATTATATGGACTAAAAATTCCCGCGGGCTGCATGCAGCATGCCTGCGTATATGTATGTAACGAGTAGTTAGTATATAAGTATATTCTACATAGATATATTACAGGTACCTAATTGCGATCTTATATTATGTATAGTAGTATATATAATGTTTTAATAATAGATACACCAAGCATTATAGGTAATGCGCATAATATGTCATATTATATTTACAGACGCGAAAGAGTGTCTGCTCGACGCAATATTATACGATAATAGTATATGTAGAACACCTGTGGGCTGTGATGTTACTTCAAAGGTTATTTATTTTACCGTTCCCAATCAACATTATAATGTATTAATTGTATTATGCCAATAAATGATTATCGCGCTATATTATTTGTAACTCACCTAAGATAATTATAATTTATATTATAGATTATCGTATTGATAGAGTTACATTTCCCAGATATCCCTCCAAGTTTTGAATTCGAACTAAGAGCTTCTGTTTATAATCAACGGACATGCGTTAAATATTATTATTATTTTTTTTTTTTAAATGCGCCTCAACAACAAAGGCCAATAGCCTTTAACATCAATATTTTTTTACACAAGAATGAATCATTAACAATAATATATACAAAACAAAGGTAATAATATGAACAGTTAAATATTATTATTATACGCTATTAAGCCATAAACCTACAATTGGCTGCATACGAATTGCGTCTCAAAATACGTAAATATACTTAGCGATATCCGAGTTGCGTCCGTGGTTTTTGCACAAACACATCTGAGTTGCGTCCGCAATTTTTTCGCGACAAGTACGAGTTGCGTCCTAGTTAATAATTGATTAATTGGTTAATAGTATACATATCTATACGCCATATACATATTTTCATTCCTGCTTATACAGACTGAGGACTGCCATTTGTATAATTGGTGTGGTTTAATGATGTATTGTAATTAATGATTATATATATTAAATTATTTATTGTTCTAAAATGAAATGTTAATTTTATGAAATGGTGTAGTTAAAAACTGTAATTGTATATTATTTTATAAAATGGGTAAATTTTTGTATGCCGATTTTTGAACGAACTAACAACTAAGACATGTTAAATTTGTGTTGATTTGTCGAACATGGAATGTCGAAGTGTGACTGATGCTAACATGATCAGAATTCATTTCCAACAGTAAATTGTAAGGGTGTATTTATAATTTTCGGGACAGATAAGGTATCGATAATTGAGATATCTATACCATCTACGAGTTTTTCACTTAACATTATTCTTAGTCGCTGAAAAACCTGTGGACGCAACTCGTATATGTGACGAGAAAACCGCGGACGCAACTCGGACAAAATATCATTTAGGGACGCAATTCGAATGCGCCGCTACAATATTGTATAGGTAATACTATTATAATGTATTGTTGAAAAATCTCCACAACGAATAGAAACTTCAGAAAATTTGAAAACAGTTTCGTGAGTTTTAATTGACTGCAACATCAAGTATAAAAATAAAATTAAAAATAAACCACGTCGATTATTTTTTAGTACAATAGACAATCGAGTTTTAATAAGAATATTTCATTTAGATTTATTAACATTTGTAATTTGCGTGATAAATATTTTTTATGCAACATAATTATATATGTCCCTATATACCCCAGCAATTATATGAAAAATGAGCCTATAGGCGTTTAATGTTAATGGCCAATGAGGATCCCTCTATAATTCTTTAATTTTACTATTTGTTAATATTTTTCATTTCTTAATATTAATCTGCTTAATGACTTAAATCTAATTAACCTTATTTCTCTATCATTATTTGTAATTAAGCTTTATACTCTGTTATGAATGTAATTTGTATACATTTTCAAAAGGGTTTCAAACCCGTTTATAAAATTAAATAATAATATATGGAATATGGTGGTGGTAGAAAATCCTGCAATGGGGCCATTTCTGCTTTCCAACTTATCTTATCTGACCTTTTTGGAAATCCTAATTTATGATAGAACTAAAATCGTTTGCATCGTGTACGTGGCATGCTCACAATAATGATTAACTAAAATACGACCAAAAATAAACATGATAATCGTACCAACCACACCTACCCAACCAATCACAACAAAGGATTTACGCGAACGCGTATAGTGAAAAGCCAACTTAACTCATGGTATACCAGTAACTATACCAACCAAAATGTAGAGAAGATATCTTCTCCACATCGTGCTACTAACCATTTAATTAAGTCACCGCCTAAATTTGAGTAATTGAGTCACTTCATCCCAATTCAAATTGTAATTCCTCTACACCGTAATTATGCCCTCTTCATGCAACTTCTATTTTAATATACATTATATACATGCCTAAATCATATACTGCTAGACAAGCAATGGTCGTATAGAAAGCGTAACTACATAAAGGGTTCTTTTCGTTTACTCGTTTACTTAATATGTGTGGTAGTTCAAGGTAGTAGGGTAAGATATAATCTAAATATACAGATTATTGTATTTGGTCGTCATGGCTAAATCACTGTACTTTTTTGTCAAGACAGGCTACATCACTGTAAGGCGTTGTTGCGTCTCTCGTAATGATGTTGTTAAACACAGTTCTGACTTGTCTTTAAATATATTTACATTATTTTTATATATTTCTATGTCTAGTAGAATAAGATATATAGATATATGAACTATTGGACTATGTCTGTGTGTGTTAATGTGTGCATCCAATAACAGTTAACAAACAAGCAGGCAAGTGCAATCTAGAGAAAATATGGGAAAAAATAAAAAAGTAAGTTAATTAATTTGTATAACTTGAATAACTAGATACAAGTATATTTTACTGTTTACATACATTTATTATACATTGCAGATGTCTAAGAGTCCAAAAATAGTAAGTACGTATGTCCAATTTTGTTCAAAAGCATTTTATGAATCTATATATTGGGTTTATATAGGCCGTATTTTTCATTCGGAAAAAACATCAAGTCAATTTATAATTATATATTATAATTAAAGCATATTTATTTTTATACTTGAAGTTTTGAGATCTTATCGCAAGCTAGATTTTTGATAAAGCGTACTTTTAACAAGTCCAAAATTAATAAGACATAGGTAAAATAAATCTATTATCGTGGTCTAAATATTAATTGGACAAACATAACCTGTTTACTAACTTTAATTTGACTCCGAAGGTTAAAATATGTAAAAACAAAAAAAATCAAGCACGTTGCGCGTGGCAGTAGTGTTGCGCTGAAGACTTACAAAGTAATTTTTTTCGACATATTTCAATTAATTTTAAACATTTTCAAATCATATCTTACAGTTGAAAATTATATAAATAATAGCCCGTAATATTATGAAATATGTATCAATAGGTTACCTATTGAATGGTTATTAATGTTATTATAATGCAATAGTCCGATAGTTAATTCTCTTATATAATAATTAATAGTATAATAATATAATGTTAACCATATAATATACCTAGTCCATAAATTATGATTAAAAAAGTTCGTTAAAAGGTATGCATAATATAACGTAGGTATATATAGATACGAACATATCATTTGATATGACATTATATGTAATTAAAACCTTATTAGCCATATCCTTTTTACGACTTTCAAACAAAATCGCATCAGTTTACTATCGTTATGATGGTTACTAAAATATATTTATATAAAATAATATTATAATGCTAAGTTTGATCTAAGAATTTATAGGTAAGTACACGTCATATTTTATGCAGTAATTTATTACTTATTATACTACGGAAACCTGTATCCTTTAGGGCCAAAACAGACGGACTATAGTCTCTTCCCCAGGAGTGGCAGGGTATGCAATGGCACCACTAACTTAACAAAAGAGGGTATGTTGTGGATATCGCTCTGCTGTACAGTAGGTTACAAGTGGGTTACTGTAATGGATGGAATTAAATTTGAATCCAATTATATTATATCATTGTATACGAAAAAACGATTCTGAGCGGAGATGGTTTATCTGTCTAGGATATATTATATATTATTATTACTTATTAAAATATTTGACTTTCTGGTAGACATTATTTTTTTGATAAATATAGACAAACTTATAAGGAAACTTGTGTTATGTTTTCAAATCTTAGATTTAAAAAGAAAATTGTTTATGAATTTCTAGCTTAAAATAATTTGTAAATTTTCGTGATAAACTTTGAATGCTTATAAAAAAATTTTGACTATAGATTTATTTTATTTTTTAACTGCTATTGTGACAATATGTTAAGGACCTTGTATTAAATTTTCAAGCTTTTCTACCCAACAAATAAATTTTGATCGATATTAATTTAAAAAAAAAACTAATAATGATCAAAAATTGCATATGCCTATGAATAGTTCAACTTTAATCGAAATTTTTCCAAAATTGCATGATAGATAGAATATACTTATATAAGCATTTAGTGAAAATTTCATGTATCTATGGTCATTTATTTTAAAGTTACATCAAAAACCAAAATCGATTTTGACGAAAACTGATTGTGCGTAAAATTTCCCGTTTTTCCTTTAATTTTTAGTTTGTTTATCCCGACTATTTAAAAAAATATTGGGAATTCTTTTGACCCCCTCCCCCACAATGTACCAACTAGATTCACACTCTGATCGAACGAGATACTGAAGTCGAAAATCGAAGTACATTTACTGTCCCAAAACGTGATGACAGACACAAAAAAAAAAATAACACACATCATTGTAAAATCAATACATGCATCGCTTCGCTCAGAATCTAAAATGTTAACAATTGGCCTGCCTTTAATACTCCAATTATCCGTTATAATTGATAAGATTTCTATAGTAAAAAATACTACCAATATTCACCACTTCAAATGAAATATTTTTTTCATCCCTCAAAGAGTAAAATCATTTTTACGAACAACCAATGGCGACAAAGGATTAAATGATCTAATGATTATTGCAGTTGAGAAGGAAGAAGCAAGTATAATATTGATTTACAAGTGGTTATAAATGTTTTCACACACACACTATAAAACTCATCGGTATCTGCTTATTTAAATTTTAAAATAATTAATATTTTGATATTTTATATGAATTATGTTTAATTTTGGAATTAAAGAGTATTTCATTATTGATTATACCTTATTTGCCTTTTTTTTTTTTTAATAATAGTGAAATGGTCTTAGCTCATTTCTGTAATTGCTTGTAATTTATAAACTTATAAAATTCTTTGATTGCTAACTACTCAAAAGTTGCATTAGTCGTTATAAACAATTTCAATTAGAATTATAAAAAGGAAGGAAAGAATTTTGACATAGGTTAGCTATATATATATTAATGGCTTAATGATAACATCAAAATTGACCTGACTAGAAGTTCACACTCCTGAAAAAAAAAACTGAAATTTGCCCCTACTTCCCCATCCCCACGCTCATAGCGACGTAGCATATAATAATAATAACAATTTATAGGTACCAATATGATATTATTATAAAAATATCAGCGGAATATTGACAGAGGTCAACGTGTGTGTCGTGTGTGACAACCGACACCCGTAAGTCACGAGCCCCAATTGTACTTTTTCATACATACATTTATGTATATATTTCGTATATAATATAATATATACCTATACAAACGTCCGTTATTTTGTCTAGCGTGTGTGCAATCAAAGTTTATAATAGTTTATAATGTATAATATAGATATAAGTACTTATTAACATAATACATATAGGTAGTTCGGACAAGTACATTAAAAGATTTAGATAAGTCCAAAATATGAATCTGTATATATAGACTCGTTGCTTATATATATATATCCATATACATGTATATGTTATAATATGCATAGACCCACAAAGTGACGGCGACGGTCAAAGAAAACGTACGTGTACACATATTGGCAAATATTATAATAATAGGTAACCCATAGGTACATAATAATAGTAATGATATATTTAATATACTAGCTCACCCGTCGTATATATAGATTATAGTGTGGTACCTTTATATATATATATATATATATCTGTACACAACAACGTATTGTGATATTATGTATCACGAGACTACTCCAATAGTCGATTTTTTTATTTTTATTTTATCAAGGTGTCCATCAAAACCTAACCTAGGTACCTATGTAATTACTTTTCATTATTTTAATATTCCTTCCCTGTCGTTGTCATTACCACTCGTTCACGCACAATACATGTACGCACGTATTATACATGCATACACACACACATATGTACATATATATATATATATATATATATATATATATATATATATATAATATATATCATGTATATCTAAATAAATATATCCAGGTACGTGTATGAAAATTATATGAATAGTCATAGCATATAATATAGTCACTATACGTCTATTTATAAAAATGTTTATACAGGGTGATTTTGTTTTATCGCGTGAATCGAGAAACACATTAGATTATAATACTGAATATATTAAGCGGCTTTTGATTTTGTTTTTTAAGTCTTAAGAACAAAAATGTAAAATTTTAATAATTGTAGAAAAATTTAAAATGTTACATTATTTTATATTTTAATAACACTTTTGAAAATATACGTATGTACCTATGAATGCTTTCAGGTATATTAACCATCGATTAACGGTAAAATAGCCACTACCCTGTATAATATATTATATTGTGTAAGATTGCTCACACCATTGTTATTATTAATCCCAATGACTTAACTTCTGCATGTTGCTGTAAATACATCTTACACGCGATTATATTATACATAATATTAATAATAATAATGATATTGTATTATTACTATCATGATCACACGTGCACGCGGAAACTGGGTCCGGAATCAAAAGGTGCCGCAGACCGAACAATATAATAATATTAAATAAAAAAAAAACTCGCTAGTTGGTACCTACCTATATAATAATATTATTTTTTTTGGTCACCGTCATCGTAGTCGCGTCCGAGGCCCCGTCGATAGTACCAATTAATAATACACGACTACTACACTAATAAGTATCATTTTGGTTGTATAGGTATACCTGCACACGTAAACGTCTCGATCACTCACGGAATGATGTTAAAATATTATTATTATCATTATATTATATTATAATATATTTTATTTTAATTGGTGTCGGCGCACACATCACCCGTCAGTTCCTCCATGGTGGTGTCGGATCAACCAGTAAAATTTCAATGTGTTTTGCTGTGGCGTGTGCTATTTGAATAATTGTACGCACATTCCAACATCGAACACTATGATATATATTTCAGATTCATAATAAATTTATCGATATAGGAGTTAGTATGATGTAGCGATCTATCTCCAAAATCTGTTGAGTCGGCTTGATTGCAGTGATGAGCTGCAACGCGTTAGACACATTTTATTTTGGGTAAATATCCGGGTGTTTGACTTTCCAAAATTGTGTGTTGTTTAGATATATTTATAAGACTACAATTTTATTTTGTGTAGGCAATGGCAATTAGTGATTTAGCAATTGCCGTTTCATCTTTTTGTTTAAAGTTAATAGGAAAGCAACTTATGAATATTTTATTTCTCTCGTCCCTGACAAGTCACATAATACATATATAGAACACAGCACAATACTATAGTATACTTACTATATTTGCATTCAATATTTCATTATAATTATAAATATTATTATGATATGTAGGACGTAGGTACGACGTATTTGCTTATGTATATTTTTTGCAGTATATTGTCAGCACCTATTGTACGAATCCTTCCTATAGTTTATTTATCATTTAAAAAATACAAAATTATATGAAAATATATAAAGGTATATTCAACTTAAAAACATAAGTAAACATTTTCAAAAACACAAAAACCGATCAAACTATTAATTTTTACACAAATATACAGTACTTAAATATCAGAAGGTATTAATTTATACAGTTTACAATAACTATAAATTATTTGAAAAGTTGCAATTTTAAGTGTTGCGTAGTTTTTTCTTTAAATTACGAAACTAGGTACGTACCTACTACTTAATTGTAGGTATGTAATTGAATTAAATCTTCGTGTTTCGTCATAACATTTATATGGCGTAAATTATAGGATTTAATATTACTCTAATTATGTCTAAATATCATAGTGTTTAAAATCATTCTGTGAAATTTTATACAATTGCTATAGATCGAGGACGTTTTTCCATATTATTATGACCATATATTATATCACATTGAGTACTGGTCCGGAATGCGAGATTAAGCGTTAATAGCTATTAACGATTTAAGTGCATAATTTAAAAATTGTACGTTTAACATAATATGACTCAAATATTTGCCATACCAGTAATGCCTGGTAAACAACACACTTTTGGTAAAAATATTTATTTTAAGCATTTTATGGAATGTAAATAATGCACATATAAGAAATATTTCTTTTGTTTTAAAATAATATAACTGTTATAGACTTATAGTGTTATGTACATATTAAGCTTTTTAAGTATTTTTCAAATAAAATTGTTGACCTATAAATCATATTGATTTTACGATTGTTGGTGTTTTATTTTATAGGTCATACAATTTTTTTGGATAAATGTTTATTATTATTACCTAGCTACATAATTTTTGTATCGGAAATTACCTATTTTAAGAATGTCAAACACCATGGAACTGTAAAAAAAAAACAGTTTTCATGTACGTATAATAATAGAATACATATTGATATATTATTTATTTATTTCATTATTTGTTAAGTACAATACAATATCATTTAAATTTTTTTAATTGCCTTGAAAACATATTTCGATTATGCTATACTCATTTGTGGTTATATGGATTATACAAATTACTTACTATTTGATATTGATTATCAATTAAAAATTAATTTTTTAAATATTTTTTTGGTTTTAGGATATTAATTGAATATAAAATTAATGTTTTAATTTATTATGCGCAAGCTTTGAAACTGATATGCCATAAAATGATTTTTATTTTAGAATCCATCGAAATGGTTACTATCACTAAAATGCATACTCCTTGTATTTAAATCCAACAAATAATAATACGTACCTATGTCAAACATGTGGATTATTGCAGTAGTAATGTTTTATTTTTAGGATGTAAAATATGTTAAGATCATAAGTCTTGATCTTATAAAACCATAACAAATATCTAAAGGATTGTGTCACCGATACTCTATAAAATAATTTGTTGAATCTAATGTATATGTGGAACGTATGAAAGTTTTAGACAGTTTTTTACATAATCTAAACAAAAATAAATAAAATATATCTTATAAATTATTTCAATAAACATAAATAATATCTCTAAGATTAGAATTATTAAGTGTTGTACAGAATTGTTATTTTTCGTTTACACAAAACGAACTAATTACACTGTCCCACATATTTTTTACCTACCAATAATATAACATTGCCATTATTTTTTAATTGATCCCACCCATTAAATACTATTTTAATTAATATTTATAATATACAAATAATATGAATTTTCGATGCATAACGCGTTTTGTATTATTATTATTATTATTATATAGTGAAACTAATCGATTGAAATGAAGGCATTCATTCAGTAGGACGAAAGATATATCTTAATCAAAATTACGATTAACATGTTAAATTTCAGCAGATCTATAAACGGAATTATCGTAAATACATAAACATAATTATATCAAGTGATGAAGTGACGTAGCACACCGTGGCATTTATTACGGTCGGTACGTCCGTGTAGGCATCACTGAATGTTTATTTGTGTATTGTGTCTATATACATAATATATTAATATTAAATTACTTTAAAGATTATAGTTATAGGCACCAGGCACCTATAATAATAATATTTATTATTATTATGTACCACGCGCGTGTACCGTGGAAAACTATATTGAAGTACCAACATTATATATGGGCACGTATTTTGATGACAATATATAATTAAAATGTTAAAAACTATCTTTATTATTGTTTCGTGTATAATTATAATATGTATTGTGAATATATTATTATATTGATTGTGTATGCACTACGATCCATTTAATCGGTTAAAACAATTTTGTTAGTCAAATTAACCTAAGCATACTATTACCAGCTTATTTTTATTCATTAAAACTTTCATAAAAAATGTCTAGTTTTATAAATACAGTCGAGTCGCGATAATTAGAAAAAAATTCATGTCTATTTAATTTGTATTCTCCTTGAGAATTGAGATTCGAGTTATCAACTGTAAGCTTTTAGAGTACTTTCATCAATACTATTTTTGATCGCTTCGCAACTGGCTCTGCGGGCGTGTGCGTTGTTTGCAGATACTTCCGCCTACTTGCCGGTTTTATAATTTTTGCTTTAATTATTATTCATCATGCTGTCAATACTTATGGCCTTATGGGCTATGATGGGTGTATAGTATAATATTACATATATGATGAGAAGTTTTTTCTGTACAACATGTAATTCATAAATACAAAAATAAATCATAAAATAAAATATTTATACGATATTTTATCACGCGCAATTAAAGATTATAATTTTTAGGCACCTACTTAAATATAGTTGCATTATAAATCATTATAATTTCATTGTTTTGACGTGACATAATTTTATAATCATTGTTTATTTATTTATTTGTAAATAAATATACAAATTGCACATTATTGTATATAATATTAAGTCATGTACTCATGCACTTAAAACAGAAAATTGTAATCGTAACTTTTTTAAGGTGGCGCATAATATAAAAACGGAAAAGGTTAGGTTAGGTTAGGTTGGAGTCGCGAGATGTCATAAACCATAATAATTGCGATGAATACATGTATCGTAATCAAAACTAACAAAACGTCAAAACGTTTTGATTTAATACGTAAATTTAAAATCATTTAGGTATGTAGAAAAGACTACTTATATATTAAAATATAATTTATTCCTTCCGTTTTTTTTTATTATACATGTTTATGTTCTATGCCCGTTTCAGATAACTCATTAGACCGGAAATTGTGAAATACATACTTTTCAGCGATTGATCATATTCGCCACTCATCAAGAATTCATTTGGAGATCCTCCAAATTCGCGCAAACACTATGGTAAATTTATTTTTTCCTAAGTTTATATTTTAAGTATTACTCACTCTCCATCTCGGTATGACTATATTCTTAACATACGAATAAATATATATATATATATATATAAATTCACGCATCAAACATCGAATTCACTATATCACCATTTCAAATTTTCATTAATCCTCCTACCTTATTTCTCCCATCTATAAATTCAAACGGTGCATTACGGTGCGTATAATATATCATCAGCAAAGCCTACCACGGTTATCATATTAGCCATTAAGTATCTAAAAAAACACGCATTATTACGTTTTAAAATATTATTACCATAATAAATTGCAATAACGTGTAAGCATAAAATGTCACGTTTATATGCGATGGTTAGGTTAGGTTAGGTTAGGTTCACATAAAGCCTATATTATAAGATGATTACCTGTAGGTAGTGTATTATTATTATTATTATTATGTGTTTATTCATATGTATATAATTATACAGTACTAACTAAGCACACACGTATATAACCTTAGACTTGAAAACGTAGTTTTAAATATTATATTGTTGACGTATGCTAAACACTTGTCGCTATATGTATTTGCAAATAAAAAATAAATGTATCGCGGCGCATAATGTGTGTGTGGCTTTCACCGAAATATTATATACTCGTATGTAAGTTATATACATGCCCATCATGTATATATTTTAATAAATATTGTCTCCTATTTCTCTGCTCGCTGCTAATGATGTTGCTGAACGGTACATACATATAATATATATTATATATATATGGAACCCTTGCGGCCTCTGTATGACACATAAATTATCACCGTTAATATTAATGAAAGAAGAAAATAATAAAAGGATTTAAACGTCGTCGATTCTCTATAATATGCTATTATACTACAATACATAATATATACGTAGGTCATCATATAATAACAAATTGGATACGTAAATACGTACCTATACTTTTTACACACACGTCGTTCAGGTAACTTTTGACCCGGCAAAAAAGCCAATCGCATCGATTTCGTTTAAGTATATAATATATGGCCCATTAAAACGATCAATAATGCATAACACAATATACATATTATTATCATAATACATAGTCGTACTACGCAGACAATTAGATATAATATATTAATATATAGTAATGATAATATTATGTCGCAGGTTCGTATAGCTGTACTGCAATGTCCCGGAATATTATAATATGAAATGTACGAGAACAGACGCCCGACGGACTCGACTAAAAAGTTTCGTCAACATAAATAATAAATTCACGTGCTGCCACGGTGTGTGTTTTTTAGGATTTATAATAATCATTCCCGACGGCGTTTCATGTAAACGCTATTATGATAATCATAATAATAATAAAATAATATGTATTCGTTGTACGACGAAACACTCGAAAAGGTCACGGTCCGGAGCGTGCTCGCGGTACTCGACTCGGACAAAACCGATTCCGTCATTTTCGATGTCGATACTGCATATACGTCATGTATCTATTATGATAACGTGACACGTCTTATGTCTAATGTTATTACAATATTATCGGCCTTAAGAAAATATCAACATCGATACATCAATTAATCCAATCGTAATAATATAACATGAATATTATTACAAATGTATGAATTATAATATTATAATAAGTATATTACAGCAGGTAAATCATAAAACTTTTATGTCTAAATCTCGAACATGTTCAGCATACAAACCATAAATTAATTAACTTTTAAATATACTTAACCTGTACAAAAAACAGGTTAGGATATATGAATATATATATACAATAAATACTTAAGTAAATTATAGTTAAAATAGCATTAGCCATTAAGAAAATGAAATTAAAAGTCTGGACATATTGCAAAAAAATATCACATAAAATTTAAAATTATATACAATAAACAATGTTTTTATTATTAGGTATTACTATTCATACATAATATAATATAATTATTTATAACTATATAAAAAATAAAAATACTAATGAATATTTAACATTTGAACAAATTATTCTAAAATAGTTCATAATAATTCTACAATTTTTAAGGAACATGTATGATCATCATATAACAATACTTACTCATACACATTTATAATTATAAATATTACATTATATGTATAGAATATTATAATTATAATAATTTAATGTATAACAGAGTCACAAAGAAGAACATTAAGTTGAAGTATATTAATATATAGGCTATATATACTAATATTGTGTTTATATCACCTCTTCCTTTATAAATGCCAACTTTTGACAATACAAAATATGATATTATAATCCGTTATAGTCGTATATATCTATAGTACGATTAACAAAAAATTCGACAAAGAAAAATAAACACGTTATATATAAGTACATCACTCTTTATGTATTTAAATTTCAACCTTTATTATTTATTCTACACCTAAATTAATATAAATAATTCTATAGAAATGGTTCAATTAAAATACAACATAGATATGTACAGAACAATTTAACGAGCTTTTAAGGAACTAAACCCGTTGATTTATACATCTCAACCCCCATCATATTATAATAATATTCTCTAGTGAGGAATACTTATAGTCTGTCATCACTTGATCAAAAATATGTTTATATTCTTTCAAAAATACTGATTTCAATACATAATAACCAAATTTATAAAAATAAAAAGGTTAACTACAAAATTACGATTTGTGTTACAAATAATTAATGCATTTCTTCTATGAAATATAGTAGGTACTACTCGGTATGATTGCTACCATCCTGCTTATCCTATAATTCCTATAGTCCTCACTAAACATGTCTCTAGTACAACATACTGACTTGTGATTATTAGTTAATTAATAAGTATAATATTATTACATTATGTTGAAAAATTCAAAAAAAAGTTTCGAACAATTAGTTATGTCATTCTGCAAGTTAACGACTAAATCATGTTGTTACAGAAGTGACACTATCGGATATGAGTAAACGACGTTAATAACGTGCAATCGATTCATCATAGCGCCACGCGGTTCTCTACTATTTCCAATACTTCGCATGGACACGAAAACAAAACCTGAGAAAAAAGTATACATATATTTTCAACGCTATTTTTTGTAAAATGTAAATACCTATAATGCATACTGTTTTGTTTCGTCACCATTATACTTTCTATGTTTAACGCAATCTGCAGCAGCACACGATCATGAGCCATTATTTTTATCATTATTATAGCTCGTACGTATATTATAATATGATTCGTATAAATTGTATATAATATATTATCATACAACTATGTATATAAGTGTATTATACTATTATGAATGTACGGATGTTTTTTTTTTTTGTTTTTTTTTTAACAACCTGCCACACATAAATCTTCGTTGTAGTATTTTTGCGGAAACCATAAATTCATCGTTTTGAAATATTCAAATTAACCTCGCGCACAGCACACATAGGAAACCCGCGGTGTCGATCACGAATAGGTACACGGCGGCGCGCGTGCAGCAGCAGTGGCAGCAACTCGAATATCGCGCGTGCTCCCTCCACCCCTCCTATCCACGCCAAAGACTTGAGACAACTTACTGCCGCAGCGCCGCTATGGGCGACATCATTCGATGTAACGATCCGTTTTATTACAACTGGCGCAGCATCGCGGGCACTTACGTATTATCTTTATATGAATGAACGTCCGGCTAAAGACGATATAGGTATAATAGACTATACCTATACCTCACATGCAGGTATGCGTCTGACCAGCGCGAAGGAATACCTCGAGATTGTAATCGAACATCGTATCGTATAATATACAAAATGTTTCGATGTTTAGAAGGCTACCATTGAATTGACTCCCAATTTTGGGTAAATATAAATTCGATCCTTGGATTGGCCCCTGAAAAATGTATATTTAAATTGGCTCCTTAAATTGTTAAATATTATTTTTTAACCAGGGATTCTCATATTATAGGCGTTTACTTTTACGATGTAAAATCCAAATATATTCAACTTTTTATATATATTATATAGTACTCAATCTGATACAAAAATTATTATAAGTATATAGACCCCGAAAAATAGTCTAATATAATATTTTTGTTTAACTTATTGATTTTTATGTATAAATTTTATAATGACGCACTTTGCTAAAATACTGTCTTTTTTTTAAATTTTTTAATCTATATAATATACATAAATTTTATAATGACGCACTTCGGTAAAATATTTTCTGTTTTTAATTTTTTTAATATAATTTTGTGTAACGATATAAAATATATGAATTACGAATTATACGTACTTTAAATTATTAACTTATTGGCAATCAATAAATTATCTAGTTTATCGATGATACTTTTTCATCGTTAATTATTTAAGGAATCCTATTTATCAACATATTAAAATCAAAATTTGAACGAGAAGGATAATGAGTTATTTTACTTTGTGTAGTAAGAGTAATTGTAGGTCCGTGATAATAGAATTGGAAGATATGGGACTATGGCAATTTGAACATTTTAGTAATTTATAATTTATATTATCAATCCATCAATGTTTATATATTTTTTGTAAAACCATATTTAAAGACTATATTATTCTTAATTATTTAGGTACTCCTTAAATAGACTTTAGAATTATTCACCAAATAATTTACAGTAAAAAGGGAAGATCTCTTTTATAAAATGGAAGTTTGTTATTCACTACTGCAGAACACTCCTAAAGTAGAATTAGAAAATTATATAATTTTAAAATATGAGCTTTGAGTATTATCATTATTATTAAGTATATTATTTATTTAATATTACTAGCTATTTTATTTTAAAGGTCTAAAACACAGAAATTTAATAAATGTATTACTAATGAAAATTGAGAGGTCAACGTGCTTGGTGAATCACCAAGTAGTACATTATTTGGTACGTCGACTATGTAGTGCAATAGGCCAATCAGTGGTGTCGAACCCTATGTTAAGGTCGGGCCATGGTCCAACATCTTTTGAAAATTTAGGATAGGCCCTATCATATAGTGGGCCACTTCATATTGACCATTAATCATCTCCACGGTATATCGGTCATTTTTGCCGATATTAAGATTTTGGGCCTCTAGATTTTTAGGACTTCGGTGCCACTGAGGCCAATAGTGCAAGTATATATTTTATAGTAGAACTACGGTTCGATTTTCGCTTTCTCGACCTCCAACGTGCGTCATTCCGACAGGCCTAATGTAGAAATACTTATACTTAGCGACTATTTTCACGATTTATTCTTCGGGAAAGCCGGAAATCCGTCGTATATATAGTGTATAGATATTTTGACGGAGATATTCATTTCGTGAGACGGTTGAATACTTTTAATATGGTTTTAAAATAATTTTTGATTCAATTTTCAAATAGATAAATATCGCTATTATTATATAAAAAAAAAAATTAAATTTGGGAGATTATACAGGGCAGTATCATTATTTCTGCAGAGTGCAAATTTTTTAACTTTTATGGACAAAATTACATTTGCACTGGGTGCCTAAAAATTTGGATCAATTAAGAATAAACTACATAATCATTATACAATAATTATGATGACGTTGATACATTTTTGTGTTAAGTTTGCTCACATATCAGGTGCATTATGTATATTTTGTACATTACGTTAAAAATTAGGATATTCCCGTACTAAGGCTTTATGCTTCCGGTTTGTCACAAATCAGCAGACAATAAATTATTATAATTATTACGATTTTTTATTCACATACACCTATAGCTTCACTGTAAAATCGTTTCATCCGTCAATCTATAACAGATAATAAAATACATTCTATTAAATCTTAAGATATGATCTATGTATGTATGAGTGCATGTGTGTACATATAATATACCTATAAATAAATAATGTATGTATACATTTATTATTATTAAGAGTATGAAGGTTTATGTATACACCTGCAGCATAATTATGTTGCAAAAATAAGATTTTAAACTATAATATATTATATTTTATATAGTTACCGTAAGGTATTTCCTTTTCGTATTATTCGGTTTATAATACTACTGGCCTAGATATAATTTTATTAGACCAGGATTAATAAAAAAACTAAGATATATATATTATCAAGTATCAAATATTCAGCTGATGATTAAAAAAATATTCACTATATAATAAAACATAAACAGGACGAACGTTTATCATAATATTAAGATATTAATAACGTACTGTACTAAAAACGTCAGTAAAAACATTAATATTTACTTATTTACTCCTTTTTGTTCTATTCAAACATGTGCAGATTAAAATATACTATAGAAAATGATAATATGTTTCCGAGGAATGAAGTTGAAAGCATGTGAAAATTTGCAGAATAAAGGGCTAAATAACACAATATTGCAACGACCTATTCCAATACATATTAAAGTGATATATGACATTGTGTACGAATCAGATCAACTATATCAATTAATTAAACAGATATCGCCGTTGACAGTCAAAATATAGACTACGGATATCCTGATACGTTTATCGTTTTAACATAGCATGTAGGTAGCTGTGCATGCGATGTATCGAGTAAAATGTGTGATAATGGCAAAGAAGAAGGTGATGCGCAAAAATGGAAATCGGCGTTTGGTAGGTACCTACGAACAATACGAACCATACAATGATAATAATATTTTAACTATTATAATAATATGTTCGTCCCAGCGTATATATTATATTTATAGCAATGTAATTGTTTTTGTGTTAAGCGCTTATGGGTGGATAAAATATTATTATCAATTTTTAAAACGAGTTTAAGAGTGCGTATAAATAAACCTATATGCCCAATACACACATAGGTATAATATATTTTTATTATCCCGTATGTGTTAAAAAAAAACATGGTCATAATCGTAAATAATCACGTATACACACACACACACACACACACATGCGCGTATAAATGGTAATACAGTGGTGAATCGTAAGCTAATGATTAGCGTGTTTAAAAAAAAATTTTAAAACAGCGCGATGGTAACGAATGTGTGTTGAGGACATGTCCATCAAAATATTATACATACATTAAATATGAATATATATATACTTTGAACGCCACACGTGGCTGTTAGACACCGTAAAATAATAATTATAATAATACTTGCATATGTATATAGCATATGGATACCTATCCTAACTGCATTTTATCGAATTGTCGGCGTCAGCGGGTCAAACGCATTGTGTTTCGTTTGAAGATCATGAAGATAGGGAAATAGTATATTATTATTATATTGTTACTATTGCAATAGACAATAGATGCTCAAAAAACGAAATAATTGATAAGAACGAGTTTATCACGTGGCAGTCGATTTGCTGGGCAATCGTGTGCAATCGCAATATTAATGATGGGCCAGGATCAGAATGAGAATGGGATCCATATATAATCGAAATAACTATACATTATATAATTTGCATTTATGCACGATTTGGACAGCCTCTAAGAATCGTGTTGATCTCCGGAAAAAAGAGATTCAAAACCTACATCGACGATGTGGGTAAGGTGTAAAATATAATAATATATATCATAATTCATAATATTATTGTACGGAGGTTCTTATGGGTGACGTTGCTTTACACTCGTGGGTCGTGAGTTATATACGATGGCCAACAATTTTTATGGTTTTATGAGAGGGATGATGGCAATATCCCTTGTTAAAATTATGTATTTCTATTACATCAGCTATTATATAGGTACTGTATAATATTATGCAGTCTTCCATAATATTTAAATGTATAACAATTTTATGATATTGTATTCATTATATGAAATTCAAACTTCAAATTTTACAACTTGTATAAAGGAAAAAATCAACGTAAACTAACACAAACTAGCTATACACGCGCGAAATGATTTATAAGATAACACAATGTGCATGAATCAATGAATAATAAGCAAAATTTATTTGAATAAAAGTTCTAAAAACTATAAAGTTACCTAAATATTTACAAGAAAAAAAATAATGATTCATAATAAATATAACAAATTTTATTTAAAATTCAATTCTTGAATATCTTAATTAATTATAAAATATTGTCAACATTTTATGGAAATTTTATTAATTTCATGTCTAAAATTTTATAATAGCTGATGGAAATATGTGTATGCAAATGTCTTTTACTAATGATAATTGTATTTTAATATTAAACATAAATATAAAACAATAATAATATGATAAAATTATAAAAGCTAAATATTGCATGCCCTACTCAAAATGTAAAAATTAAATAACAACATTTTATTTATTAATGCGTATATGATATGTTGGATGTTTAAATAAATAGCTACTAAACATTATTTGTGGAGAAATCAACATTTACATTTTTCTTTTATACCTTTCATATTTTGTAGATTTATTTTAAATAACTGGATTGTCAATACCAATAACGATCTCTCTCAATATTTTAGATAATTATGAGCTGGTTATATGCCTTGTTATGTGATTCTTTTTTTATTCTTAGAGGAGAATGTTTGGTTCCCCTATTCCTTTCTTAAAATTTCGTTAATGAAATATGAGGTATACTCATATGTTTACACTTCGTGTAGAAGGAAGTGTTCATAATTTACAAAAGTGTGCAATAGAGAAGTAGATAGATATAGACTGAGAGACAATTTGCATACGATATTATTATTTATAGTATAATAATTTACGCCTATAATACAATCTACATTTTAAAACTTTCGAAGCAATAGAAAAGAACATATTTTTAAATGTAAGTGACGAAACTGGTTCATTGACGAGAGTTAATTATGTGAACTATTTTACCGTCGTTATAGGACTGTATTTTGATCGCACACATCACACAAAATCAATGTATACATATAATATTAATAAACATCGTTATGCTGCAAAATGTTATACATGTGTTATTATAATACACGTAAGGATTATAATTATTTATAATATTATTATATTGTACACGGGTGGTATTATATAGCTTAATGCTTGTCGGCCGTTCATCTGGGGATGGTGAATATGATATAGGTACCTTATGTATACAATGCAACTACGACGCACATCATAAACGTATTGGATAAGAAACGATATAGCTCTCCAAGACCGGAAAAAAAATTATAAACCACATTGTTATGAGAAAATAAAAATATTATATGAATGACTTATAGGTAATCCGCGTTCGTACCTACCTACGACCAACATACTTATATATAATACGTGTCGAAAATGTATACGTTATTATTATTATGTACATAAATATTGTATAGATATATTAATAAGCTAACTAACGCGTAAAATATGTTGTATTTTTTTTCGCCAAACTACTTGTCCGAGATCGTTTATCGCTGTCGAACTGCAGCGTTATAATGTACCCGTCAGACTTTCAGTTTGCCAAATGAATGAGTAAAATATCTCTAAATCTCGGCTCTCGAAACATTCTATACTTGAGTATTTATTATATTATAATAAATAATCGTGGTAGGTATGCGTAATATAGCACATTATAATATCATTATTATGACGTTTTAATCGTCAAATCGGTACGAATAACATTTTCAAGAAACAAACACCATATAAGTACCTACGCACCACCGCAATGTTATAACAGAAAAATTCCAATTTTCTGGTTTGGCCATACGTTTTTACGACTTTTTCAATGTTAATATTATACTATAAACATGTATACCTCTAAACATGTTTAATATTATACTTATACATACATACTTTTATTTTTCAAAAATAAAAATAAAAAAACAATAATTTCATTTTTTAGTCGATTACACGATGAAAATAACGAGTTAAACCTGTTGAGCTTAAGCAAAAAACATAGCTGGTGTATATACTTTATTACAAAACTACATACATAACAATCATAAAAATCTTAACCTTTGAAGGAAATTTCATACTTCTATATATCTATATTTACTGTTTAATTATCTTTATTCAAACAAAATTATTTTAATATTTAAACGACTTTAACTTAAAAATGTATTTCACTACAGCTTAATTACTATAATTGTAATAATTATATTATAACTGAGTTAATATAAGATGAAAAACCAAAGATGATTATAGTTGCACACAGCATAATAATATATTATCCTATTATACAAGTATAACTAATATAATGTACCATCTAGCCAGTATTTACATTAAACTGAGTACCCAAACAACTGTCCGAATGAACAGCTTTTTGTTTAAAGGTCACCTGTTACATTTTTAGTAAAAATGGTTTTATTTTGGTATTATGTTATTTGTATATAGGTTAATCATATATGTTATAACGGCACTTGTGCTACTAATTATAACAGATATATATATATATTTTTTAATTTTTGATTTTAGTTAAAAAGACACATTACACAAATTATGCAGTTTTTTTATAATTTCCGGATAAACAAATGTCCTTTTAACAAAAAGCGATTCAAACTGGATGAGATTTTTTGATCGGTGCTAATTAAATATTAAATGATAAAACATTATAAAACGTGGAAACTTGATATTTTTTAATTGTCAAAACAACATAATATTGGAAATTTATTAGCATTAAATTTTTCTTATAGGTAGGTACCATATAGATTATGGCAAGGGTAATATGTAATATATAAAATGTAGTAGCCATTAACCAAAATAATATTATCTTTCATAAGTAAGAATACAAGAAAAAGTAAAAAAGTATATTTTTATTCAATGAACATAAATATATTTATGCACAAATGCACAATTAACATATTATTATTTTTTATAAATATATCAGCAGATTGAACTGTGTGGTTGTATGAGGGTAACCTTTACATTATGTTACTACAGAGTTGCACAGATCTAGCATCAAATTCGTAAAAGCATAACATTTTATTAGTTATTGGTGTATAATATTCACTCACTTCAAAGATAGGTATTTTGATTACGCACATCAGTTATCATTTATCAACAATGGTTTTAAAGCCAAAAGAAGTCAAAAATTATCCAAGTACTGAACTAATAATTTTTTGTTTACGTAGATTTTATACCAATATTAATATTTCATGACTATATTAATAGCTATTTTTATAATATGAGGTCAGCTGGATTGAGGTCCACAAAACCATATTACAATTATATTGATTAATGATTAAATATTATCGTTTATACTAATCATCACAGTCGTTATTTTATCTTTTTTATTTTATAAATCACATGTAATTTCCCCATAAAGAATTCTTTCATTTTTAACTTAATCGTAACGTTTATATCGTTGATACGTGACAATGTGATGTATATTAATTGAAACTCTTATTTTCATGTTGACGTGGCCACCTGTTATACTTTTTCATTTACTCTTAGATATTGAATTACAAGCATTTTGAATCATTATAACTCTAAACCATTAATTTTATCTCATCGTTCACATCGAACCACAATAAAAATATTGATGAATTATTAACCAAAATAAAATATATCATTTTACATATTATTAACGTTATATAGACAATAAGTTAAAAATTAGAAATAAATGCTTTATAATATTATGCAATTTATAAATCCACGCACAAAATAATATGTTGAGTAATCTCTACGAAACACATATTATTATAAGTATATGGAATAAAAAAAAACTAGTCGTCTAATAACAATATAATATAATATATATTAGATATATTGTAATAACATTCGTCTCATAAAATTCTAGACAAAATAGCGTAAGGCGTAACCACCAAAACGTGACAAAACCGTTCGAAACAGCAAAAATAAAAACATAATATATTATTACTATTATAGGTGAGTAACTATACTTAAATTTTATTTTTTGGTAAACAAATATACACCCCGCATAAACATGTACCAAATTTAAGTTTAATAAAAACACATCACCAAAATATCTCGCGACGCATTTTAGACAAATAATAATAATAAAAAAAAAAAAAAACCATCGTCCGTTTAGAGCGTATTATTTTGAAATCGGGTTTCAAGGTGATAAAATAATAACGTCAATGTAGTACCTATAACAAACGATGCACAATAATAAATAACAATACCGACAATAACAATATAATATACCGTATCGAATGACCTTTGTCGCGTGCAGTGTATTCATATTAATGGTCATCGGTGTACACCGCGGCCGACCGGCGACCGAAAACACCGTCGCCAGCACCGAAGACGACGCCAGGAGGAGGGCGCCATACTCGACCGCCGCGCCGAGCCGCCGCCGCCGACGACGGAGAAGACGAAGGCCGCGACGCCGAGACCGTGACGCCGGGTGACTGGGGCTGAATGCGAGAGGGTGAAACGTTTCTGTCGCGCCGTGTCCATCGCATTGCTCGCACGACGTGTGTTTGGTTCGCAGAATTCGATTCACACGGATAACCCAACCTAATTTATATTATCATCGTCGCGTTTCGGTGCACGCGTTTTACTACATACTGTAATCGTATAAAATAATTTCACAGTACAGGTAGTGCCTGTCGCGTGCAAGGGCACTCGTAGAGATATAAAAAGGGCACACAGTAAGGGCCCGTATTACAATAGTTGAACTCCGGTTAAACCACGGGGTTCGGCCGGTAAAATCAGTGGTTCAAGCATAACCGAGGTTTAAACCATGATTGTGAAACGGGTCCTAAGAAATCTATGATAACACAGCACACGCTATTTTTTGTTCTACAAGTGATAAAACGATTTATTAATGATATATTATATGGATAGTAGGTATAGGCACTTAACTACGTTTTAGCCATTTGATGTGACATGACGATGTTGGACAAAAACAAGAACCGAAGTCTATACTTGTTAGTTGTTACAATTAAATTTCCTGTATTAAGTACCTTTTAACCACATGGATTTATAGATTAACTACTGTAGTCATAAGGTATTAATTGTATTAAATAGGTTTAGTAGAACCTATAACTAATGACACCAAATTTCGGGTGCATGTAGACTCCACCGATTGCAACCTTTTTAGACCTTATTTCATGTAAATCATAGGCGTGCGCAGGCCTCTTTTTCAGGATATGCATAAGACTGACAATAGCGCGCTCTGAAAGTTATTTTAAGCTCGTAAAATTCTGATAATATGTATACACAATTCACAAATATTGAAAAACCTACTGTTTAATTAAAAAACTATTGTAATAAATACCATTACACAATACAAGAAGTATGTATTTCGCAAATACTTGGTAGTTGATGATAACTGATAACTGGATGTTTCAATTTTCCAGAGTCGATATTCGCCCCTCACAGAACTTCAGGGTATGCAGCTGCATACGCTGCATACCCCCTGCGCACGCCTATGATGTAAATTCCACCGTTACGTTTATTTTACGTGAAAAAAAAATGTAAACTCCACCGGTATGTTTTTTCATAGCAGCATCAAGTCAATTTTTCCAATTTTTTTTTTTCAATTAAGTAATAAATATATTTTAATAATAAATTCCAAATTAAAATAACAAATTGTATAAAAAATAAATATAAATGACATTTTTAGGGTAATTTTTTGAGGACATTTTTGGCTAATTTTTAGAGCATATTTGTATGGTTTTGAGTATATTTAAATCCGGGCCCTATAATTATAATATATCTATTGTATTTAAATACAATAATTTAAAAAAAAATCATATAAAAATCAAATAGAAATTGGTAATAGAAAAATATATAGTTATTAACATTATTATGAAGTAATACGTACCTACATAATTTATGTACAGATTTACTTATATCTTTTTTTACTCAATATTAAAATAAATAATATAATATTAATAGGATATCTAATAGAGCTTTTGTAAAGAGATGTATATTTTGATTTTTATAAGGAATTTACGTGCTTTCAGGTCAAAAATACGTAGTATTGTGCTAAACAGTTCCCATCCGTTCCCGGTAAATAAAAGGGAAAAAAAATGGTCAAAAATACGTATCGGTAGAATTTACATTTTTTTTTTTTCAGCTAAAAAAAATGTATCGGTGGAATTTACATGCTATAAATCGGCTGCAATACGATTGCGCGCGGTCTTTATCAACGGTACCTTTTTAGGTGTACGATTGCGCGTGCCTAAACTATTTTTGCTGCAACGTTGCTAAATATACAGACTATAGGTGCATGGTAAATATCCGAACTTTTTAGGTAGACTGAGTGTGAATATAAAGTATCTGTATATTTTTGTAACTATTTGTAGTATTTGTAACTTTTTGTACTATTTTTGAATGATTAATTGATACGTGATGACACGTTTATAATGTTATTGGAAATAATTACAATAACAACATATTATACGACAAATAACAAATTTTTTTATAATTTTTTAAAAAATTATTATTATTTTAAATTTTAATAATAAGTTGGCAACGTCGCATCCAATTTCACGGGCAATCGTACGCTTTTGAATAGTCAAAAAGCATGTTCTTTGTTATTCCGGCACCGCGCGCAATCGTATGCCCAAAAAGGTAAAACGCGCACAATCGTACTCCACTGTATAAACCCAACCCTAAAATCGACTACCTGTAAATCGGTGGAGTTTACAATCGCCCCAAATTTCAGTTGACAAAAAAAAGTTTTTCTTATTCATTCTTCCTACAAAAAACCTACATTATATGGCCACTAAAAAATATAGCTTTAGGCATGTGTCTACTTCGCACCTATATAAAATAATAGGTATATACGTTAATCCAGTCCTAGTGACGAGTACACCTATATAGGTAGGTACTTATAATAATACATTAATACGATACTATAATGATATGCGTATCATAGGTACCTTTATAATACGAGTATAGTATAAATATATGCGTTTTATTCGTTGAAGAAGGGAGAAAAATTATACTTTTGTTGAACCACACAACGATCTGTGCCCAGTGGAATATATCAATAAGCCACCAAGACGTAGGAACATATTATATACTATTATCGTTGACGACGACGATGTAGTTATAACAATAACGTGCGTTTATTGTAAATGAAAAAGAAATAAAACAATAACATCCTTACGGGCGACGGCCGATATAGTATATATACATATTAAGCGTATATTATAATATATAATACACAATATACCATAATAATATTATGCGTCGCTTATAATAACTATACATATATATATATATAAGTATGCGATATACGTATTATCATACCGTCACTGCTCGTGTGTACGACGTCAGACGATAATAATTATTATTAATAACAAAAAAACCGTAATCTAACGGCAGCATCGTCGATGGGGTTTCTACGAGGACCGCGATGAGGTGGTGGTGTGCAGAGGAGGAAAGGAGACCCTATTGTCGAGGAAAGGATATTGTGTTCCGAAACGTATAGCAGCCGCCGCCGCGGGTGGTTGACTAATGAACGGAAACGAAAAAAAAGACTTCGATGACGACGTCGACGTCGACGACGATCGCGGCGGCGTGGGCGATTCGGCGGCGGAAGACTGAAGGCTAAACAACAATAATATTATTTACGATGAACGGACTGGTTAATCGTATATACGCAGTTTGTGCTCGTTTTCATCTATTCCATATTTTTTTTTTCCAGAAACCGTTTGGTCTCGGGCTGCAGAACATTTTTATCGCCATTTAACCCCAATCGTCATATTAAATAACGTCATAATACAATCGTGATTCGTGATACTATACAGCATCTGAAGGTCATCTTGTCTGCAGCACTGTCGCATGAGCTAGCTATATTGGCTATTTCGACCACCGAAGATGATCTGTGATCTACATACGTAGTATACAGTATGCAGAATCGCACAGTATACACAGTACGGTAATAAAATATATTAAAATAAGTATTAAGTACAGTTATTAGGTCGCCCGATAGGTATCACGTCATAATGTATGATGCGAAAAGCCCATTACAATATTATACCGATACAACATATTTCCAACGAGTGAAAATTTACTTTGCAACACAACCACTCCGAATTTACTGATTTATATTGAAAAACGAATCGATCGGAAATCTACGTGAGTCAAACCGCGGTAAAATAATGATCTCATAGGAGATAAGAAACACCGATAGCTATGTAATATATATCGTGAACAGCATCCACTCGCCACACAATCACAGACGAGAGACGACTGACTTCTAATTGCTACTACGGGGGATAAGGAACTCATAAGAGGAACCACAAAGTTAAGTAACTCAAATCTAAGTTTAAAATAAGGATTTCAAGTGTATATTATTTAAAAATTTATAAAGAATTATTGAAGAACAAAATGGGTGGATTCGGATGGTGAATCATTCTGTATAGTAATAATAATAATAATAATAATATTATTATTATTATAAAGCTATAAAGGCACTGTTATGGGATATCATCATTATTGTTGTCGTTGTTTAGTTTGTATTATCGATCCGTTGCTGGACTCGTCCCCTCGTCCGTCGTCGTTTTTAATCGATGGCGTTTGCCGTTTTGAAGGATTCAAGTCGGATTTGACGACGACAACTCGATATCAATCAACCGTCAACGGTTTGTCCGCCGTATATAATATTGTATATACGTCCCATCACTCCGCATTTGTTTTCGGTCATAAAACCGTCTGTCCGTCCGTCTGTACCGATTTAACAACGTCACCGCGGCGGACCGCCGGCGACCGACGCCGATCCCGCGGGTAGATACCATTATATTATTATTATTGTATATAATATTTTTCAGTCGTATATTATTTATATCTAAGTTTATCGTATTCGCGGTATTCGGTCCTGCCAAGTGAGTGCCTACCCAAAAGCCGTGTGTAGGTAAAAAATTATAGTATCGTCTGTATTAAAATATACAGTATCGATAATAAAATATAATTTAATACAGTCGATCCTCAGCGCAAGCAAAGACGTTCGATCATTTGTCATCGTTATTGCGTCGCCGCCGACGAACATGTTTAGATGTATACCATAATATATGTTATATTATTATACAACGACTAAATTTGCGGCTTTCATACAAAAAAAAAGCGGGTAAGTGGGTATCGCTCTGCTGTACATTAGGGGGTGGGGTGGACCTCTGACTAGAGTAGGTTAAATTTGAATGCAATGATAGGTATCATTAAATCATTGTATACGAAAAACGTTTCTGAGCGAAGACAGTTTATCTGTCTAGGATATATTATAGATTGTTAAAAATTTTCAAATCTTGGATTTAAAAAGAAAAATTTTTATGAATTTCTAGTTTAAAATAATTTGCGAGTTTTTGTGATTTTTATGTATGTTGTCAAAATTTAAATTTAAATGCTTGTAAAAAAAAAAAATGTTAGTACGCATTTCTTTTATTTTTCAACTGCTATTGTAAAAATATGATAGGAGCCATGAATTAAATATTCAAATCTTAGATATAAAATGAAAATTGTTTATGAATTTCTAGCTTAAAATAGTTTAGGAATTTTCATGATTTTTATTCGTATGTTGTCAAAATTCAAAATTTGAATGCTTGTAAATAAAAATTGTGACTATATTTTTATTTTATTTTTCACCTGCTATTGTAAAAATATGTTAGTAGCCTTGTATTAAATTTTCAAATCTTAGATTTAAAAAGAAAAACTTTTATGAATTTCTATCTAAGATAATTTGAACATTGCCGTAATTTTTACGTATTAAGTCAATATTTGAACTTCAAATGCTAACAAAAAAAATTGTGCGTTTGTATTCTTATGATTTTTTAATAACTATAAGAATAACTTATGAGGAACTTTGTATTAAATTTTCAAGTATTTTGATAGGACCAAAAAAATTTTATCGACATTTCCAAAAAGAAATTTCAGAAAAATTGAAAATTTCAGTCGTCTATAAATATCTCAAAAAAAAAATCGAAATATTTTGAAAATTAAATTATGTAAAGAAAATACCAATCTAAATAACTTGTGAAATTTTCAAGTATCTACAACTTATACTTTTTGAATAATAACAAATATTTAAAATCGTTTGAGGATAAATCGTTATCGTTACGTTATTTTGTAAAAATTAAAATTCGAATGCACTTAAAATTTTTCCTATAATGATGTTTCGAGTTTTCGAAAGTGTTTCGAAAATTTCAAGTATTTACAGTGATTAGTTTTTGAATTAAAACCATATAAGAAAACCGATTTGGTCGAAAACTGGTTTTGCATAAAATTTCCATAAAATTTCTGTCACTTTTTTTTTTTGTTTTTCTCGATTTTTTTCAAAACTGTTGGAAAATGTTAACTTTTGACCTCTATAATGCACCAAGGATATTCACTTTTACATCAGAAACCACCCCCAAAGTTTGAAATTGAAGCATTATTTCGACTAGTTATGCTGTACACAGACACAAAAACAAAAAAACACACATCATTTTAAAATCAATACATTCATCACTTCGTTCAGAATCTAATATTATTGTTACAAGCTGTCATTTGGCGATCATTTCATCGTCGTTTATAATATTATGTTGATACCAATGCGGCAATGCACAATATACCTATACTACAGTATATAATATAAATAATATAATATATGCAGCGTGTGTAAACAATTTTAAGTATAAACATTAACGATTTTCGTTTTCACAGTCGTTACGTAATTTAGTAAACCAATTTGAATGGTAAATATGATAGTAACATAATAGTAATAGTAAATTATATTAGTAGGTAATATAATATAAAATGATTAAAAAAAAATAATAATTAAATATGATTTACCTACTGCGCCGTGATGATGATGAGTATAATGCAATAATGCATACGGATTAGTAGATCAATTTCAAACGAAATTATGATTCAAACATTCGTGTTCCTACTGCGGCGTTACACCTAATGGACTGCAGAATATGGATCTTTATTACTAAAATGATAAAATTCATTTTTTTGTAATCTAGAAATGGTACAAGCAACAAATATCAGACCCGGAAATCTGCTCAAATAAATATACATTATGCACAGGCTACATTATGAATCAATGAATAAGGCGTATTATTATTTTGTAATAATACCCATATTATTATTATTTGTATAACAGAAAGAAGACTTAAACGGAAATTTGTAAAATATGCGCGTGAGTGCAATATTACATTGCATAAATATAATAATAATTATACAGTAAAAGCACAGGCGTGCGCACGGGGTATGCAGGGTATACAAACGCATACCCTGCAGGCAGACACTTGGGAGCACATCAACAAATTAGTAACCAAAAGTGTAAGATGAAATATCATGCTCATTAATTTTAGGATCATTTATATCTGTGGGAGAGGGGCATATTTTATCAGCCGCATAGGTACCCTGCAAACAATGCAAACAAAGTCTGTAGGGGTTTAGTCTGTAAGTATTAGGGGTTCTCAATTCTGAAAACATAATCGTGTATACATTATATTATATTAAAGAAAACTAGTTAGTCGTGTTGATATGTATTATTACCACAACGACTGTACAATAAAATAAATTATAGGATTATGTTCTCTAATAAAAACTATAAATATTTAGTTTGGTAATTTTAGCATATTATTTACTGCAGACTGTAATGTAATGTATTGCAAGTTTCCACACCACCTTAGCTTATTAAACGATGACAATGTATAATATGTCGCATTTAATGTCACATGAGGTATTGCAAGAGGTGCGTTTTTTTTATTGTGGTGTCCCCGTGTAGGCCTATTCCACAAAGAGGAGAATGGAAGTGAACTGCCGGCCAACTCAAATGACACAAAAGAAAAATCGTAAGAAATTTATTATGACATATCATTATTTTAGCCAATATAATAATGCAGATTAATATAAATATAAAGATGATTTAATAATGTATCTTTTTGCTAACCACAATTCTCCCAATGTCCCCTGTACCGTATTAAATTCAAAAAGTGGATATCGTTATCGGTAGTCCTTAAAACGCTTAACGTGAGACCAAAGAAAATAATTACAAAATAAATGTATTCTATATACACAAAATAAATAATTAGTTATAATATACTGAATTTAACACGGCAATATTATATTTCTACCTATACATAATTTAGATTATACATTAAATAAAAAATGTAATAATAGTAAGCTACTATTATTGCATACTTTATCTATAGTATTACGCTATACTACTTATAGCTAATTGTTGTAAATTACAGTTAATAATATTATTCCTGGAAAAAACAAACCAACAATAACAATAAACTTAAACAAATAAAATTATCATCTACCAAAAAATGATCAAACTCAGTAATAAAGTTCACACGACACGAGGAAATCATGGTTACCAGAGTACACATTGGACAAACTAGACTCACACATTCCTTCTTATGTTTAAGAAGACCGAACACAATAAAATATAAACAATACCTCACTCAAAGAATCATTCGGCTCCGGACGAGAAAAAAGAATAATCGATTTCATCAAGATTGCTGAGCTCGCATATTATTTCTAAAAATAAATTAAACTTATAGCTTACCTATACTGGCTAGTCTGGTTTAGTACCACTATTATAACTGGCAATTGCTTTCCTTTTATCCTGCAAAGCTTTATAACGTTAATTATATAATTAAAATTTTATTCACGTACCATTTTTAATTCAGTTAAATTTTTTTTCAATAAAACCATAGCTTGATGATTTGTATATTTAGAAAAAGCAATACATCTGAATTATATAATCGTGTCTAATTATGATATATTCTTGTATCTGAAAAATAATTCCCTACAATAACTGAATAAGAAAACATTAAAACACATTTTCTTAAAACAACTATTTAAACGAAAAATTGACTCTAAAAGTATTAAATAAAAATATTATATTCATGTTTGAAAGTATGAGTATAAAATAAATAGAATTAATAACTATGTACAAAATTACAATAATCGAGAGTCACAAAACACTTAACAAAATAAACATACTTTCGATATAATAGGTAATGCAAATACGTGTATAATAGCCAGCACAGTTTTTAATTTGTTTATTTAATTCCAGCCAACATAATAATAAAATAAGTTGGTTTAATTATTAAATAAAAACTACCGCAACCGCACTAATTAGTAATAATTTCTATAGAATTGTATTATTATACATATTAGTTGCTTGTGTTTAAGTTGGTGTCTCCGTGGAAATTGTCGTCGTTGTTATAATTAGATTTGCAACATTTTCGTATTGCGTGTATTGCATTATCGTACCTTATAACTTTTGTCAGTAATCAACGGTTAACTCAATACCCGACCAGACTTTATGGTTATGGCGGATTGAGTGATTTAGGCCGTCACGTCGTATATCCGATATACCTTTTCGTATATGTAAGCAATTTAAAGTCATAGGCCGTGTTTGAGTACCTATCTAGCAAGTCGGTCATCATCAGCAATAGTCTATAGGTAACTGACTATTAATTTTAGACAACACGTTGAACAACAATAAGTAACATTGTAGTGTTTCGCAGAAACTATAGTTTAAATATTATATATTATACTATTATAGTCATAAGATCACATAATATAATAATATATGAAGATCGAGTGTAGTCACTCACATGGGCGTATACCCTATGCGTTTGCATACCCTTCTGGCAGACGCTTGGGAGCACATGAACAAATTAGTAACCAAAAGTGTAAGATGAAATGTCATGCTCATTAATTTTAGGATCATTTATATCTGTGGGAGAGGGGCATATTTTATCAGCCGCATACCCTGCAAATAAAGTCTGCGCACGCCTATGAGTAAAGGTAATACTGTTATTACTGTATAACTTTTTATGACGCTGTGGAAGAATTTACATCGCAGTATACTTTCGTGAGTATACTACATTAGTATTTAACTAAATCGTAGGTGAGCTTGTTATTAATTAAAGTACAATAATATTGAAAAAAAACAAAATAGTATCGGTTACTGAATTATAGTTATAAAATTCTTGGGTAATCACTAACAACTAATAACCTATTGGATTTTACTATATAAGTACCAAAAACCTGTAGGTACCTACTAAATCTTTATTGTATATATGTACTATACAATGCATATACGTGGTCCATCACACTACAAGTCGAATGACCGTCCTAACTCCTAACAGACGCAGACACCAACATGGTCGTCCCCACGTCGTATTAGATTAAAGTACATATTACTAAATAATAATTATTGTCTAATTCTATAAATGAATACATTTTATTTAAATATAATTATAAACATGTTGATTATCCAGTAATCTATAAATACTCAACCACTATACTTTAACCGATATTATATTATAAGCACAATCGTTAAAAATTGTAAATTTATAAACGTAGATGAATAAGAATATTAAAATGATTGCCACTATATTGTTTTGATTTAATTAATTTTAAAGAAAAGTTAACCGACAATGTTTTTGTTATGTATCAAATCTCAATAAAATATAATATCGAAATTTTTGTTCACATGAATGAGCAATGTGGATGTACAATAGTTAAAAGTTAATGTGAGTAGGTACCTACTGAGTACCCTTATGAAATCTGAATAGATGTATTTGTAAATTTAAAAACAGGGATGGTGATTTTAATAATCATAATAATATTTTGCAATAATCAATAAATATTGAAATACTTTTTTAGTTATAACATTTTTTATGATTAATTAAGATACTGCAAATATTTAAGATAATAAAATAATGATCTGTATTATTCAAGGGAGTATGACACATTTGAAAACTACTAGGCATTTTCGATTTTTACCTCGAGATTCAATTTGGTATTAGGAAGCGACCTCCGAAATTATAAGTAAAAGCATTATTTGACTACCTATACTTATCAGTTATCACAAACAATCGCTCAGCTCTGAATCTAAAATACATTTTACTAACATCAAACTATTTATACAAATTAAAGTATACCTAGTTTATGTTAGGTACTTTTTATTTCTTTTTTTATTAGGAGGAACCCGCAACAACATAAGAAATTGGGTGTGGGGTGGTACGGTAGGGGTTATATTTATGTATTTGTTTGTAGGTTTTTAAGTTGGTAGGTTGTAACACGTATTTGCGTATGTATTGAAAGGATATGTTGCAAAAATATCGGGTGGTCACCCATCCGGGAGCTAGCAACTGCGCCTGGTACGTACGCTTGCGTAAGTGAGTTATGAGCATTTTTAATGTACTGTATATTATATGCTCATAACTCACTTCAAAATTGAATTCTCGTAAAAAACCAACGTACAAACACAGATAATGTTCTTACCATCAAGTTTCATAATAGGTCGAATTCACTGTAATTTTTAAACTAAAGGAGCTACAAGTGTTCTGCTGAGCGTAAATTTGTTATATTACGCACTGGTAAGACGGAGACAACAAATACCACTGTTACGTACTCTTAAAATCTTAACTTTGTGAAAAATATTGAACGTTTATAACTTAAATAATAATTACTTACAATTGCATATTGTAAACGTAATTAATTAGACAAAATTAGTTAAACCTAATAAAATATTATAATATCTCATGTTACACTTAAATGAGTTAATTACATAATTGTTAAAGTTTAGTATGTTTAGTATGAACTACTGCTATGTTTTGGAGTAAAAACAACTAAAAATTTTTTATAGTAAGTTAAAAGGAGTGGTCACAATTACGTTACTAATGTTCTTAAAAAAATAAACAAAAGAGTGTGGGTGTATTTGTTCCTGTATCAATATATTAATAGCTGACAGTATTTTTATTTGATTTGATTAATAATGCCCTGTGTTCTAATTTCTATCAATTTACACGACCACAACACTATCAAGATCTATCTGTAATACAAATAGAAAATCTATTGACTTTATATAAAAAAAAAGGTAAGTAAGTGGATTACTGTAATGAATGTATTAAATTTGAATTCAATGATGTAATATCACTGTATACGAAAAACGATTCTGAGTGAGACGGTTTGTCTGTTTAGGATATATTACAGACAAATCTTAGATTTAAAAAGTCGTTTAAATGTTTTGAAAATTTTACCATGTCTAGGTAAGGCTAATATAAGTAAACAACCCAAATTTCAAGTTTTACGAATGTTTTTAACCAAATTACAACAAAAAAACTCCCAAAATTAAAATGTCTATAAATAGCTCAAAAATGTAAAATTTTCCGAACTTTAAACCACGAGGAACAAAATTTAAAATACAACAGAAAAGACATCTTGTCATTTTTTATTTGAAGCAATATTTCTGATATAAAACGTCGTCCGTAACTATTTAATATTATAAAATCGTGAATCATACGTTTTTTCTCCTAGGTTAGGTTAAAAATGATCTTTTTCAAAAATTGATGTAATTTGTTATTCCATTCCAATAAATGATGGTGTATGGGGGTGAAATGACCGAAAGATCGGTCCCACCCCATGCGTCGGTTCAATGGAAAAAAAAAAAAAGTACCAGCGTAAGAACTTTACCTTTCAGAAAATATGTTACATATTTTGATACTTTTGAACAAGTTTAAAGAGAGAAAAGTGTTTAAACAAGAAAAAAGATATAAACATCATTGTATAATTGAACCAATAGGTACATTCCTCGCTCCACTTAGAATCTAAAAGTGAATTTATCTCGTCATTTTTGTTGTTTTATCAAACGTAACAGATTAATCATTTTAATGGATAGTATAATATATTTATAACGTTTGTTGTATAAAAATATATTTAAATAAAGTCCCAATGTTAAACAGTCAGATCTAACTGCGGAAATAAAGTGTTTATTTAGAATTATTTGAGTTATATATCAGATGTTTAATGTTATTGCATTACATGGCATTAAAATGTTATTAGAAAATCAAACAATAATTATTATACGTCATACAATACTTAACTATAGTAGGTAGCTTATAAGTACCTACTGGGTGTCTAAGTATCTAT
This sequence comes from Diuraphis noxia, assembly GCF_037042655.1. Taxonomy (NCBI): domain Eukaryota; kingdom Metazoa; phylum Arthropoda; class Insecta; order Hemiptera; family Aphididae; genus Diuraphis; species Diuraphis noxia. The sequence continues at coordinate 57,593,058 of NW_028301714.1, read as the reverse complement.
ATTTTATAATTGGCTCTATAATTTGATCTGTATATTATTATCTTATATAGTTTGCATAATCAAACTTACTATAATATCATAGACCAATTTGAGAGAGAGAAACGAGAAGCAGGAGTATCATCCATTCTCGCCGAAGCCCTTCAGCCAGCCAACATTCAAAACACGATATCATTTATAATCAATTCTAATTTAATCAACCTTCTGTAAAAATAATTTGTTTATTAATATTAAGCAATTACCTTCCATTGTAACCCCATACATTTGTTGTAGCCAATGGCCCTAGATGCCGAGGCTTTTATTAATAAACAAAAAAATAAATATATCATAGAAACCTCCTGCGAATGTGTCAATTATTAAATAATGGAATTTAACGGAAATCGGTTTAGTCGTGGATTCTTTGGCAAGAGCAAACCAATAGATAGGTACCGGTATGTAATTATATTATTATTATAATATATCATTGTGAATCGTTCGATTACCGTCAAACGGGATGTACGTAACACATTCAACGATTATATGTTCGTAAATAGTTTAAAACATATACTTATTGTACTTATTATATTAAGATGACGTTAAGCTAAATACGCAATTTATTCTGACGAAACTGAACGACACATAAGTAGGTAAAGCATTGTTTATTTTAGTTGTTTTTATTGAGAATGAGTACTAAATACACATCCACACGATATTAGTATAAAGACTGAAATTACTGGTACATTTTAGAACATACTAAAATATTATAATGTTACACATAGTCATATCCGTAAAACGTACGTACTGCGTATAGCTAAATATTTGTTGATATATTTTGTGGAGCGATGAATGTATGAATGTATTGATTTTATAATGATGTGTTGTTTTTTTTTTTTTGTATCTGTGTACAATCTGTGTACACGGTAAGTTGTCGAAATAGTGCTTCGATTTTACACTTCAGTAGCTTTTCTGGTTAGAAAGTGAATCTGGTTGGTGTATTGGGGAGATCAAATTTGAAATTCCTAGTACTTTTTAAAAGCACCGGGAAGACCAAAAAAATAAATGGGAATTTTTACGCAAAATCAATTTTTGAGAAAATTGATTTTAGATATTGGCGTAACTCAAAAACGAATTACTGTAGATATATGAAATTTTCACTGAATGTTAATACTGTCATTTTATATACTTGATAAAATTTTCAAAATATTTCAAATCTTTTTAAGTTATTTATAAACAATTTAAATTTTCAATCTTTTTAGTTTGTTTTATTATAAATTACAATAACATTTTATTCCTTAGGTAAAACAGCTTGAAAATTTAATACAAGGTTCCACATAAGTTTATATAATAGTAGTTGGAAAATATTAAAAATACAGAATCGCGTATATTTTAGAACCATTTGAAGTTCAGATTTTAGTTGTACCTATAATAGCACAATATATGCTGAAACATTTTATAATTATATGAATAAAAAAAAATTCAAACTTTGACAAAATGTATTTAATTAAAAATTTAAAAATTCTTTAGTTGTTAAAAATGTACCTATAAAAGTTTTTAATATTATAGCTAAGGATTGAAAATTTAAAACAAGGTTCCACGTAAGTAATTAATTCTGCTGCAAAAGTAATCTAAAAACTATTATACAAACACAGTTTTTTTTTTAATAGTAATTTTAAATTCAAATTCGGATGAAATTACATATTAAATAATCAAGAATAACAATTTTAGTTTTATTGTTATAATTTAAAAATATTATTTGTGGGTACTTAAATTTCAAGAGTATACTTTATATTCTAATATTAATAGTTAATGACTTATATTAATACATTATAATAAATTGTATAATATACTTACTATGAATGACTGAGTGCGTCGGGTACATAATGAATCTGATTTGATCAATTTGGAATTTACTTTATAAGCAGGTTTCTACATTTTTTTTTTTTTTTTTGAAATAATAACAATATAATTAATATAGTATAACTTATAACATATTCTAGACAGACAAACCGTCTCCGCTCAGAATCGTTTTTCGTATACAATGATATTATATCATTAAATTCAAATTTAATACCATTCATTACAGTAATCCAAGTCTTGTATAACCTACTGCAGTACAGCAGAGCGATATCCACTTACTTCACTGATTTTTTTTCCATTTAATTATTCTGGATTTCTTATTAAATTGTTTATGTGTTTGTACTATTTACAGACATTTCATGTTTTCTTTTTTATATATATATATTTTTTTTGATCTTTGTATGATAAAATTTCTGTCAATTACCTAAAAAATTGACTGAAAAATGCCCTGAAGCCTAAGTTATTTATAAATGAAAAAACAAAATGGATATACTCACAACATGAGAATGATACCTAATATTGTCGTCATATACTCATATGGTGGTATGGCATATTTGTGTACCGCAAGCTTAAAATAAATAATAAAATAAATAGGTATGCATAATGTTTTCCCCCGAAAAAAAGTTTCCGTATTACAAAATTCCAATGAAGAGTTTTTTATGTATAAATTTGCTAAATTACAACGATTTTTTAGAAATCTGTTTGAAAATAAATTTACAGCACAAATTTTTATGCTTATTTTGGTGCCATAATTATGTTATAGCTACCAGAGCTTGAGGAACATTGGAATCACAAAGCTGAAAAATATAATTTTTCCATCTATATTTTCTATTAAGTCTACTAAAGAAAGATATTATAAAATGTGCATTAGCCATTGCCCATTACTCATTAGGTTCTGCGATATTATTATTATAATTACTAAACAGCAATTATAGGTATACGTACCAAATAATATATGGTATATGGAATATTAATTGGTGTGTGATTAATTTATTGACACGACTGAGAACAGTTATACTTTACCTAAAACTAATTAGATAGTTTTTTCATTCTAAGTAAAATTTAACTTTTTTTTAATACTTCATTTTCATTCAGAGCATCAGAGCCCCAGAATAGAATTTCTAAGTACGCCGCCGTGCATGCACATTTTTTTTTAAATAAAACAGGAACAAATAATAACATTTCTGATGTTGGCTATTTGATGATGTTTATTACATATATTATGATAATTTCACCTGACGACGCATTTGTATATTATTATAATATATACGAAGTATATTTTACGTTCACACATACAAAACATCAACAATATTTTTAACAGAAAAATTATACATATTTTGAAACACGACGCATTGACAAACACGAAAAATCACTGAAATGAGTTACGCCGCATGCCATGAAGAGCTTAAGGAAAGTTACGTCATCCGTGCAGGACTCCCGTCGCATTGCCGGAGAGTGCACTCAGGTCTACGGGCCGGCGCATCGCCGGAAAGGCGAATGGTCAACCGAGGCTGTCCAAATCCGTGTCGCCGTGATGACGGTCCAGTCGACTGCAAGACGCAGAGTGTGCGCCGGCGCCTAGCTGAGGAGCTCGGCTGTTGTGGCTGCACCAAAGTCCAGACTCCCTGTTTGGTCACCGAAGACACGAGCACATCTTGCAGGCGTCGTCCCGCCGCGCCGACTTACTCCCCCGAACCAAACGACAATGCTGCTGCGACTTACGTCGATCCGGTCGATCAGATCATCAACGAAGGACTAATGCAGCAGAAGAAAAATAGTAGCCGGAGGCGATCAACCGCCTGCAGCGCTAGTCGTCCACGCGACCGGAGCGTCCGGGAACGTCGCACGAGACCATCAACGGCCAACAACCTCAGCTACCAGCCCGATTTCTTCGACGACCAGGCTGACATGGATAATTGGCAACAGCACTGGGAACGCAAACAGCACGACGCGTCACGAGGACGGCCGTCGTCGCCGCCGGCGCCAAGCTCCAATCGTCTGGCATTTGAACCTTACGTGGACGACGAATCGTATTCTGAGGCTGCGGTCGGCACGCCGAATAATGAAATACAGCCCGCGCTGCAGGACGAAAACGACGACCGCCGGCAAAATATACAACAGGAACTGGAAAGGTTGAACGAGCACCGGTCATACTTGATGGAATGCTTGGAAAGGGAAACGAAAATCATCGAGTTGATGCGCGAATACCAGCAACTGAAACGCGTCTCCGCACAACTGCATAAGCAGCAGCAGCCGTCCGTCGACGACCGGGAACGGCTTCAGCGGTTGATCGACGAAGAAAAACGGAAACTAGCCGATTTCCAGCGACAACCGCAACAGCAGAACGAACCATTCACCGCGGCCCCGAGCGGAACGTACGAGATTCCATCGGATTTGCCTGCCAGAAGCCCGACGCCGTCACCGTCCCGAAACCGGGAATCGGAATGCGACGCAGCGTCGTCGCCGCCGCGGCAACGGCGAAGATTGAGCTACCGACCGCCGTCGACGGACACTGATACCGAAGACGAATGTCGTGCGCCGCCCCCGAGACGACGGTTACTGGTGGTACGACCGCCATCGCCGAGTGATAGCAGCGACGACGGCGAAGACGTCAACGAATATGGTCGCGGAACACCCGCGGCCACATCCAGGTGTCCGGCAGAAGCCTCGGGAGCATCGCGGTCCCAGGAATCGTCGCCGCGGCCACATTCGTCACTGCAGGACTCGTTAATGTACTACTACAGGGCCATTCGCAACGGTGCACTGCCCATGACCGCGAACGCGCCACAACAGACTAGCAATACCTGGCCCACCGGCGGCCGCTAAACGTGCCAAGCAGCTTGTTATACGGAACTAGCGAACATGGATCACTGTAACATATTAAGGTGTGTGGTCGTGGCGATCTCTGCCTCGTTTTCCTATATTATATTGAGTCAACATAATATACTATACATATAGCGTATACTTATGACTGTGGAAATATTAGAAATATGATCAATATATAAACATGGTATATATTATCGTATTTCTAATATTTTTGCAGTCATAAGTACATGCCATATGTATAGTATATTATGTTGACTCAATATAATATAGGAAAGCGACGCAGAGATCGCGTATCACGATCACACACCATAATATGTTACAGTGTGTGCGGCGGATCCAGCTATCAATATACGATGTACAAATAATTGCACTACTGTAATGCTTATCTTATATCAAATAAAACAAAATTATTTATGCTTCTAATCTTGAATTTATAAAATATGCATACATTATACCATTATATAATAAGTGCACATAGGTAGAAGGTAGGTGCGAAGTACCTCAATATCTGTAATGTGCTAGTATACTTGAAGGAAAGTAACAAAAATACTATTATCTATACTATTATATAAAATTGTAAGGGTTTTTCTTAGAACGCGCTAACCGAGAAAACTACTGAACCGATTTGGCTGAATCCCGAAATTCTGCTGAAGGTTTTTGTAACACTTTTATCAATAAAAAAAAAGTGCACCTCCGAGATGATGTTAACAATGATGCAAATATTAATGCTAATAACGTGGGGCAACAAGTAATTCTTCCCTCCTCTTTTACTGGCTCCTCACGTTACATGTATGAAAAAAATCTGGATGCCATGACTTATGTTCGTAAATTTGGCCGTCCAGATTTATTTATTACTTTCACATGCAACCCGGAATGGCCGGAAATAAAAAAATGGATTATTTCAAGACCAAAAGTCGTTTGATAGACACGATATAATCTCTAGAATTTTTCATCTCAAACTAAAAAATTGTATGCATGTATTAAAAAATAAATGTATTTTCGGAGATGTAAATTGTTATGTTTACAGTGTTGAACAGCAAAAACGAGGTTTGCCACACTGCCACATTCTTTTATGGTTACAAACGAAAATTCAGCCAGATGAAATTGATAAAATTATTTCTGCCGAGATACCGAACAAAGACAGAGATCTTATACTTTATGAAATAGTATGCAAGAATATGATTCATGGCCCATGCAGCGAGTTAAATATTAGATCACCATGTAACATAATCGAATCGTGGTAAAATGAGTCGGGGTGAAAAAGTCCTAAACCTAAAAAGTCCAAATTAAAAAGGTCCAGAGTATATTATATACATAACAATATTTAGTATAGCTTATTAAAAAAAAAAAAATGCAATGATTATAAACTATAATTACGTACTTATTAGTATCACCTATATGTATATATCAAAATGGATTTCTGACTGTTTGCAGTCCTTTAGGCATTCCTAAACGGATAAACCAATTGCGACGAAATTTGGTACAGAGATATATTAGACCTATGCGCATAAGATAGGCTAAGTTAAAAGGTGACAGACTTAAATATCATTCTATTGAATATTTGAATTGTCAGACTTTTCTCGATAAAACGAATGAATTTACATAATGATAAACTAAATTGATTATCAGTGTAAGTTTATTACTTAGTATATTTTAACCATTATCTATCTATATGTATACAAAAATACTGCTAGCATGATCACAAGCAACAAATTTAATTAACAGTTTAAGACATTCAAGAGGTAGGATTTTTAACGGGCTATACGAAGTAAACGGGTTCAGCTAATATGTCTATATAGATAAAGCAAAATCACATGATAGTATGATACATTATAGAAAATTATATAATATATAATAGAATATTATAGACTAAATTATAATTAATATATTATAACTATAAGTAATATTTTACGTTTTATTATACAATTATTATATTTACAAAAAAAAAAAAAAATGTTTAGACTTTTTTATTAATTATTAATTATATTTTATGTAAACAAAATAATTTTTAATAAATGAGGGATGTAATGTCCATATCAAAATAATTTCCGTGGGGAGGAGGGAATGTCCAACTACGCCAAACATGGTCAGAGGGAAATTGTCCGGTCACCGTAGGCCCGTAGGCACACCTATAACCACCTAGATACTGGTATGGATATAATGTACCTAATATTTTCCTATTATCCTTTAGTGCAGTTGTTATTAAATATATTCACATAAACCATGTTGGTATTGAGGATAAGAGGAGTGAACTGTGAAGTATACGCCATATCACAGTATACAAATTGTTAAAAAGAGTTTATGTATATTATGTGTATAATAGTACATCCTATAATTGTATTATTATATTTTAAAAATATGATGACTAGCTGGATCAAATCATATCGATAACATAAAGATATGAATAATAATAATACATAACAAAATAACAAGTGGATTAATCACAATAGTAATACATGTATACATTTGTAATACGAGTACATTATATGAACAAGTAATAAACAACCAGTAACCACAAATATAAACCAAAATAATTATCCATATTATTACCTATATAGATAACGAACTATGTTAACTGATATATTATGTAGATTTTAACCTGCAATAGCGTGAACATGATAAGATAGAAATACATAATAATAGATTTTGTTGTTCAAAAAATAAATAAAACTAGAGTCCATATCAAAAACAAACGTTTGGAATGAGAAACGAGTATTCTCTCTTATGATATTAAAAAAACAAATGAGAGACGAAGTGGATTGCTATTCAAGAGGAACGTCGGTACCTATGTTATATTAGGTTTTAGGTACAAGTATTATAAGTTACAACACATAATAGTCACGTTTATTTTTGTGATTGGATAAAAGGTAATATGCAACCTGCAATATATGGGTTATATTATATGGGTTGCAGACCGCGGTATATACTTACCTACATAATATTAAACTTATGGTTGCGTGCATGATACCACAAATCGATGATAACATCGTAAGCTATATGGCATAATAATAATAATATAATATTAATAAATTAATAACACCGCCTACTTGTATATGTTTGGGCGGCGTTTGGCCTCCATACAACAATGTGTGCAACGCGAACGTCGCACATTCACGGCGCTTAAACGCGGTGAGAGACTTAAATAGGGGTGCGACGCAATCGTCACGACACCGGCAAATAATAAATACGAATATGCGACACATGCCCTATAACTTTCAAGTTGTACATACTACACGCATATACTACAATTACTACATTACTACCCCGAAGCTCTCCCAGCCAATTAGCGTATAGTCAGTGCAGATGCACGCACGCACACACACACACATTATATATTATATAACACTGCAGTGTAGGTATATAACACGCCACGTTTGAAGATACGGATTTTTTATTGAATGTTTTATTTTTTTTTTCATAAATATAAACAAGAAAATATTAAATAATAATAATCTATAATATAACATAATATGTTGAATATAAATAAGCATATTATTTATTAATTTTAATAGGTACATAACGATTAATAACTTGGAAACTATACTCATTTAAATTTTGATTCAATAAAAATAAAAATGTATTATAAAATAATACATCTGTATATCATTATTATAAATAAGGCAGAATAGCAAATATTTTGTACACAATACACCTATAAATGGGTATTATTATAACATTTATAACTATGTAACTACATATTTCAAATACCCAGTCATGACATGTAATATATAGGATGTCCAATAAGATGCTGCTCAAACCACACCATCATAAATATGGGTGGGTCTGATAGAAGACAAATGGGACATTTTAAAGGTCGGTATAACAATATTGTATGGAGTAGGTCACCTAAAATTATTTTAGCAACGCCAATATTGTTATGATACTCGCCACTGCGTATACCTACTGCGTATATCTAAAGTCTATAGGTATAGTTGCAGTTTAAATGCATCGTCGGTGCATTTTAGTACGTGAACTTCAGCTTTCGCTCACGCCCACGTATAGTTATTATAATAATATTATTACATTATTAATGTACTATTTATATTGTTGTTATTACCTTTTAATTTTTTTTTTTGTGGGCGGTCTAATTGATCCCAATTGGTCGTATACACACACACGGAGACCTTCGTATCGTAATCATTTAATGTTATTATTAACGCACGTGTGTCGCGTGTCAATAAAATTTTAAAAGTTACATTTTAAAAATCCATTATTTAATAACGCCACCCACGCCATTATACATTACTGCGTTATTAAATTACCGTCGTCCTCGCGCTGCAATAACGTCGTTACCGTTTTCTCCGGTTTCGTGTTTGCGGGTTCAACTCCGGAACCGGGCAAACAGTACTACATATTACGCACAACTTAATTTAAAAATATATTAAAATATTATTTAGTTCGTAAAGACATATAAAAACTACGGACCTAAATGTGCACAATATAATTGTCATTTTTAGCTTTTATTAGATTACCTATATACTTATATATGGTATCTATACTCACCTATAGGTATAATATATATTTTAGTCAAATAGTCAATACTCAATATCGAATAAAATACTTTGAAAACACTACCTATAGTATACTTAAATAATTTTATTCAATAGTTTGATAACTTTATTTTTGTATTCCTATAGAATTTTTAATTCTCGCACAGAATATAGGTACTATATTTTGGTCATAACTTAATTCTGCGCTTGGTTATTTATTTACTTTTTGTATATTTATTGTAGTTCATCATTCTGGAATCATATGGTTTATAGTATATAATAATATAAATATTAAATTTACATATTATATAGGACATAAATAGTCATCGCTGTTTCATGTATATTTTATAACATATTGTTTTGCATAATTGTGTGATGTAGCCGTAATAATAATATTAGGTATATACATATAGGTAGTAGGTAGGTTATATCAAGTCGAGTCCCTGAAACTTATAATACACAAAATTATAAAAATAAAAAATTAAATAGTCGTTACATCATAGGTATTGTAGACTTGAAAAACTACTGAAAATAAATAATCAAGTACCTGTAACCACGACAGCAAATTAAATTTTTATGAATATCCCCAATAAAATAAATTAATAATTCAGGATTAAAATCCTTATGCTGTTCTTGTAGTATATAGATAAATAACAGGTATGTTGTTAAAACAGCATTATTAAATTATTGGTGTAATATTTTTGACTGCTATAGTACATATATGACTATATGTATAGTATACATATAGTTATTACTTATTAGTTTTAACATATATCTAACGATTTATATAAGCATATTTTTTACTGTGAATCTCTTTTATATTTTTATATAAATTATAAAGTTCAATAAAATGTATCGTAGATTTAAAAACTATAAAATACCAACATTAATGTGTTTAAAAATTTGATAGAACAATAATAAAATATGTTTTCGCTATAAAATACATTCACTTAATCGAATATTTATTATTCATTTATTATATTGACAGTTAATTTTATATCACAACCAATACATCATGGAATATAAATGGTTCCACTTTTATGAGTGTACTATTTATTTTTATTCTTTTAATACACCAACCTAATAGGCCTATAAGAATAATGTATACGTATTGGTTTTACTATGTATAAATATCAGTTTGGGAAAAGAGTCCTTTTAAGTATGACGTGACGTTTGAAACGTAAATATAAAAAATTGTGACTGTAATTTATAGTCTTAAAAACAACAGACGTAAGAAATTATCATAATATTATATATACATTTATAAATAGGTAATACAGATTCTATCATGTTAACAATATTTAAAGCTATAATGTTTATGGATAATACTTATTACCTATATTATATGAAGGTACAATTATTTTAGATTTGGTTTGTATATTTGCTATACCTATATAATTATATTTTTAAAAATTTCTCAAAACATGCAATATCTACAGCAATGGTGATTCACCCGATATTTGCGAGTGTTATCTATATGTTTAATGTTTACTTTTAGATTTCCGTTCTTTATGCATATATTTTGTATTTAAGCAAACATTTTAATTAGTATACTGCAGGCAATAAATGAGATTTCCACGAAATGAGCAAAAAGGATAATAAAATTTAAAAAAAATGTATTTAAATAATAATGGCGTTTTACTAACAACATAATATTTTGTAACGAACAAATAAGGATCATTAATACAAATCAATTTGCTTTGTCTTCGTAAAGTCAAGTCGTTAAACATAGTTACTATACGCATTACGCAATAATGCAATATACAGTTATACATAAGTTATATATCTTACGTTCATATAGTACCTATAATATGAATTAAGAATAGTATCTAAATAATATTAGAAAACTTAAAAAAAAAAATTAAATATCAAAAGATAAATTTAAATCTTAACTGTATGTCTGTATATATTGCAAATATACAATGTAATGGTTATTTGGTTATAATATTACTCACAGTACACGATGTGATTTCAATTTAAAGTGAAATCACTTGTAAGTAGGTTCTTATGAAAAGTTATGCCTGTAGCCATAAAAAATATTGAATTTTAAAAATTAAAAGCTCAAATTACTTTAGTTTTAGAAAACCTTTTAGAAAATAACTTCCCTTATGGCAAAATATTGAAAGTCTGTTTAAAGACAAAATTTCATCGGCTAATATGATTTATAAATTATTAAACAGAACGATTAGTGATAATTATTTATACGAATAGATAAATATTCATATTGCAAGTTTTGCATCAGTGCATTAGCCTGCTTTTATCATACTGTCGATCTCCAAAAAGTTTTTAATAATAGTCATATATACGTATTATAATTAGGTATATAGGTACAATGTGATCACGATAAGTGGAAACAATCAATAACTATGTGTAGGCTTCATAAATTTCAATTCTGCTTTTTCGGCTAACTAATAAACAGTATTATAAACATTTTCAAATAATAAGACTATTTTTTTGACAATTAATTTTGCGCATGCGCACAACAATTTTTTTTTAATAGTATAATCCATTTTTGACCACAAATTATTTTTTTGGTATTTTTTAATGAATTTTAGTGGTTTAATTTCTTTTCTAAGTCAAAAAATGACCGAGTTATAGCAATTTGATTTTATGTTAATTGCACGGGTATAACAGATTATAAAATACTACGTATTAAAAGGACGTCGCACCCGCATATGTTTTCTCCGTCTTACACGCGTACGATATAGCAAATTGTACGCTCAGCAGAACACGTGTAGCTCCATTAGTTTAAAAATTAGAGTGAATTTACCTCTTATAAAATCTATAGGTAAGATTATTATTTAGACAACCTCATAAGCTTTTTGTTATATTTTAATTTTAAAGCGAGTTATGACTATTTCAAGATGTACAAACAATTTACAATGTTAAAATGCTCATAACTCACTTTAAAATAAAAATATAATAAAAAGCCTATGAGGTTGTCTAGATAACAATCTTACCTTTAGATTTTATACAGGTAAGCTCACTCCAATTTTTAAACTAATGGAGCTACACGTGTTCTGCTGAGCGTACAATTTGATATGTCGTATACGCGTGTAAGACAGAGACAACACATATGCGGGTGAGACGTCCTCTTCATAACTATTAATGTATAGTATTTATAGTATAAGTTGTGATATTATAATAGAATATTATGATAATAATAATACACAGTACTAATAAGTAATAACTATATTACTATTAATACATTAATTTCATAAACCACGTAGGTACATGTTATTTGGAGCACGACCGCGAAACCTCTCTATATATATTGACTAATGCGCCTATTTACTTATATATATATATATATATAAATTATATGACTCGGGTGTCAAATGCCGCCAGTGAGTCGCGCATCACGATTCCCACGGCGACCTTATATTTTATATTATATATATTTCGTGCGAGTGCAGCGTGTGCAACAATGACAATACGTGTGTGTGGCATCAGGCGCCTTACTTACTTGTGTGTTTTTACCCGAGACACGGTTTACGTTTTAAAAACGACGTCGACCGTTGACAATAATAGTATAGCTGCGCCTCCTCTCCTTCGAGGAGAAAGGACCCATGCGACGCGACGGACGTCATCGGTGCAGGCGGCGCAGAGAAAAATGCAATCCGACGACGACGCACAGTATGATAATAATATATATTACCCATATATCATAATATTATTATCATTATTATTATTAAAATTAGAAGTAGTAAAATACTAGAATATATAGTGGACAGTGATAGTACCTATAGTAGTAGTTTTGTAAGACATCCTCTGTAACATTTCTGTTCTCGAGTGTGAGAATTTAATACAACACAATGTATTCACCAGCTCATATACATAATATTATGTATATCATGAATTGACCGGCGACAACGGTGGCGGCAGCGAAAGGAATTTTCTTTTTTTTTCACCCCCATCCATTCATAACAATACCTCAGGCGTGTTGTTATCTATATATATTATATAGGTACGTACGTACTATTATAATATCCTCCATCCAGCGTATTGTACATTATTAGATATATGTTTTGTCACGATTGTCGTCGTGCAGTGTAAGTATGTATATATTTATATATAGGTAGATATTTACTTTTTATATGTTTATATATTATATTACAGGTAATACAGCAGCAGCACAGGCGGCGCATCGATGTTTCCGTAGAGATAATAATAATAATTCTCTCGTGGCCCATTATTGCCGTGCTTGGACATAATATTTAATTGAAAATAAAAGCCGTAACATATAGGTATCTATATAATGTATATACACAAATACATATTATACTCGAGAGTGTATTATATTATATTTTATTACAATAATATTAAAATAGCAGTGTGGTGGTAGTGGTGGTGGTGTTACCACACGTTCGTCAAAGGCGCTTCGGGCATCGACAATTTGCGTTCATATATATACACGTATTTCTGCATAGGTACAGTACTATATTATAATATAACTATGTATATACACTTATAAATAGCATACCTACTCATATTATAATTATAATATTGCGGTAGGTATATATTCATTTATAATATGTGTATGGGTAATGGGTATAATATATGAAAAGCACGTGTGGGTTACGTCTCCTTGTGACCGCGAGCCAGCCGTAAATTATATTGTGTTGTTTTTTTGCTAAAAGATAAAAAATATCATTATTTTCTTATACTACGTACACTGGGGTTTTTTTCAACGACAATCGCTCAAGTTATGTTAATGGTAGCCGACCCGCGACCTGTACACGCCAACCTTATATATACCTATATAATATATTATATATATACTTCCATAGCGTCCAAATATTATTATACATGCTAAGTATGTGTATATAATATATATGTGTGTGTGTGCCATGTGCGCAAACACATAATATTATTATTTATACTGCTGTGTTATTAATTTATATTATTATAGACTCGCGAGACTATGAAATGACGGCCGTAAAATGAATATTAACTACTTGATTCTATAGTGTTTTTTTTTATCCTCCATTCTGTTGTTGAACGATGTGCGCTAGATATTTTATTAATTTTTTTGTCCAGTGTTAAAGTCAGGCACCCATGACCCGTGGTAAGTGTTAATTACAATACTATCACCCGTCCCCATATCGTTTATTCACCAACATAATACAAGTTATAAAAGAGTGAGTGCTTCTAACCACCCAGAAAGGCTGGACTTCGACCCACAGAATAACCAGAGTCTTACCCTACCCTCCACGCAATCTTACCTGCCAGATGCGCTCTGCAGCCTCCTTTTGCCCGATTATCATCTCCATTATCCTGCCAAACGCTAGCCTTTGATTTTCAGCCGACGCCTCAATCCGCCGTCTTCTCGATATATCATCTAATAGGAACTCCTGCTCCGGCCCCAGAACGATATCAGAAACATCCTCACCGATATATTATAATATATTATTATACGTACCTAAGCTTAGATCACAGGTTCACGTGTATACTAAAAATGCACTTGTATCGTTTAATGGAAAACGTGTTTTTATAACTTAGAATTTAATATTTATGATAATTTGGACTCCTGTAATGTTCCAAAATATAAAAAAATATATAGGGTTTCTGGTATTAAATACTTAGGTTTAACATTTGATTAAAAAAAGGCGGGTAAGTCATGGATGTCACTCTGCTGTACAGTAGGTTACAAGTGGGTTACTGCAATGGATGGAATTAAATTTGAATCAAATGATATTATATCATTGTATACGAAAAATGATTCTGAGCGAAGACGGTTTATCTGTCTAGGGTATATTATAGATTATTAAAAATTTTCAAATCTTAGATTTAAAAAGAAAAATTTTTATGAATTTCTAGTTTGAAATAATTTACGAATTTTCGTGATTTTCGTAATTCTTTCATATGTTGTCAAAATTCAAACTTTGAATGCTTGTAAAAAAAAATTGTGACTACGCATTTCTTTTATTTTTCAATTGCTATTGTAAAAATATGATAGGAGTCATGTATCAAATTTTCAAATCTTAGATATAAAAGGAAATTTTTTTATGAATTTCTAGCATAAAATAATTTATGAATTTTCGTGATTTTTACGCATGTTGTCGAAATTCAAACTTTGAATGCTTGTAAAAAAAATTGTGACTATGAATATATTTTATTTTTCAACTGCTATTGTTAAAATGTGTTAGAAGCCTTGTATTAAATTTTCAAGCTTTTCTACCGAACAAATAATTTTTATCGATATTTATAGAAAAAAAAACTAAAAAAGTTGAAAAATAAAATGTCAGTAAACAGCTCAAAACAACTAATTTTATAAAATATAGAAAATGCCTATATAAACATTCAGTGAAAATTTCAAGTATCTGCGGTCATTTGTTTTAGAGTTACACTAAAATAAGGAAATCGGTAAAAGTGAAAATCCAATGTTGTGAAAATTTAAATTTCAAATGCTCATAAAAATTTAATTTGAATTTCCGGTGGACTTTTTATTTGTGATAAAGATTGAAAAACTTGTAAGGAATCTTGTATTAAATTTTTAAATCTTAGATTTAAAAAGAAAATTTTTCATGAATTTCTAGCTTAAAATAATTTGTGAATTTTCGTGATTTTTACGTATTTTGTCAAAGTTCAAACTTTGAATGCTAATAAAAAAAAATTGTGACTATGAATTTATTTTATTTTTCAACTGCTGTTGTAACAATATGTTAAGAGCCTTGTATTAAATTTTCAAGCTTTTCTGCCTAACAAATAAATTTTTATCAATATTAATTTAAAAAAACTAATAATGATCGAAAATTTCAAATGCCTATGAATAGTTCAACTTAAGTCGAAAAATTTTGAAAATTGCATGGTGGATAGAACATACTTATATAAACATTCGGTGAAAAATTCATGTATATATGGTCATTTGCTTTAAAATTACATCAAAAACCAAAATCGATTTTGTCGAAAAATGAGTGTGCGTAAAATTTCGCGTTTTCCCTTAATTTTTAGTTTGTTTTTCTCGATTATTTAGAAAAGTATTAAGAATTTTTCATTTTTGACCCCCCAAAGTACCAACTAGATTCACTTTCTGATCGAACGAGGTACTGAAGTCAAATAAAATCAATACATTCATCGCTCCGCTCAGAATCTAAAATTAAATGTTACTTACATGTAAATAATATTATAAAGCGTTTATTATCGTTTAAATTTTATAAACTAGTTACGTTCGTTTCTACCAATGAAAACTATGCGTATAATTTATTCAGCATTATTTCAAGAAATATTCCAATGTGGTTTATTGGTTAGGGACTGAATCAAAAAACGTCTAGACCAATACAACTTTTACAAAGAACAAATTACGAAGATATGTTTAAATAAGAATACGTTAACTAAAGACAACTCTAAGTTATTTGATCATCAAATTTTGATGTTTTACCATTTGAGTCTGTATAAAGAAAATAAGTATTGTATTTATAATTGAAAACTTTGAATTCTATCTGTATATGAAAAAGACAATAGTTAAAAAAACAATGGAGCATTTTTTGATATTAGAATGGAATGTTCTAGAAAAGCGTTTGGTCAAAAATTCATAGACTATCTAGCTCCAAATAATTACAACTTAATGCCAGTAAACATAAAAAGGGAAGTATACTCGTACATCACAGAAGGGAATCGTATAACTACAGGAATGAAAAAAATTCATATTTGATTATTTTCAATACTTGAATAAATAATTAGGAAGTATATATAAATGTCGTAATTTAATATTATAGTTACAAGTCTTAAAATTGTGTGCATTGATTTTTCAATTCTTGTTCGATTCTTCTTATTTTATAATGAATTTGTTCATATTTGTTATAAAATTCTCTACCACCACTACAAGCATGTGTTTTAAAGTGGTAGATATTTTTGTTATTTAGGCTTTTTTAATAGAAATAAAAAAAAAATTTTAAAAATGGACTTACAGTATAGTACGTCATAATACTAGTATTATCTATAATACTAACATAATATCAACTTAATATTCGAACATATACCAATGCGCACTAAATACCCATACATGTATAGCCCTATAGATAAGTGGTATACCCAATAACAACAGTGGGTAACCTAACGTACAGGCGGTCGTCCTCAAAGGACACCGGTGGGTGCCGGAGTAAATATTAATATAACATAAAATTACTCTACGGCCTATATATAGGCTGACATACATCATTGGCCATCTAAGCAGAGAATTGATTTCGTATACAATTGTGTGTTATAATATATTTTAAATTTAAAATATCCATTTGAGTGATCCAATCAACTCCTACTGCACATTAGAACGGCATCAACTTGTCCACCTTTTTTTCTTATGTTTTTGACGATTATTTTGAAAAATACTGAGAATTTTTAATTTTTAACTGTCAAAAGTACCAACTTGATCCAATTTGATACTAGACCATTTTGTATATATTGTGCACAATGCCCGGAAAATGTAGACTCTTTTCTACTTGATCACTAAAATCTGGCATTGAATGCAACGCACAATTTTCTATTTTGTCCGAAACATATACATATAAGTACCTCGATGAAATAATTTAATACAATTCTAATGTTTTATATACTTTATGCGTGGTGTACGAAATTTAAAAACAATATATATTATATTATGGTATGTATATACATCACGACGGTCGTCGTTATAATATAATGGTCTATAGTTCTATACTCTATATATACATATATAAGTCTTAACAGTGAAGCGTATATGTATATTATATAGGTACATAATACTTTACATTTATTATACCTACGTATCTTATACCGTTGGCACGTTTATTATTTTATTTTTCAGATTCGCATACTATTATCACCGCGTGATTTAAAACTCAGAAATGCACAATGACAAACAAGTATTCTACCATTATTATCGGATGTATATACATAAATATTATAATTGTATAGTGCAGCGTATAATAATATAATATGTGATGCTATACACAACACGGACGCACGTGATGACGACGACTCACAGCTGGATAATTAATTAAAAGACGCTAACATGTGTTCACCGGGTTATTAACATTAAAACTGTAATAGTATTTTATTTTTCCTTAAATTATATATGCGCACAACAAACGGTATTGTAATACGTTTTTCGTTTGCGGCTTGCACGCGCTTTGCGCTTAGATATTATACATTATACCAGCGGTTCTCAACCTGTGCACCGCGGTGCCCTATAAGGGCACCGCAAGTTCATTTGAGGGGTGCCATGCACGGCTCATCCGAGAATGGAAAAAAATTATTAAATTATATATTAAAAATAAAAAATTATCTTACGTACAAAATTACTTAGAATACTATCTGTATATCCAATATTAAATATAATATGTGTCGAATAATTCAATAATAGATAAAAACAGATAAAAATATTGCCAAACTTTCCAAAAATAAATAGCCTCAAATATCTCATTAATTATTAGTTTTTCACTATTAAAACAGAATTTTTTCTTTTTACTTTCAACTATAAAATTATAATTTGTTAATAATATGTTCGATAAAATTATTTAGAGTCCCGCCACACCATGCGTTTTGGCGGGTCCGGGTAAAACGCATCCGGTCGACCGGAACAACAACTTGCATTGTTTCTAATCATAGGTGCTATATTAGAGCGTTTTGTCGGGACCGGTCGATTCCTGCCGCGAACCGACCGCAACATGTTGCGGTCGGGCGGGAAACGAATCGGCAGGACAAGTCATCAAAACACATTATTTTAAATCGTGTATGCCACACTGTGCGTTTTATCCGCTGCGTTTTTTGAATATTTTACCTGGACATATTTTTTAAATATTTAAATAAATATTTATATTTTGAAAAATGGTTTTTGATACCGATAAATTTATATCATGTATCCAAAATAACCCTTCCATATGGGAAATTGGATCCAAAGATTATATGGATAAGCATATAAAACAAAAAAGTTGGAATACGATTGGTGAGTACATGTTTGAAGATTGGAGTGAGCTTGAAGAACATGCAAAAGAAAGTAAAGGTAAGGATTCTAAGTTATATTTATATTTATTAAATTGCAGTATACAATTATTATATTATGATGTCATGTAAATTACATTATTTAATACATTTATTAAAATATTTTTAAATTTAAAAATAATTTTATTCTAAAACTTATATTTTTATTTAAAAATCAAATCATGTCATATTGAAAATCTACTGCTCCTGGGCCCATAAAGTAGTTGGCAAAGTAATCCCTCACTTCAACACCATGCGAACGAGTCCCTGTTCCACGAGCTTCAATATCTTCTAAGTTGTGCGTTTCAGCATCTTCATAATTTATACCATCTCTTTTACGAACAAAGTTGTGCAGTATGCAACATGCTTTTATAATGTCATCCGTGAAATCTGGCTCCACCTGAATGGCCGTATGTAAAACACGCCATTTATTCGCGAGTATTCCAAATGCACATTCGACTGTGCGCCTTGCTCTGGATAATCGGTAGTTGAACACTCTTCGGGAATCAGTAAGGTTACGTCCAGGGTACGGTCTAAGTAAGTTTGTATGTAAAGCAAACGCTTCATCCCCAATAAACACATATGGTTGTGGGTTGGAACTTGTATTTGGTAAAGTAACTGGTTCTGGTATGTTCAATTTACCTTCATATAATTGTTTACCAAATGCACACTCCTTGAACACATTGGAGTCCCCTTCACGACCATATGAACCAACATCGATTACAACAAAATTCAAATTTGCATCAACTATTGCCATCAAAACGATAGAGAAATACTTCTTATAATTAAAGTAGAACGAACCGGAGTTGTTGGGATTTCTACACCTAATATGTTTGCCGTCTATTGCTCCTAGACAATTTGGAAAATTTGTTTTAGAATAAAATATATTTGATATTTCCACCCAATCTTCTTTGGTCGGTTTAGGCATCTCTTTAGAATTTAAAATTGACCATATCACCTTACAAGTGTCTTTTACGATCACTCCAATCGTACTTCTTCCCACACAAAAATCAAATTTTAATGCAGCGAAGCACGTACCAGTAGATAAATATCTAATAAACAAAAAATACATTATTAACAAATACATTTTGATGGGTCGCTTTTTTTAGTTTTTACATTCTAGCGTAGCAATGAATGCATTAATTTTACAATGTGTATGTTTTTTTTTATTATTTTTTTTTTTTTTGTGTCAGTGTACACGATAAGATTTCGAAATAATGATTCCATATTTTCAACTTAAGTATTTTAGATTATTAATATTTTTTTTTTTTAAATGTATGTCGATAAAAAACTTTAAAATGTGTAATACAATAGGTTCCTTGCAAGGTTTACAAGGTTTCTAAATTTTGTTAGCTAAAATTAAAAAGAAAGTTGAACGTAAATCCACAATAACGTATATGAGCGTCTGAAGTTATGATTTTGACAAAATACGTAAAAATTACGAATATTTAATTTTTTAGATTCTATAAGCCGGAGCGATGAATGTATTGATTTTAAATAATGTGTATTTTTTTATATACCTATATTATATTTTATACTTTTATTCTTTTTTGTGTCTGTCATCACTTTTTAGGATAGTAAAAGTGCTTAGATTTTCTTCAACAGTATTTTTTCTGATAAAAAAGTGAATCTAGTTAATACTTTAGGGGGTCAAAAGTAAACATTTTCCAGTAGTTTTTAAAAGCGCTGTGAAAAACAAAAGAAAAATTAAGGAATAACGGGAATTTTTACTCAAAATCGATTTTGGTTTTTGGTGTAACTCTGACTGAATGTTTATATTAGCATTTTCTATACAGCATAATATTTTTAAAACATTTTGACTTATTTTGAGCTGTTTACGGATATTTGTAGTTTTTTATTCTATAAATATCAATACAATTTTTTTATTTGTTGGGTAAAAATGCGTGAAAATATAATACTAAGCTCTGGATATATTGTTACAATAGCAATTGAAAAATATTAAAAATACATAGGCTCAATTTTTTTTTATAAGCATTTAAACTTAGAATTTTGACAAAATTTATGAAATTTAAAATTTAATAATTATTTTGTAGTTAAAAATTTATAAAATGTTCAACATTTTTATCTAAGGATGAAAAATTTTAAACAAGGCTCCACGTAAATATTCAATTTTATACTGATTTGATTAATTATTTATAATATTATAAATTAATATTATTATAGTGACCGATCTGAAAGCCAAATGGAGACATATTAGAGACCACTATTCAAAATTTATGAATCAGGGTAAAAGTGGCGATAGTGCTAAAAGAAAAAAATATGTATACGCAGAATCACTTACGTTCTTGCAGCACATAATTAAAAAAAGAAGGTAATGAATATATAAATCTAAATTATAATCTTAAGTATATTTAATATAATAAAGATATTTATTACAAACATATTTATAATGCAATCAAACTCAAAAATTTTAGATTTTTAAAAATACTTTGAAACACAAAAATAATTTTTGAGTTTTGAATTTGAATTCAAAAATAATCACAGTTTTTGTTAAAAATTACCAAAAAAATTATTCCCCTAGATCAGACCACTGCGCTGTGACACATTTTGTACCTACATAATTTTTTTTTATAAATATTTCCGGTTACGCCCCTGCAGAGTACCTAGTTAGTTTTATTTGATAAGAAATTATAAAATTTTCATAATTTTCTAATTTTTAAAAATGATCATAACACAAAATATTCATAAAAACGTACATCACTATTCACTAGTAATGACAACTAGATGAATTATTTTTTATTTGCTCATAGGACGACAGGTAATTTCGATGAAAGTGTACAAGAACAAGTGGAAAATACCGGTGGAGAAGATTCATCCTACGAGTTGGTTTTAGATAGTGAAATGATACCACCTCAATCTGACAGATATTCAACTCCAAAAAGTAAAAAACAAAATAGTTCCAAGGTACAAAAGATGACACCATTTCAAAAAGAGTTACTAAGCAATTTAGCTACTTCCGAAGAAGATGTAACTTCTGATCCTGATAAGGCATTTTTATATTCCTTATTACCCGATTATAAAAGACTAAACTATGATCAAAAAACAGATTTTCGTCTCATGGCTCTACAATATTTTAGGAACGTATCATTAGGATCTAATCAAGTACCATCAACTCCACCATATTTTAACATTAGTCAAAACACTAGTCAGAATGTCTCTATTCCAACTCAATATTCAAATATATGTCCTTCATTCAATCCCGGCATGGGGAACAATGAAAATCATAATCTTATGCCACAACCCTTGCCAATATATTCATCTAATTTCAATCCAAATGCTAAACATTCCACACCATATCCTAAAAGCTCATATACTTATATATCTGATCAATCCCAACAACCTACTACTAGTGGAGAATTGTTTGAAAAATTTTAACAGTATATGATTAATAAGTAAAATTTAAATTATACTTATTGCAATAAGGTGCGTCATTTCAGTTTTTAAATTCAAACATGACATTTTTATTTTTTTTTTATAAATATTAAAATAACAAGGTTTTATTATACAGTAAAATATTATATGTCGCTTATTATGTATTAATGACGTTAAAAAAGAATGTAATTTTTAATTTTTTAAGAACAAGAAATTGTTTCATTTTTTATATTTTATAATTAAATAACGAAGATTGTTATATTTTAATGTTATAATTTATACTATACTGTTAAATATTATTTGATCTTTGAATAAAAATAAAGTATTACATTTTTTTTTCTTATAATATATACTGTTTGTCTGTGTATTTTCATAACCTAATACAGAAATTATTTTAAAAAATAAAAATTATTATTTTTAATTTTTGATAACAAATGATTAGTGATAACTTATTAACTATTAATAATCATATACATATATCACGTTGAAAAACTTAACTTTTATACGTAATATAAAAAAAAAACTTACCTTAAAGTAATTGTTAGACGTTCCTCAGCAGATATCGGATTACGAAATTCTGTGGTATTTTTCGTTATATGTGGCCGTAGAGTTTTTAGCAACTCATCAAAACTTGAAATTGACATACGGTAATACTCATAGAATTTATCAGGATATTGTCTAATATTTTCAAAAAATGTCGTAAACTGGCCTATTTTCTCACGATCCATATTTAATGGGTGTACCCAATACCTTCGTTTTGCTTTCGGTGGATCTAATAAGCCTAATGCTTCGGCTACAGCAACAACTTTAATTTTTTGACGATTCATTTTATCTATATTTAAATGTATTTAATATAAACTAATTATATAACTACGATTGAACACATTTATAAAATACAAGTATAGTATACTTATTTATGGAGTGTTCAAAAAATAAATTAAAAATACAAAAATGTAATAATTTTGACACACTTTAATTAGGTAGGTACCTATTTAAATATTATACTCGTACCTATAACGTTATAACTGACAAGTAATATAATAAAATACTTCTGCATAAATTACGTAAGTAATCTAGGTCTACCTCAGAGAGCGTAGAGACGTTGAATGTAATGACAATTTTGGCCGTAGGTGATTGACGAATTTGGGGACTAGTGGTGGCGTTTGGAACTTGGAATGCAGTGGCGGGAACAAAAACGCATAGATGTGACATAGGCAAAATCATCCGGTCAAAACGCATCCGGTTTACCCGGACCCGCTGAAACGCATGGTGTGGCGAGGCCCTTAAATCAGTTATGAATGATAACTAGGTAGTGTTTATTTTTATCACGTTTCTCGTGATATTCACAGAAGGGTACCTAACAACATTTGTACAAGGGGGACGAGGTGACCGAGCGGTCTAACGCGTCGGCTGTGGCTCAGCCGGACCGGGTTCGATCCTCAGCCATCGGGTGACATTTTTCTCCAGGCAAGTCACGGTGTCCGAAAAACCAGTGTCGCCATCCCCCACTCTGGGGCATGGCAGAAACCTACGGGTGCCCCAGAAAAATTCTGCCAAAACTCACCCACGTGTAACACACCTTACCGTTCCATAAACCTACAGTACCACCCCCTTCCCAATGGCCTAAGTTGTCGCGGGATAATTGATAAAAAAAAAAAAATTTGTAAAAACAATAGGGCACCGCCTGCTAAAAAGGTTGGGAACCGCTGCATTATACTATTATATTCATACAAACAGTCGTATACAGATATTGAAGTATTTAAATGTATACAGGTACTTCACGCAGGTACTTCGTTTCATCGTTTGTGTAAGTATTTTCGAGTTAATATTACAATATTAACAAAAAATTTAAAATAAATAGTTGGTAATGTACTAATGTGTATAGTTGGAATGCGTCTGTTGCGCGTTTAATGGTTCATACATACCATAGGATAATGTTTTTTACTTAAAATATGCATACCTATTACAAAGTAACGTAATACATATATAATACATATACCCACCCTCATAACGAAATGGTCCGAGATTTATAAATAGTGCGCCGACGAGACCGTGAAATCCTTGGACTGACGATTTATTATGACTGAGTATAAAAATATTTTGACGCATGGACCTATTTCGACACTATTCGACATTTTGTACACGACGAAAGTAATATATATATATATATATATATATACGTAAATTGGAAATATAACGAATCGTTTGTACAATAATATATAATATATTAAATTAATACCTACTTACAACCAGAAAGAGGTCAAATCATATATTATACAGATCACAATTTATATCGTATGCTCATATTATATACTATAATTGCAGTGGTAGGTATATATATATTTTATTATATACACGAATTTAATTTGTACCCGTGACTATTTACACCTATATATATTACGAATTAAATCACGCGTTTAAAACAAATTGTATACCTATATTTATATAAATATATGTATAATATGTATATTGTATATGCCTTTTGTTTACATATAAACGTGCATAACATATATATATATATATATATAAACTTATTATTCTGATTCGCCATTCGCAGGAGATTGTGAAAATAAAATAGGTCAATCCATTTAGCATATATAGGATCAATAAAATAAAAAAAGGTATTCTATATTTTATATTCGTATCTATCTCTTATCGGGCCGCGCAAAACCGGAGGAATGTTAATGGACGCGCACTCCCTAAGAATTATATTGTATATAATATTATATATATAGGTACACATGGACGGGACAACGGTGGTTGACGACAGCCGAAGAAAAAACTAATACTATCATACACTATTATAATTTATTATACACACATATATATGAGTGTGTGAAATGATAAAGGCAATCACGCGTGGAGAATCGTATTTGCTGGACTTGAATCGGACACGGTCGTGCAAATCCGCGCGGTCGTTGTGCTATTTCCACTTTACGAACATTCATACACCGCTATATAACTATTTAATATCCATACAATATAAATGCGCGCGAATAACATAGATTTGATAAAATATTATATACTATTACATATTTAAATTAAATTTCAATGTTTACTATTGTCAACGAGTAGTACCATGCACCATGCAGTATATATTGCAGCATACTTCGAAACTTGAATGGACGAAATAACCTATACCTATAAATATATATTTACATATATTATGTGCCAATTATAATAAAATTATAGGTACTTATACTGATAGGTTGGCCTACAACCTAACTTATATAGGTACCGTCAACTGTGTTGGATGATGGAGGAGAATCTAAGCATATATCATCCTATACAGTCATATACAGATATATAATATTTTATATGTAATATGTATAGTGTATACTCTATAAATACCTGCAACAACAATATATAATAACAAAACAAAATCGTGTAATATAAGTTACTAAAATTACTCCCTGCAGTTCCGTCACTTGAGTACAAAACATTAAACAACACAGTAGCCAATTGTCAAAATATTTTTATTTTTTTGAAATTGTATTGAATGACAAATCGCGCTATACTGCTGCAGAAAATTTTAGCAGCGTGCGTTAAAGTCTTCGCACAATATGGGTGCGTTCATATTATTATTATAACATATTATAATTATACAAATGTACAATTTCTATAAATACATATTGTACCTATAATATATTACATTATTATGTATTGATGTATATAATGTGTGTACTGTGTATCTAAATACCTATGATATATCGAATAAATATATATATATATCAATATACCGAGTTGTGGATTGCCGTTTTTATTGTAATTAATTTTCAGTATTTCTCGTTTTACGTCTTTTGTTTTTCAGTAGGATAAATTATCTATTAAAAGGAATTAAGTGTCATAAATTCATAATGTATACTCAAATCTCAACATAGGCTCGTTTCTGAGCATGTCATTATTGTATTGTTCACCATGCTCGTATATACCTACTGCAAGTTGCAACAGTGCGGCAGCAGCAATAGGAACCTATATAGGTAGTGTTGCAGCATATATATGTGGAAGAGGAGGAGGACAGCTGATCCCCGCTGCTACCACTGCGAAGAGCCGGAGGACACAGTAGAACAAACGCTGTTCCATTGTCCGCACTGGGCGGAGTGTAGGCACGGGATGGAGCAGTTCATCGGTCGGTGACTACGGCCCGAGGATGTTCCTGATATCATTCTGGGGCCGGAGCAAGAGCTCCTCCCAGATGACAGGTCAAGGAGAAGGCGGATTGAGTCATTGGCGGATAATCAGAGAATAGCGTTTGGCATGATGGTGGAGACAATACTTGAGCTAAAGGAGGAAGCAGAGCGCTCCAGACAGGCGGGTGGACAGTAAGGGTAAACTTTATTATTTTGTGGACCGAAGGCCAGTTTTTCAGTGTGGTTAGATTTATTATACAATATAATTTATCTGTAATTTCGTGTAAGTCGCGTAATGATATATAGTATTTATATGTGTTTGTGTTGAAAGCCTGCAGTGAATATAATATGATATAATGTAGGTATATTATATGCAATACGCGTTTATTATTATAATTGTATATATGTACACATATATATAGGTACAATTTATATCAAACGCGTTAAAATATTTTTACTTAGCTATTTAATTGAACGCGTGTCGTGCTGATAAGTGTTTTGTTATAAAAAAAAATCATATATAATATACAAAAGTACCTATTGTATGTTATCCATATTAAGTATTGCGCAGGGTGTATAATAATATGTATATTCTACATATATAATATACATATCGATTGTATTTATATTCTCTATATGCTGAAACGATAAATTAAATACTTTTCCCTGCAATATATGATATACCTAATGGCTAATACCTATATACTTGCACGTCGCTGGGATATAATATAATATTATAGATGGTACTTACTGCATTATATAATTATATAATAAAGTATATTATGCCACATCTAAGTTTAGGATCTGATATATAGATAAAAATCTCCAACGAAAAAATATATTAATTATTAACACTACTTGTATATATAGATGTATAAACTAATACGTCTTGTACTTATACGAAAACAATTTTGATTAAATTAATTGGCTAATGAATAAATGACGTTTTTAAAAATTACAAGTTGGAAATTGGAATGTAACTATATATACCTATATATGCACTATGTGATTTACTTTTTAGTCGTTATTTAGTCATGTAAGTATACAGTTGTAAATAAAAACTTTACATTTTAATAATAGGTAGGGTACCTGTTTATATTCGTATATAATATAAATTAATGAAACTAAACCTAACAAGTTCATCATTTAAATTCTAAATTTTAGATGCATACAAACCAGAGTTGATGAAAAACATGATTTTTTTAAAAAAAATCAAAAAAACTGTTTTAATCGTTTAAAACATCTTTTTTTTTGTTTAAAACACGTTTTTTTTTAAATAATTTTTTTCAACTGTTTTAAACATGATTTCATCGAGTTTAAAACAAAATATGAATTTTGCTAATGAAATTTGCATTTATTTGCTGGATGAATAACTGTCAAAATTATTACAGTAATATTGAAGTCCAGCGCATATGGAAGTGGTAACTGGTCAGTCATTTTTGAATAATATTCAATGATCATATTATTGTTGTATACTTATAATTGATATTGATATTATATTATTACGCATAAATTATTACTATTTTATAAGCACTTAACGTGTTAATACCAAATAATATTTTCTTGACAAGCATCGAAATATGAATCACGTGTTCGCAATACAAACAAATGACAATGTTTAAATATTTATATACACCATGCCTAATAATGCAGTGTACCTGTACCGCTATACTCCCACTAATATAAATAGTAAATGTTATACTATACATTATTCACTGTTAAGAAAAAATCTTAGTGCTATACAAATTTTGAATTTATGGTCCATAAGAACAATAGGTACAACACTAAAGAATATTTAAAACAAACGGATGCGTTCAATCAAATAACTGTTCAAAAATTAAATGACAACATACAATAACGATATACAAGTATATTATTATTAAATAAAACCTAAGAAGCTCTAAAACTATATAAATGATATTATATACCTTGTTTTATATCTTAGCTGTTATTAATTATTATACGTACAGTTATAATGCTGTGATAATATTTTATGGTGCACTGTGTGTACAAATGAGCTGAATTTTTTTTTATTTATTATCTTAATTTAGATACGAATGTAATAGTATGATAATGTATGTTCATAAATCTAACGTGTCATACTACTCACCGGGGATACCAACATTGAGAAAGTCTTAGTGTCAGTCGGCGCTGTTTTAAAAGGGAGACAAATGTTAAAAACATTTTTAAAACTAAAATTAGTTTCGAATGAAATTAGCGATAAAAAAAATAATAAAAAAATATGCAAATTTGAAAATACCTACTTTCTACGAGTATATAACTCATGTCGTCCAAATTAATTTAAACCGTATTAAACCGAATAATATAATAATTCATGTGTTTTCAGCATTATTTTTATATAAATACGATATTACGTATCTATGAAAAAATTAAATCTTTGAGTTATAATTTTACGCATTTATAAATACATTAGTTATTGTAACTAATAAATGACAAAAGTTAGATAGCACATACACTATATTATATGCATGATACTATGTATTAATTATTGACCAGGTTTTGGTTAACTACATTAGGAAATAACATCTTTATTGTTTAACAAAAAAAGTACCTAAGTAAACAGCAAATGTATATAATATATAATATACTTCAACCTGCAGTACCTATGTATATATATATATATATACATGCATGAGTAAAATAAGTTTATTCCGTTTTTATATTTTACAATACCTAGGTAATGTAATAAATTTATAGTAAAAAAAACACAATCTAGATATATAAATAATATATTATTTCAGTATATAATAGGTATTAAAGTATACCTTGATGATCTTTTTAAAATTTTTCTATCAAGCATGTGATTAATTTTTAAATTTCATACTATACATTTACATGCGACTGGCACTTATAAGGTACTACATCAGGCTGTCCGTACAATAATTTCCTTATAACAAAAAAACCATAGAATTTGTTTCTTATAAAACTCGTATTATTATACTACACATATAACGATATAATATTATTATTATAAGTTAGTCCTTAAATTACGTGTATTATACCAACATATGTATTATATGTACGAACGTGATATGATTTATTATGGTCGCATATAATATTAAACGTTAGGCCGTAGTAGGTGCATAATATTATAGTAGTAATAGTTATACCTATACAACCACCGACTGATATAATTATTGTTTTCATACACGGGTCGAATATCTACTTTTTTACTCTTTAAAAATTATTTCTCTAATAAGAAGCCAATCAATCTCGACAACATTATTATATTATGATTTTAATAACTATGATTATGTTGAAACACGGTTAAACGGTTATCGATATTTTACCGATTAAATTGTCATTAATTTTTTATTTGTACCTTCGACGTCTGTACACTCAACCAACAAAAAATATTGTAAGATGTTATAACATAAACGGATAAACGTCGAATAAATTGAAGAATTAATCAAATCGTGTCATCCGGTATTTTCGATAGTTTATTATCGAAATGTTGGCATTATAGATATATATTTGAGTCCCTATATTAAAAATATTTTGACAAATTTTATTCTGTAGAATTATTTATACTGTAGGAAAAACAGTGCTAAACATTTTTTTTTTTATTGAGCATATTTACATCGACAACAAAGGCCATTAGTTACACTTATTTATACAGTATAATTATATAATATAATATATATTGATACAATGTAAAGTTATTAATTTGGATAAAACATTTTTTTTTTATATAAGATTGAACAATTTTGTTTTTCTTAAAAAATTAATTATATCTAGATTTTTATCATGAATAGGTCCGAGTGTGGAGTCGAGGTTGAATGATATTTTATGTTCGGCGCGTTCTTGGTTGTAGATTAGACAGTCGGCTATTATATGTTTTACTGTTAATGCAGTACCACGCTAAACATTAAATGAATTTTATTTCGTATGATATAGGTCCATCATGTATAACGATTAAAGGTTATAAGTTATAACATAATAAATTAGCTGCAGACCTGACGAACATTTTATTGGCCGCAAAGAATTATTTTTTGGTAGTGGTAATACCAACTAAAACAAAAACCAACAGGAACACCATCCGGACCTATTATGTAGGAAAGGTTAGGTTCGATAGATTTTGTGATTTCTGAGATTACGAAGTATATAATAACAAATACATATTAATTTATATTTAAGTATATATTTGAATTATATAGATTATAAATAGATAGAAATTTCTTATATAAGTGACACATAAAGTAATACGTAAAATATAGAGAAAAAATAAATAAAATATTATTATGATAAAACAATTCAAAATTAAATATATAGATGCTAATATAGTAGATATAAATATGTATACAATTATAAACAAAATATCATGAACTCTTGTCTCCACACAAACTCAGACTTCTGGAGACAATTTTTTCGCTTTTTTATTTTAATATTATATTAATTTGTATATTACATAAAGTATTAAAGTCATAAAATAGCAATAATGAATCTATCTATCTAATAATACCTAGGTATGTGATATAAAATTATTATTAATAATAAAATATTATTTATAACTTCATATTTTTTTTTCGGAACACTATACGTGCTGCTTCTTCGAAAATTCAACATTGATATAATATAGTTTTATACTTAAAGAACTTATCTCATTTACTTATTTGTTATGCATTAATCCCTGAAAAATTCTTTGGTTAACATAAAATATATAAATTGTTGTAAGTTATTTCATATTCGGCCCATATATTATGTATATAGCGTTCGCATCAATAGATACAATTTAATAATATATGCATCTATATAAATCATATAATTATAATTTTAATGCCCAATTAGCCTTAAAAAGTGATATAAATCATTAACATGTACAGTAATGTAGTGTACTTAATAAACGATGTTACTATTGTTAGAGGCTATGAATAGTATTCAATTTTTGTTTTATAATGAACTAATGCTAAATGCACTTAAAAGATAAATAATTTTTGAAATAGTATCAGTTTGGGTGATTCAACCCCCATAGTTCTTCTTGTACCCACAACCCCCTCCCCAATAATAATAATGAAAATAATGATAATATAATATACCTATCAAGTTGACAAGAATACGAGACGCCATATGTGAAATCTGACTGGATAGCGAGCAAATATTTGACATTGTACCTATGCATATTTGTTCTAATGGTCTCAGCCTGCAGATAATCTCTTTTATTGTTTATATTTGTTTGGGGTGTATAGTCAACCGATTTAATATTATGAGTCAAAGTGGTTTCGATATGAATAAACTCGTATGTATACTTATTACTTACTGCTGTTTATTATTTGTCATCGATTATTCATGAGCCTGACAGACGTTCATTTCAACGTATTTCTTATCTGTAATACATTATATACGTCAAAACAAACAACCCCGAAAAGTTTTGTAAAAGTGCATAGGTATTAGCATTAGGTATCAGTGGTTGACTTGGGGGAGGGACGCGGGGGGACTGAGTACCTCAACTAATTTTTAGGATACGCTAGCGTACCCCTACTTTTTTTAGTGACCCCCTCTACCATGTTCATATGAGTAGGTACGCTAATTTTTTAAAAGTAACTAGAGTACCTCTACTACTTTTTTCCCAAGTCAACCACTGTTAGGTATATAATATATTAAAATATGTGAAAAATATTAGATAAATAACATTGAACAATTAATGTTTAAAAATTATTTACACATTATATTGATATTATTATATTATTATATAATGTGTTATATATATTTGTACCAGATGGCAGATACTTATTACATACACTAAACAATATATTGTTGTTTATGTAATATTTCTAAATTTCATAGAACGTTGTCATTACAGCGTCAAAGAAGATTACTATTATTATGAATAAACGAAAACACTGTCATAATTGAAATGAGAAAGAAGTTTTTTAGCAAAGCAAAAGGCAGCCAGACGAATTACCATCTGTACTATATATATTTCTAATGAGTTTTTGCAGCATAATATTATTATATTTATCATAAAAACCGTTCTATATGGATGTAGATACATGGCAGATATAAGTGTGGACATAATTTTTAAGATATTTTTTTGTTTTCTAACAACGATACATATTTTAGTGTTGAATGGAATTCATTATAACATCAGATGGTTATTTCAATACATACGTTCCGCGCATGACGTCTTTATATATATATACGGCCCGAACAATAAATATTTTGCAAACAATAGTACCCGATAGGTGATAATAATTAAAACTACTGCGTAACTGTAAAACACCGCGCGTGGAGGTTAATATCAATTTATTATAATATACATATAAGTATTACGTGCACGCGCTCTACAGCAGCTTCTCTACTACTTGCGATCATATCATATTATACTAAATTGTTATTATATTTTGAACATATCTCTTACACGAGTACCTTCAATGTATATTATTATCGTGTTGCCGATATCAAAGACTAATATTAAATTTTTTTTTTTTTTTAAACAATAGTCAATCCATACGGGCCGACTCATACGAGTCAATAAATTGCTTATTATAGATCGTTTGAATATGTTATTGGAGGTATTTGCTTTCTTTTTCACTATGGTCAATATAGTATTATTATTATTGCAAAACTCTGTGTGAGCTTTACATGTGACTAATATTACGTCGTATAATAAATGTGATAAATTAATCTGATTATGATTTTTTTTATTATTATTATTCAATGCTGTTTAACAATGTTTGTTTATTCGGTGATTTTCGTTTTATATTTTTTTTTGAAAAATAGATATAGGAATTTTAATTTGATCAAATGTAATAGACAAATAAAACTGCCTACATTTATTTATATTTAATTTATTAAAAGTTTTTTTGTTATGATATTGCCTTCAGCCGATCCTTATTGAAGACACCTACACACATGTTTTGAGCATATTTTAATTTTTAATTATCAATTCTTCTTTAATTTATATTACATTAGTAGGTACCTAATAGATTATTCATAAATCATGTACCTAAGTAATAAAAAAAAATGTTTAAAACTTGCTCTAAGGTTATGGAAATAATGGTAATAATATGGAAGTAAAATTAAAGTTTAGATTACGAAATGAGTGCATTACAATTTGTTATATTATGTATTTATAATACTACTGACGAATTTCATTCATAAAATCGGTTTTGCTTTCAACAATTATTTTCTACCTATCCATAATTCATGTATTACATAAGTATAACATTTTCTCTTTTGATTATAAAAATATTTAAATATCATATAATATATGTAATTATTCTTGCGTTTAATAATGTTATTATTTTCTATACTGACGATTCGCGTCTCCAGAATTATATGTTAATATCAAAATATTATTATTTGATTTAAAGGGCCTGCTCGTGAATATTTAATAAGGGACAACATTTAATAATACAAAAACTAAAAAATGGTAAAAATGGATTAAATTCAAACTTGTAACATAAGATTTAGAAAAATAATTTTGAAAATCCGAGTCCAATGCGCCCTGTAAGAAGTCTTCCTCTATCTAACAAAAAAAAAAATTACGGAAATCGGACCAATCTACGAAGCGTGAGAGTTTTTCCTGTAAGGCATGTTTTTGAGCAAAAAAACAGGTCGCGTGCAGGCCCCTTAATAAAATTGATATTTGGCGCCACGCTGGCACGTTGGCATACGCCGACGATAATTAAATAAACAACGTACCTATTTAGAATTTTATATAATATAGATTATGTTTCTATTAAGTATAAGTTATACTTCGTGCATATATTATATTTTAATAGAACGGTTATTTTGTCCTCGATACAAAGATAAATATACTTGTATAATTACTATATATTATAGTGTATATAGCCAGTATAGACATGCCATTATAGATACTATACCTACTGTAACTATAACCTATACGATAATGTGCGTAGGTAGGTATGTTTATATATATACAAATTCGATCGTATATTTTAATAATGTATAATAGCTTATAAAAGTTATACCTAAACCATATAGCAATAATACGTACGCATATATACATAACCTATATAATACACTGAGAAACGTATAGCTGATCGATCAAATTGAATTTCGATATGACATTAAAAATTCCATAAATTAACGATAGGTAGTAAATTTAGGACGGCTGTGTTTATATAGTTATGCTATTGGCTATATACGTCGTATACTATATTAAATAGGTAGATATAAGCAATATAATCACTGTGCGAAGGTAAGGTACAGTATACGTATTACGTATGTACAACTAAAATTAATGTATAATCACATACCGTTCAATACATTATTATAATATTATATTTTATATAATTTATAAAGGTAGGTAAATATTTGTATTTATAATGTTTATTTCGAGAGAACAATATTATTGTATTATATTGGACACAATCAGAGACAGATTAATGGGAAGGTATTTTAGTGAGTTGCCTGTAGGATGGCAAATTTATAAAGGCACCCTATAATGGTAAAATATTACCTCAAAAATTCGTCATGACATAATTTTTTTTTTTTTTTTACTATAGGTATTTAAACGATACAACTAGAAAGATTATATATTCAATGGTATACCTACTTTTATCAAATGTTAATGAATTAAAAACTCGTTATGTTTTTCTAAACTTGTTAATAGTTCTGCGAGGAATAAATCAACACGTCAACTTATTTAAGCTACTTACACGGTTTAATGCATTTATTACGAGCACTTATGAGGACATGATGCACCCGTATGTGTTGCCTCCTTCTAACAAGTGCGTAATTTTACGCTCAGCAGATCACGCTTTGCTCCGTTAGTTTAAAAGTTAGAGTGAATTGACCTCTTATAAGATTTAAAGATAATAATATTGTTTAGTTTAAATTAAAATATAGTAAAAATCCCATAAAGTCGTTTTAATAATATTATTACTTTTAAATTTTATAAGAGGTCAATTCACTCTAACTTTTAAACTATAACAGAGCAAAGTCAAAGTGTGATCTGTTGACTGTTGAGCGTAAAATTTGATATGTTACGCACTTGTAAGATGGAGACAAAGACAACATATGCGGGTATTACGTTCTTTCGTCCTCTTATGCACAACAATACCTAATTATTACATTTTTTTTTTATTATTGATTTAATAAGGAAATTATTTTATACAATCAACCGTGTGTTATTATTTAATATAGGTACGATTCTACTTTGTTTTGAAATGTTTAATGCACCAAAGATAACAAAAATAAATTAGAATAAAGGGGGTTTCACGCATTGGCGTACTCAGGGGGGGAGGGGGGTTGAACCTCCCCCATGACCTCACGAACATATGTAGTCTTGTGCGTTCGTGCTTATATATAATATAGGTAACTCACAGGAGCAATTTTCTAAAAAAAATTTTTTTAAGGGAAAAAATAAACAAAATACGAGTATATCTATTTTAAATTGTAATATCTATTTTAAATTGTATGTCAACATGCAATATACAACGATTGCAAGCATTATCTGTTAAGAACTGTAAGATTAGATAGGTAACTAAGATAAGTAAAATTAGATCTCTATCAAACATCAATGTTGATAATCTATCAAAAATTTTAAAAAGAAGGTGACAAAGTCCCAGTGATAAAAAACAAAATGTTTACCACCCTTCCCCCCCACCATTGAAAACTCCTGAGTACGCCTCTGGTTTCACACGAAGCGAATGTTCGCGAGGCGAATACGATTTTAAATCGCAGCGGTTTTTAAATTTTTAATCGTCATTGATTTGGGATTCACACTAGACGATTAATCGCAAATCACTCGATGCGAATGAACTACGAACATTATTTCCTGCCAATTTTTGAATCAAATAATATTGATCTTTTATTTTACATAAATTAGTTGTTCAGATATCGTGGTTGTATTTAGTTGTATTCATTTTCTGTCGTTCTGTACGTATTTACTATTTTTACAAATATTATTATATCAGACATTATCAGTTGTCATTAATTGTTTTTTGTTAGAATTAATTTTTTTGTTTTTGCTTCTCTGTCTCTTCAAGAGTTTCATAATCCTACAAAACAGTTGTTGCAACTTTCACCTAACTTACGTGCTTTACGACCTTATCATGATATTCTTTGGCTTCTATAAAAATAATATAAATAATATAGAGTAGTTTCTTACCTATCTATAATTAAAAATAAAAATAAATTTTTAAGGAATCTTCTATTAATATTTCGTAGGTATGTTACCTATGCAAAGAAAGCCTTTTCTGAATTTCGAATTCAAAAGTTTTTTAAAATTTTGGTGAATTTTGACAAAATTTGAACTTTAAATGCATATAAAAAAAACGTACCCATATTTCTTTAATATTTTTGATCAACTATAATAGCATCTTATGAGGACCTTTGCGTTAAAGTTTTGATTTAAATAGTTCAAAAAAGTAAAAAATATATACCATATTAGTATATTACCATATATGGAAATCGCAAATATAACTATTTAGTGAAAATTTCGTGTATACGATTTTTAGATTATGAGCGGAGCGATATTGATTTTACAATTATGTGTTTTTTATAATATATACATTTTTTTCGTGCGTGTGTACACGATAAGTTGTCAAAATAATGCTTCGATTTTCAACTTCAGTAGCTTTTCTGGTTCGAAAATGAAACTAGTTTATGCATTAGGGAGGTCAAAAAAAAGTTTCAAGCCTTATGGTTGATAATTTTTGGGTCTGAGCATAATAACTAAGACCATAAGAGGAAAAATCCTAATATGAATTTTCTGCTTTTAACCCATCACCCCATTCTCTAACCAGTCTAACCTAACAACTATACAAATATATCAAATTTTCAACAATAAGTCACCAAAAAAATATTTTAAAAATGAAACAATTTGCCTTCTATATAAAAACTTGACGAAAATAAAAAATCACACACGCGTAATTATATATAATATTATATAGTTATTTTAAAACAATATTATATACTTCGTTCCACTTGGAATCTAAAAACATGGCTACTCGAGTAATACTCGAGGCGTGCGCAGGGGGTATGCAGGGTATGCAGCTGCATACCCTGAAGTTCTGTGAGGGGCGAACATCGACTCTGGAAAATTGAAACATCCAGTAAGTTATCAGTTATCATCAACTACCAAGTATTTGCGAAATACATACTTCTTGTATTGTGTAATGGTATTTATTACAATAGTTTTTTAATTAAACAGTAGGTTTTTCAATATTTGTGAATTGTGTATACATATTATCAGAATTTTACGAGCTTAAAATAACTTTCAGAGCGCGCTATTGTCAGTCTTCTGCATATCCTGAAAAAGAGGCCTGCGCACGCCTATGGTAGGTATACCTAGTATAATTCTGGAATAATTACCTCGGAAATAAATAACCAGTTTATTGTATTGAAAGAACAATTTAAATAATATAATATAAATATATTAATGTATATAAATAGAATATTAATCGACTTGATTGACCGTAAAAAAAGAGTAAACTAAAATACATAATACAAATTATTATAATCGCGTAAAGTGTCTGCTCAGAGCATTAGATTTGCAGCTAATTTCTGGTCAGGTGGCACTGCTGGGAGCCTTCCTATTAATGTTATTTATGTCAAATTATGCATGTCACCACACTTACTCATTATACCTTCGTCTCGTATAAAATTAAATATATTTTTAAAAAAAAGATTTGCAGCTGTTAAAAATTCTACAGGTTTATTCAACTTTAACAACACGGAATGTTTAATTTAAATAGAATTTGGAACAAAAACTTTGAAATAAATAGTAATAATATATTATATCCATGTTATGCGTATAAATAACCTTTATGGCGTGTCTATATACGTAGTACGCACCAATGCGACGCAAATATTTATAATGTGATCAAAAAAAATCTTATCGTATAATAAATCATACTAGTTTGGTGAAAACCAGCAAAATCATTTCACGAAATACCTACACATTACACGGCTACACGACGACGCGACATTGAACGAAAGCAAATTGATCGATATACCAAATTGAATTGATCTCCATTTTTTATTGATTTTTAACCGATAAGTAAACACGTTTTTTATTTGTCTAAACACCATCTGATAATTTTAATTAAGAATAAGTAAAAAACGGCAACATCAAGCACCTTAACGGGTATATAATATAAGCACTTAAGTAATCATCAAACGCGTCACGAGCGACATAATATACAAATATATGGGTATTCGATAATAAGAAAACATCATTCGTAGAAAAATTGTATTAACTCGACGACTCAAATTTATTTACTTGACTGTCAAGTCTTGACACAATACAATAATTAAAATGTACCAATTAAAACTAAACTTGTATTTTTTAATTAAGAACGAAACTTGTAAGCTAGTAGTTGATTATTTTTTTTTAATGTTGAAGTTGTACCATGAACAAAAAAAAAATGTAATAATTTATAATATCATAGCAACGTTTGTGCCTTGTGACTTAGTGAGTAAAATATATTATTGCTTATTGGGTATGAAACGAATAAGGGAAAATGTGAAAAGGGTACACCACTAGTTTCATACTCAGTACTCACCGAAAATGTATTTAAAAATAGAATTATTGGTTCATAGACACCAATGGTTCCATGATATGATAAAATTAATAAAGTTCATTAAATAATGGTCCATACTATTTTTGTAAAATATTATCGTTCCCAAGAAATGATCAACGCTATCTGGTGGATAAAATATTTAAATCTTATTTCAGATAGAAGTACCGTTGATTAAATGAATATTATTATTTTATATGTTAATCAACAGAATATTATATGAAATGTATGATGCTTATTTCTTTCAGAAAATTATAAAAGATTCCCAAATGTTGGTAATCTATAGGCTATAGTACAATATTATAAATTAAACTAATTATAGAATAAATCATATAAAAATGAATAATCATGCGATGTACAGTGTACATACTATCCTAATTCATATATTAATTGTAATCCTTGTTTCTGGACTCTGATTGTAGTTAGCCATGAGCACACTTGGTACACTTTTCTCTGACATCAAATATTGAATTCACTTATAATTTTAAAAGTTTGAATAAACCACCAACTCTTAGTTTCTAATCAGTATCCGAATTTGAATCCATTAATTTTGTAGAATTTTTATATCTGTAATTCTTTCCATGACAAAAAAATAATATAAAAATGTTACTATCAAACGATGGAGTTTAGGTGTTATATATTATGTAGATGTATTTTTGGAAGGCTTAGTACACACTACACGGTGGTAGGTACTAGTTAAAAAAAAAATATATTGCTTATTCAGTCATAATTATATTAATAATATTAAATCATCAAAAATCAATAGTTCATCAATGCTGATTGTTTCAAAATTACAAATTTAATAATATAATTATATTATTTTTATTTAAACACAACAATTTATGATTCACAAATTGTATATTAATTTATTGATTTAGCGTAGAAAAAATATTAAGCTATATAAACTATAAAATATAGACTACCTATACTAACCTGGTATCATATAAACTATACAAATAGTAAAACACTTGTTATTTGTATGTTTTAACAAAAATTGTTTGTTCATAGTTTAAATTATACATTAATTAATTAAATAGTTTCTTTTGTTATTTAAAAAAAAAAAATCATATCACATATGTATCTATGTATTTCTAACGTCAATATAAAATACAATAGCAAACATAAAATTAACTATAGGTACAAGTGTATTAACAATTGTGCATTAAACATTTAAATTAAATTTAAAAATGTATAATACAGCCGAGTCGCAATAAATCAAACATCAATAACCTAAAAATCATTCATAACTTTGATTTAGTTTTTTTTCCTTGAAGTTTTTATAAGTTATATTTGATATAAGAAGTTTATAATTCAAAAACTCATCAAATTTATTTTAGTCCTCTCTAAGATTCAAGTGATTAAGCCTCGGCTGTAGTACACATAAAACAATAATAATTAACAAAACATGTTAAAATATGATACAGACTGGGATAGGGCAAAAATGAAAAAAAAATACATGCAGAAATAAATAACTGAGTAGAGCTTAATTAAATGTTGTTTTGCGTGTAGTTTATTTAACTTAAAAATCAAAAATTACTATTTTCAAAATTTAAACAAATCTTACCTAGTTAATTAATTCAAATATCTACGATTATTTTATGTTGTTTTTTATTCAATTCAGTACTTTTTGGTAATTGTCTCCACCACCACTTGGTGGTTGCTGGTGGAGCAACAAACGAGTACCTTCAATGTTATCAAAAGTTATTTAAAAATAATTTTCATCTAAATACTTTAATAAGATAATATTATAATAGTATAGAATATATAGTCACTATTTTATGAAACTTTTAAGGGGTTCTTCAGTATAAGTTTATGTTATACATTTTGTGTTTTCTTAGAATTTATCTAAATAAATTTATAAATATAAGTATATGTATAAAATAGGGAACTGTTAACAATTTAATTTTTAAAAATGAATAATTTATAAAATATTTTAATAATTGAAATTATAAATAACTTAATCACTTTTGTGCATTTAGTAGTAAACTTAATACTTTTCTGATCCAATTAAAACAATTTAATAATGACAGAGTAATATTTTAATTTACAGTTATCATTTTAGATGCTGAGTGTTAAATATTATTTTCACTAAATTGTGTAATAAAATAAAAAGCAAAACATGAAAAATTGATAAATTTAAAATTGTAAAGTAGTAACCAAAAATAAATTAAAATTTTATAATTTAATATTTAAATTAAAAATAAGTTTGTCAGTATTAATAGTAAGTTTAAATATTTTGTGGTAATTATGGACGAGTATACAAAACCGATAAAATAAAAATTCACAGCCAATAAAGACAAATAAAATTGTATACATTAACTCAACAGCAAATCTATAAGTAACCAGAACTATTTATCACCGGTTATAAATTGGCATAGGATGCCCTTCACTATTAACCACATACTTATCAATGGATAACATGTGTCGATCATCAGACATTAACAAATATAAATACTTAAGGGTTTCCGCAAAAAAGAATGACTCAGTCATGTCTTGAGGACGAGTATCTTCTGGATCTAACACATTGCCAATGGATGTAAAACCTCCAGCTACTTTAGTATGTCGTTCAAATGCTTGAAATATTAACCAACCCCAATCCTGATATGTAGTATTGCCTGATATTTGATACATGTACCAAAGACTTTCAACAAATTCAGGCCGTAATAGACTGTGTGCATCATTTATATTAACATACATATCTTGATTAACATCCATCTGCAAAAAAAAGTGAGCAAATGTTAGAAGATGCTAGATATTTTAAGATCAATTCAATCTTACTTTTGTACCAAAATACACAATTTCTGGGGATAAAAATGTTGGTTGATCAGCATACATACGATAGCATGTTTCCATCAGTTTTTCAGCCAATCTCATATGACTAGAAGGCATACCATAATGAACACCAAGTGCTAATGTGCCCGGCAGGTAGCATACTAAATGATCCATCTTTGGATGAAAATTGCGTGATCCTGCCTTCAGTTCACCTATATATGTTAAATTCCTTTTTGGTGATGTCCGCACTAATTGCGTGATTATGCCATCAATAGCTTCCAAATAGTCATTCTTCAAACTACAATAAACAAATATTTTTAACTGATGTCTTTAAAATGTAATAAAAGATAATTATTACAAATCAATCGATTTTCCAGTTTGGATCCATTGTTTCAAAAGATATTCATAATAACTATCACCTCTAGCACCAATTTTAATCTCAGATCCTCTATGAAATTTGCCTGTGTTTGGATTTATGTAGATAGGCACAAGTCCATTAGGTTTTTCTAATGAATGAATATGTTCTGACACTTTGAATGAAACAGTCTGAAATTGAATTGAATATATGATAGTCAGATTACACAATGAGTTATGTTAGTATTACTCACTTCAAAATGCTGTGTACCAGTAGATCTTGATAAATCTCTAAATTCTAATTGAATGGTAGATACCTCAGCTGTGCTTGAATCTGGGCTCCATTTGGGTGAATGAGCCATGTGAGAGATAAGATTTACATCTGAATATGGTATTGGTGATGGAGATTTTGTGAAACATGGCATAAGTCGTGAACCAATGTCTAGCTGTAAAAAATTAAATAAAAATACAATAACTATGATGATTTAAAACTAACAAATATTCAGTGTTTAAAAATAACAAATTATTACTTACAGCTTTATCGAGAAATAATGAATCTCCTGACAAATGATAAGCACTTAAAAATCCACCTAACACTCTAATTGTAGTTTCAAAAAGGTTGACATCTTTATAACGATCAAGATTAAAACTGGTACTAACCCATTCACGAGCTTCATCAAATTCTAAAGTAAATCATATTCCATTAATAGTGCATCAAATTATTAAGAAAAAAGAATTAATACAAGTATATACTCTATGTCTATCATAATAAGTACTTCAAATAAAATGTATGTTACACATAATCGAAACATTTATACTAGTTAAATGATTAGTAGAGCAATTATTATTGTTAATAATATGAGTAATTAGTGTCACTAATAAATAATAATACAGGTAATTAGCAGTGATAAGTTAAGTACTTAAATATCTCATATTATGTACTTGACATACTAAGTACTAAATAGATACAATACTTTTTTTTGAACCTGGTACTGAGTAAAAAATTATCAAATTTTTAATCAGGATATTTTGAGTGTTGACTGAAACGTTTGTAAAAGTCTTTAGGTGTCCAATGTTTAGTACTGGTTAGTAAAAATGTAAACGACAATCGAAAATTTATTTCGACAAGTGGTTTGCACAAATGTAGAAGTGTTTGTTGAGAAAATGTACATTAGGTTAATTCATTAGAAAAACTTCATAAGCTCAATAACAGGAGCAACCTGAGCAAGCATTAACAATGTAAAGACAATTTAAAGAGACCACTTCAGTTAAAAAAGATATTTAAATTCATTTTGTTCATGTGAGCAGAAACTTAAATTTTAACATAATCAATAAGGATATGGTTCAATTTTTAAGATAATTATAGAAAATCAGATTAATTTTTAATGATAAATTATTTTATAAGCTAAAGGTACCTGTGGTAATGTGGTATCGAGTTAATATATTGAGTAAAGGAATATTACTATATGTATATTTTTATCTAAAAATTATCATGTCATTTAGTCACCTTTACCCTATAAATTTAAGAATTTTTCCTTTTGTTAGTAAATATTACTTTTCATGTTTCCATCAAAAACTAATTATGCACTTAAAAACAAACACAAGAAGTTGTAACAATAACTGAAATGCATAGGCGTGCACAGGGGGGATGCCGGGTATGCCATGGCATCCCCTGCAGTCTACTTAGATAGCTTGTTTAATGTTTTTACTTTTAATAGTGAAAACTATCAATATTATCATAATTTTTATCACAAACGTAACAGAGAGTTTTGTAGTTATGTATTACATTATTTTAGAAAAAAATTCTGATTTATCTTTTTTTTTGAAGAGAGTTAAAAATTGAGTTATTTTGAATTATATTGGCATCTCCTGCAAATAAAGTCTGCACACGCCACGCCTTTAAGCTAAACATACTAAACAAATTTCATACACATACATTGTTACATTGCATATTATTCATAAATATGAAAAACATACTGAAAAATAAAGGTTCATAAAGGTTCAGTAACACA
Organism: Diuraphis noxia; assembly: GCF_037042655.1. Taxonomy (NCBI): domain Eukaryota; kingdom Metazoa; phylum Arthropoda; class Insecta; order Hemiptera; family Aphididae; genus Diuraphis; species Diuraphis noxia. The sequence continues at coordinate 57,548,779 of NW_028301714.1, read as the reverse complement.
AATTCAAACATTTTATAATTACACTTATTTAGGCTACAGAACACACGCTTACACACCTAAAATTATATAAATTTGTATTTCAAGAAACTACCATTAGATAGTTTCATAAAATACTTGTAAATTGTAAATATAAACCCATAATTTTTGTTCTACAGTTAGCTTTTAAAATATTTAAATTTTAAAGTAAAATACCCAAACATTTTTCAAATTACAATATTAAATGATGCCTAAACTAATTACATCCTAAATTCAGTTATCTATAATATGAAACATTGATTTCCCATAGTGGCATAGTAAGTAATAAATAATAATCTAATATCTAAAGATGTCCAATTTATTGCACACAAGAATGCAATCTCTAAGATCAAATTAATATCAGTAGTAGGTACATACCTTTTTTTAAATTCATAATCCATAGTGTATCTAGAGAATCAACAATGGTCAATCCTAGATTGAACCAATCTTGATACTTCTTGCTAATGGGTTTTACATGATCATGTCCCCAGGCATAACTGCAATATCCTTTCCATGCATGTTTAAATGCGTTTAAAACTGCAGTTTGTCTATGACTAGTTGCTGGCATAAACTGAACACCTTCAACAGGGTTTGCAGCTACATTGGATGCTGGTGCAGCTATTTGTTCTTTTTGATCTGGAGATTCAACATCTTCAATTTCATTTAACTTCACAGCATCTACATAATTTGGTAAATTCAATTTCTAAAACAAATCATTAGTAATTAGCCATGTCAGATATATGTCATTGAAAATAAGAATATTGTGATACAAAATCAAGCATACAATATTATCCTGGGGCCAAATAGTTGGTTGTGGTAACTTAAGAGAGTTTGTTTCAGATAATTCTTCGAGATTCTTACTAGTTCCAATGAACCACAAAAGTAGCGAAATTAATATTATGCTAGTCAATAAATATAAAATTAATTTCTGTAATTTTGATAATTGTCTCCAACACTGTAGAAAAATAATCAAATTAAACGTCTTGCATAAATAATGATTATATAAATAAATTTTGATCCTTACTCTTCGGTAAAAACTTTTGCAACTGTACTTTTGAGTTGAACCAGTCAACAAAACAGTGTCGAAATTCAGCGACACATGGTCTTTTATCATGTTCAGTGGATATAAGTGTTTTGTTAATAGTTGAAAACATATATTAGGTAAGTAAATTAAATAAAAGCTCTATACTTGTAGGAACATTTAAAGTACCTATAACGGCACAAACAATTGTAAAAAAAGTTTTTAAAAAAATTAATCTATTAACAGAAAAAAAACTATATGAAAAAAAGTGATACTTAGTGTACAACAACAATAACAATAAAGTGACACAGAATAATCGTTATTTATTTGTACAGAGTAAATAAGGTGCAGTATGTAAAAATCACAGTGGCACAGTTAATTAATTACCTAGGACCTATAATAACACATTAAATTTTAATAATTAAACAGATACTTTTAGTTTCGAAGTAGGAACGTTCGACGTTTTGAAATTTAACCTGTGATTTATGCCATATTAAATTGATTTAAAAGTAGATAACGTTATTTTTTGATATTATACAGTTCATGATATAAATATTATATAAATGTTTCTATGATAAAAATTTATAACAATAATTTGATTACGCAATAAATTAATGCACTAATCCTTATTCCTTATTCAAGACATTACTATTTTAACATAACAACCGATTTGCCATTTAAAATTAAATTTAAACTATTTAGGTATAAACTGCATTATTACCACGAAATTATATACATGAATATATTCGTACAAAATAATTAAGAGCCATTAACAACAAAGTATAAAATATTGCTGGAAAATCACGGAAAATAAATTTATCTAAAATATCTGTAATATGATAACACTATGAAAAATATCCAAGCTTTAGTGTAAATATTTGTCACTAGATAGCAATCATTCACACAGATTTTGATTATTGAGGATGCTGTGTTATTTTTTAATACTACTTTTTATTCTGCATCAGCAACATTACAACAATATTATTGAGCATTAATTATTATCTAGTATTATATTAAAATTAGCACAAGTTTCTACAACCGATTATTTTTTTATATTTACACCATGACACCATCTAAACACATAAATAACATCAGCGGCGTAGCCAGGATTTTTTTTTTTTTTTGGGGGGGGGGGGGCTGATCAATTTTCTACACAGCGGTGCATTAAATACCTACTAGCACGGCCGAAGCTAAAGAAAGCTAACAAAATAAAGATGACAATTTAAGACTTTTTGAGCGAATAACATTTTATACTAACAGTACCCACAACGCAGGCCATAATAATATGCAAATTATTTCGTGCTGTCCGCACTTAAATTTAACTGTAAGTAGATACACTAAAATATGAACAAAAAAATAGAAATTTGTACATGTATTTTATATAATCTATTTAATATGTATATATTATACAATATATGGTATAAATAATATGTACCTACCTAGTGGCCTCTGACCTGCAAGTTATTTTCAAAATTAATATTTAGACATTTTAAAAATCCTAGCTATTCTCAATACAGTATACAATTGTACTTATACCTATGATAGGTAACCTGTAGTATACTAGTATATATTACATAGGTCATATTACTCAATATAAGATGAAGACACTAGCAGTTTATATAGATATTTAATCTATGCTAATACCTACGGGGTACGAGTGTACAACTTATGGCAAATTAAAGATTTTGGATAAGTGGTATAATACTATAATAGTGAACACTTCCTCGAATTTGATAAAATAAATAGTGTATAGATTTTAACAAATGATAATCATTATAGGGCGTAGGCAGGCTATAATAGTATATCGATACATACACGATTCCACATGATTTTATATGCAACCATGCCTTTTGTACAACACACTGATAGGTATTTAATTTGGTATATAGTTTAAACTTTAGGCTATAAGAAAAAATATGAAAATTGGGTAGAAAAAATAATACTATACATTATATATCGGCGTAAACGAGTGGCAAAGTGCCCTCCCCCACACAGCCACACAGCTACACCCATTGAAAAAATATTAATTAAATGTAAAATTCACCTTAGATATGACCAAGGTAGGCACATAAATTAATTAAAAAAATTGATTTGTTAAAACGATTAAATACATACATCAAATACAAAATAAACGATTATTGATTTATGTTTGTGATTATTATTTTAATATCTAATAGGTAAACCTAGAACCTATATAATAAATTAATAATGGACCGTGTTTATACAAAAAATGAAATGCTAAACATAGCAAAAATTAAGTAATGTAATGAATAGCGATTATGAATTTATCATTATAGTCATTATACTATAAATTATAATATGTAAACTAAGCTTTAAAGAAATTTTATACTACCTAAATTTACAATGTTACAATAAATTTGATGATAGTCAAAATATATAATATCATTGTAGATATATATTTGTTGTCCTACTCATGATAGATATAGCTGATATGAACATTTTACGTAAATTTATTTGTACGCCACCGCACTTATCTACTTAGAGAATTGATGTTCAGCTATTAAAAATATCGTCCTATATCTCCTATGGTGACAAATTATCATACAATATTTTATTTTTACCCAAATAATTATTAACCAAATTATATTTGTTTTTTTCAGTTAAACGTTTTAAAATAAATAAATAAATTGAAAACCAATTACCAATCAATATAACCATCGTATACGAATTTAATTTAAACATTTGCGTACCTACTCAAGAGGTAGGACGTTTTACTAAATTTAAACTAATTTAAATTTCTAAATTTCTGAACAAGAATAAATTAAAAACCATAACCATATATACATAGTCACGGTCTCAAAAATAAACTAAAAAAACTTCTATAAAAGAAAATATTAGTTCATTCATATTCATACGCGCTTCGTTGCTTCAATTGACAAATTATCGTAATAATTTAATTTAGGTAATGATTGATGGTAGATAGTTGATACCAAACTAATTTTTATTCAATAATATAAATTATATTATGTATACCTACATGACGTGTCATATATATCATCTATATTGTATATTATGCAAGAGCATTAAATACTTTATTATATAATTTTAAGCTTACATTGTTATAACAATATTATACATTTATAACTTTATTCAATATTAAAATTGTACAACTGTTTTAATGTCTTAGATATAAAACATAAATTATAAACTTAAAACCTTCTTGTAATCAAGAAATAAACGAATGTGAAGTATCTATTACATATAGGCTTCTATACAATATGTAATATGTTAGGTATTTCAGACTATACAGTATTACCCACACGGATACACTCAAATTTGAAGGACATTCGTGACGTAAATGTAAAATAATATACTAAATACATACAATGTATATCTTTGCATACATAATAATATAGTATATACTATATTTAATATTATAAAAAAATATACTGTTTGTAGCATAATGTATACTATATACTTATACACAACTACACAATCGTATCATTCGTATATAAGAAAATAATAATATTTTAACAGCAGTGTTATTTGAAGTCATGAATCAGTACCTATAGTATCGTCTAAAATAGACAATAGTGTGAATAGCTGCAACGCAGCAAGCATATCGGAATAATAATTGTATAAAGATTAAATGAAATCTACTATTTTGTAAATTTACTGTGGTTATGTAGTTTAAATAAAGACCAGTACAGGCAGGATTGTCGGAATATTGGTACGGTCCATAGAATTTATAACAAAAGAAATAAAAAACGCGGGATACTGGGTGGTAGGTACTCTTCAAAATTTTATTTTCAGGAGTCTTAAAATATTGACGATGTTTATATAGTTTTGATAAATCACCATCGTCAACAAGTATATGTGTAGTACTTTATTGTACTCCATATTATCGCGTGAGTAACTTAAAAATATTTATGATAATAGTATTATCTATCGCGCACGGTTCGTTTTTTTCAATTTAATCAACTGCTACATGCCTACAACTAAGCCCTACAACTACACTCATCTCATCCGCCCAAACGACAACGACGCGCCTGGCGCCCGACGCCTGCAAATCGTTCTGCGGTCTCGTCGGCGGCGACGACGAGAGACTAGTAAGCGCGCAAATGTCGGCCGGTAGATGGCTCTGAGCCGCGTCATCGGTTGGCACGCCGGTTGCATTCGGCGGGCGGACCGCGTCACGCGGACCGGTCGCGGCCCATCGGCCCGAGTTCTGCGATCGGGCGGCCAGCGCGGGCCCAAATCGGTCGGACGAATCGGCGGCCAACGCGACCATGCCGTGGACCAATCCGGCCGCGCGTGTCGTCCACCGGAGTGTTCGTCATGTGGCGGGTATTCCAGTAGGGCCATATAGGACTGGCCGGCAACGATACCCTCAAAAGGGTGTCTTCCGCTTACATGGAACACTTGGCCTGTTCGGTTCAAGTGGGGTATGGCCATCAATACATACCCGACACATAATTTTTAGAACTGCGGGCAGTTGGCTACCTTCGTGTGCCGGCGCCTGCTCCGATCTCAACGAATCTTTTCACTTGAACAGCCAACCTCAGTGTCCTCTTACACCTATGATAGTATGATCCATGTGACATTCGAGGTGGAATGTTTAGTAATGCCATAGATCCAACGCCGCGGACGCGGCGCAGAAATGAGTAAAAAAATGAAAGAAACTATCGCGCGACGACGTCGGTGTATATTGCACGAGAGAGCCAACTTGTACTTTAACCGATGTTATCTAACGAAAATCATGTCGACTACCCTGTAGTCTAAACTAATGAACCAATTGACTTGAAACTTTCACGAATAGTTCAGTTTAGTGTGTAGATGATTTTGTGAAAATTTAAGGTTTATCGGAGTATTACAGCCTTAGTTATATGCTAAAGTATTAGCATAATAATTAAGCAAAACGCAATTTTTTTCATCAATTCCGCAATGTATAAAGTTATGTTTGTGCTGGCCGCCCATTTTTCCCCTTCCACTCGTCGGTTGCAATCACTCGTTGCGTAATCCGTCGTCGCGGCGCTGCGTTAAACTATCTGGCCGCCTGAATTTCCCTCTCCATGCAACGGGTTTACGTCTTTTATGTACGAGTGTAACAAAAACATTGTGTGAAATTAATGTGAAACAAAACATTTGATAACCGACAGAGCTGACAGTACTATATAGTAAGTATTGTAGTGGTGCCGTTGCAGGCGCCGATCTAAGGGGCTATGGCCCCCCTGTTCCCTGTAGACTGGTGGATTTTCTATTATATTATCTATTTTCGGCAGCCGATAAAATGTATTGTTTTATCCGAAGAGCGCTTAAACGGACTTGCATTAATTAATTGTTATAGAAATATTAGTATTGACTGTGAAGAAGTAATTGACGAATTTGCCAAATCTAAAAGACGAAATCCTTTTTTGTTCTGTGATCATTTTTTAATATTTGTTATATTTTATTATTAATTATATATTATACGTTTCATAATTAATTAAGCCATTTATATTACTTATCAAATTATTTTATATATTTTATTGTACTGATAAACTGGGTTTAAATAATAATATTTGCCTATTGGCTTACATAGTATGTACAATGTTTTTATCAGACTTAGAATGAAATTTTATTTAAGATCCCCCCTTCCCCCCGTAAATATGTTCTAGATCCGCCCTGCGTAGTTGCGTTTGCTTTGACGTCTACGTGACTACGTATACCACGTATTTTGTGCGTTTTGTTTTAATTTATAAATATTATTATTTTATTATACTCAAGATTTGTTTGTTTTGTGTCTTTGCAACGGTGTTAGTTGAAATTATTGTAACAAGGACGTTTTTCGGTGAATAAATCGCAATTTTGTGAATTTTAAAGTGTGCAAAAATTAATAGCATAACATGGTGTCCAATGCTTATAAAAAAATATCCAAATTTTCGTACTACACACATAGACACATAGTCCCAAATCAATCAAATCTAAATTATACATAGTACCTATCAATTAATGATAATATGTATTTACAATAAATAATTTTATTTAAATAAAGTAGTACCTCAAAATTCAAATAAACAAATTTAAAGGTTCTTTAAAAAAAAATATTTGTGAAATAGAATTTTTGTTGAAAAAAAATTTTTTTTGTATATAAACCATTTTAAGTGTACAAAATGCATGAAAATAATAATACATAATATCAGTAAATAAATTTAAATTATCTATATTAAGTATATAAATTATAGTTTTTTTTTTATTCTTTGTGTCCGAAGAACTTTTTGATATCCTGAATTAATAGGTATTGTTGTATTAAAATTGTATAGAACATTATTATAAAGGTTATTATTATAACACACTTTTAAATTTTGTACTACACACTGCATTTTTCGTACTACACAAAGTGTGTCGTACTACACACAATTTTAGGGACTGATACAAAGACAGAAGAGTAACTCTTCTTAAATGTCGTATTCTATCTACGGAAAACCGTAAATCAGTTATCAGAGTGTAATTTGGTTGTAAATAAACAGCATAATATTGAAAAAATAATACAGAATAAATTGTCTAAAAAACAATTAAGTTCCAAAAGAGCTAAATTAATTATTTCTAATAAATCGACAGATCAACGCGTTAAAAAAAAATAGTAAATTGACTAAATTGTCTAAAAAACAATTGGAAGATTCTTCCCACGTTTGTTGAAAAGTTCAAAACGTTAGTGGTAGATGGCACTGATGTTATCGTTCGAACCACAAATTAATATCTACCTTAATTCATGATTTTCCCGAATAAAATGCGTATACAAAACATTATTAATTATTCTACTTAATATGTCGCTGTAAAAATGAAATAGAAACGTATTTCCAATTTCCATTAATATTATTAATAATGGATACAACGACACAAGTACAATTAGTTTAAAAAAAGGCGGGTAAGTCGTGGATGTCGCTCTGCTGTACAATAGGTTACAAGTGGGATACTGTAATGGATGGAATTAAATTTGAATCCAATGATATTATATCATTGTATACGAAAAATGATTCTGAGCGAAGACGTATTATCTGTCTAGAATATATTATATATTATTAAAAATTTTCAAATCTTAGATTTAAAAAAAAAATTTTTTATGAATTTCTAGTTTAAAATAATTTGCGAATTTTCATGATTTTCGTGATTTTTACACATGTTGTCAAAATTCAAACTTTGAATGCTGGTAAAAAAAAATTGTGAGTAAGCATTTCTTTTATTTTTCAACTGCTATTGTAAAAATATGTTAGGAGCTTTGTATTAAATTTTCAAATCTGAGATTTAAAAAGAAAATTTTTTATGAATTTCTATCTAAGATAATTTGAACATTGCCGTAATTTTTACGTATTTAGCCAAAATTTGAACTTTAAATGCTTATAAAAAAAAATTGTGACTATGTATTTCTTTTATTTTTCAACTGCTATTGTATAACAATATGTTAAGAGCCTTGTATTAAATTTTCAAGCTTTTCTGCCTAACAAATAAATTTTTATCGATATTAATTTTAAAAAAACTAATAATGATCGAAAATTGCAAATATCTATAATAATAGTTCAACTTAAATCGAACATTTTTTTAAATTGCATGGTGGATAGAATATACTTATATTAACATTTGGTGAAAATTCCATCTATGGTGAATTGTTTTAATGTTACATCAAAAACCAAAATCGATTTTGTCGAAAAATGAGTGTGCGTAAAATTTCCCGTTTTTCCCTTAATTTTTAGTTTGTTTTTCTCGATTATTTAGAAAAGTATTAAGAATTTTTCACTTTTGACCCCCCAAACTAGATTACCAACTAGATTCACTTTCTGATCGAACGAGGTACTGAAGTCAAAAATCGAAGCACTTTAACTGCCCCAAAACGTGATGACAGACACAAAAAAAAACAATAAAATAAAAAAAACACACATCATTGTAAAATCAATACATTTATCACTCCGTTCAGAATCTAATACGCCGAAAGAAAGCAGTGAATACAACATAATATCTAAATTGAAATAGGCTGACAACTAATAAAACTCATACATCGCGTTTTATACTAAAATTTAAAAAAACCTACGTTTTTTGAAAAGCAATTTTTATTATGTTGGAAAAATACTACATAACTCCCAATTAACCAATATTTCTTTATAAACAATATTATTAATTTTTTCACCAGGGGCATATACCTATGTATAAGTTTTTTTCTGGGAGCAGGCAACATAAAATTTCCATGAGTGAAGAAGGAATCGCTGATGTCAATTCCTGCAACTTCCATTGTCTGTCCTTGTGCCTTGTTAATTGACAGATCAAAAAAGAAGTTTAATAGGAAATTGGGCACGTTTAAATTCTAAGGGATACTTGTTTGTTATCATTGGTACTCGTATTCATGAGATATATACAATTTGACTACTCGCTGAGTTGATAAATGATTTTAGTAGGTATCACACGGTACCGGTCCAAAAACTGTTTAAGAAATATAATAACATAAAATACCGTTTGGTCGGCTTATAGTGAAATTTATTAGGATTCATAAAAGGCATTATTATCGAAATAAATAAATAAAGCGTTAAATTTTCCGCATCCTCGGGGAATGGCGTTTGATTTGTGGCGTATTTTTTTCACCCAATAATATTCTTTCCACATTGATTGTCGGAAGGCGAAGTTATGCTATCAGACCAACCGATCATATATCTATAACATAATATTATTGTCATCTCGAATTGTTTGATTTTCTTTCCGCTTGTGTACTCAAAAAATACTATGGTATAAAAATACTATATTATTATTATCGATAAATTACTTCTATATATAAACGAACAAGATCACGTCTTTTTTCAAATGTTGGCTCTTTTGCATATACCTTGAAAAAAGGCTAAATAAAAATTCACCATTATCCAAAAATAAAATTTTCACCCAACAATAAAATTTTTCCGCGTGTCCAAAATTTGCTGCCTTACATTTATCATACTTTTCAGTTCCCTAAACCTCACCTGCGTACTATCAGATTTCATCTTAGGTTATCACAGTTATACCTTGGCGAAGTATTAAAAGCCACCACTCCGCTAATAAACTACTTTGTTATAAAACAATAATTATTACTTATTAAACATAATTTGGATAAACAAATTCTTTTTATCTTATTGTGAATCAAACAAGTACATACAATTAGTTCAATAAAACATTAGAACAAAAAGTGCAATAATATTAAGTAATAGTATTTATTAATCACAATTTATTTCGAATATATTATATTTTACAAACAGGTACATCGAATGTCGTTTCAAAAAAACATTATTTTATAGCATAATATGATGATTTCCTAAACATAACATCTCATTCTGTGAAATTTAAACTGGCTGATAATTTGGAACTTTAGCGGCGTTTTCTACCTTATCGGGTCAAAAAAAACAATTTTTTTTCACGAGAAGTTTGTTGTGACGCCTTAGACATAATTTTCTTCGATAGTTTCATCGCGTATCTCATACATATCTCATTCCCATAAATAAACAATTTCAGGCCGTTCGATTTCCCAAACGTGAACGAGACAGTCATTTTTGAATGATAGTTTTCTTGCATAATTATATATTGGCACAAACATCAGTTCATGGTGGTCATTACAATCCTCGATTTTAGAAAGTGTAAAACTTGAATAACAATGGGCATTTTTTTAATGAAATTATAAACTATTAAAATGCATATACAGGGTATATTTATACGTGTCCAATTCAAATTTAATTAGGTAAAGTATCTACTGTGGCGTATGATATTTAATTCATGTACCTGCTTTTATTTTATTGTTAATTACAATTAACAATAAAATAAAAGTAGTTACATCAATTAATGTCATACACCGCAGTATAATATCTTACCTAATTAAATTTAATTGTACATGTTATACAGGATGATTTGTGAGGCGTAAAACATTCATTATTAATAAAAACTATTTACTTTTTTAAATTTTTTTTTTTTCAAAATTTTATGAACATGCTGTTCTAAAACTATATAAATTTTTAATATTTTTCACTCTTATATTTATCAGGTAAATCAACTATCAACTTTTTATTTTTAAATGGCAACTTATGTTAAAAATACCATAAATTAATAAGGCTATTATTTTAAGGAATTCTCACGTTTAAATTTTCATTTTTCGTTAATCCGTTGACGAGATATTATAGTCTCCAAAAATTGGATGGTTTTGGGGTGGTGTTTGTCCTGTGTAAATATGTTTACTTATTTTGGGGCACAACTCAGCCTTAACTATCGTACTTACTGAATTTATTTGAAAAGTGTATTATTTTTTAGTTTTTTACGCTAGAGTACAAAAATCCCAACTGCGGCCGCGGTACTGACATGGTATACCACATTTATACACAAACACCACCCCAAAACCATCAAACTTTGGGAGACTATAATATCTCGTCAACGGATTTATGAAAAATTTAAATTTAAACGTGGAATTCATTAAAATAATAGCCTTATTAATTTATGATATTTTTAACATAAGTTGCCATTTAAAAATAAAAAGTTGATAGTTGATTTACCTGATAAATATATGGGTGAAAAATATTAAAAATTTATTTAGTTTTAGAACAGCATAGATCTAAAATTTTGAAAAAAAAAAATTCGAAAAAAGTAAATATTTTTATTAATAATGAATGTTTTACGCCTCACAAATCATCCTGTATAACATGTACAATTAAATTTAATTAGGTAAGATATTATATTGCGGTGTATGACATTAATTGATGTAACTACTTTTATTTTATTGTTAATTGTAATTAACAATAAAATAAAAGCAGGTACATGAATTAAATATCATAAGTCAGAGTAGATACTTTATCTAATTAAATTTGAATTGTACACGTATAAATATACAGCTTAATAGTCTATAATATTTTCATTGAACATTTTCTTCTTTATCAAAATAATAATTGAGTATTGAAATGGCAACCTTCTTTTTGGCTGCTTTTTTTGATGGTTCTACAAAATTAAAAATTAAAGGCAATGTTAACTAATTATTATAGAACAATTTTAAATATCAATACTAAAATTCATCCAACCAATATTTGTTGGTGGTAATGATACAATACAAAAATATTACCGTATGCACAAAAATAACGATCATCTATTACACATTCAACCTTGTACTGTGGAGGATAATCTTTGTCCTCTAGAGTTGTAATAATGTTTAAACAAGGGGATAACTCATTTAAAAGAAGCAGCGGATGGTTTTTTCTTTTATCATCAAAGTCCTTCAACTTCTAAAATAAAAGAGCTCAAGTTATAATATTTACTATTATATTATATTCCTAACAACAAACAGGCAATTAATATTATGAATCAACATTCATATTCTTAATCTTATATAAAGTTTATTCTTATTTACCTTAGGTATCGACTTTCTTGGTCTGTTGCTCGGTATACTCGTAATTAATTTCATATCGTCTTCAATGTTCTGAAACAGATTACATACCATTTATATGTGCACAGGATTTATTTTTGGGGATGGTTTAGTTTAACCTTAAAGTTAAACTTCAATACTTAGAACAATATAATTCAAATAATTACCTTAATTAGGTAATCAAACATAGGACGATTAGTACGGTTCATAATGGCCTGAAAATATTTACGAAAATATATCATTCATGTAATATTAAATTAGTATAAGTAGTAAAGGAATAATGGAAAGTAACTGGCCATAAGTACTTAGGAAAACATTTTTAAATGTATATAATATGTAACTATAACTTTATTTATAAGAAAATGATTGACGAATTATTTTTTATTATTTTTTCTACGCTTAATTTTTTTTAAAACAATAATTATACATTTTATATTTTAATTTTTTTTCAGTTAAAATAAATTTGTATCTACAGTGTCATCTTCACTGACCTTTTTTTTAAATTCGTTGTTTATCTCTTCATAATTTAATGTACAATTATGTTGGCGAATTTTAAATAATAATAACTGTTTGAAAATAAATTTCAAAATAATAAAACGTAAGAGTACAACAGATCACCAATCATGGTAAACACTAACTAAATGAATGATTGCACACAGTACACAAAGAGTAGGTTTATTTCACCGTTGATAACGACCAAATTAAATTGAAAATACTGTGTCTGTATTGTCAGTTACAGAAATGATGTGAAAGATTACAAATATTTATGATTTCCTTTCGTTGTAATAAAATTATTATTATCGATAAGACCCATACAGCAACGTGAAAACCGATTTCATTCAAATTATCGTAAAACCCAAAAACAGCGATAAGAACCTGCCGTCGTACCACGAATATAAAATATCGTGTTAGTTTTTTTAAAATCCTACCTCTTATTCATTTCATGTGGTTTTGATAGCAGTATACTTATATCTCAACAAAAACACTACGTCAACTCCGTGTAAAAAAACGCTAAGTAAAAAAAAAAAATATATAAATGCAATAAAATGTGTGATATAAGGTGGAATCTAAGTAAATAGTTTAATGAATAAAATGTATGTATAAATAATTAATTCAAATTTAATAAAAATTGGTTATTTATATTAATTTATAATATGAATTATTTTAACTCAAATTGATCCAATTTTGGTTTACTTAGCCGGAAACAATTTATTTATTGTAATGGTGCTTTCATTATTTATTACATAAACTATTAGTACTTGGCTATACATTTTTTAGACTGAATCTTCCGGCCAAGTAAACCAAAATTGGATCAATTTGAGTTAAAATAATTCATATTATAAATTAATATAAATAACCAATTTTTATTAAATTTGAATTAATTATTTATACATACATTTTATTCATTAAACTATTTACTTAGATTCCACCTTATATCACACATTTTATTGCATTTATATATTTTTTTTTTTTACTTAGCGTTTTTTTACACGGAGTTGACGTAGTGTTTTTGTTGAGATATCATTAGTTTTTATTAGGGTCAAGATATTTTTTATTTTTTTTTCCATTATTATGATGTAATGTCTTATTTATAATTTTTTTAAGATGTTTAAACATATCGTTCTGTACAAAAGTACATTTTGTTTCCTATACTTCAGCACCCATTTTAATACTCTATCTGCACACCTACCTTGAACCAGAGGCATTTTTAATTTACCAATTGATCTATTGGCACATTTTTCAATATTTAATAAAATGGAAATAACTGTTTGGATTTTGGATTCTTTCTTTTTAGTGGTACTTCATGTACCGTGTTAATACTGCACTGTTTAATAGTAGTACTATTATAACTTTCAACTACGATTTTAGATTGAGTAGACTCCTGATATTTTTTTTCCTCATATCTCGCGCCTTTTGGAGTTAAGTTACCATTTTTAATGTAGACACAATTCGACACAAATATGAAGACAGTCACAATAAAGTATTATAAATTATAATAATAATTATTATTATAACGACTATATATTATTTAACAATAAAATGCTCAATGGAAAATGATAGATAGTCGATACGGTTAGGTTTGGTGATACCACGTGCATTGAATAATAATATTATGGACACGAGACAATAACGCCGACAACAAGCTCGTACGCAGGACGCGAGACGAAAGAACGAAATTTCAAATTACGAAAACAGAATGCACCGATACCGATAACTGATAAGCGATTGTGGACCATGTTCGCGTGTTAGTATGTTGTATGTGTCTAGCGGTGGGGGGAAGCAATAGTAGTGGGAGACACACGCCGCCGTCGCAAGAATCCTCTCACTCGTCCCGTCAACATGACGCGTTTAATACGGCAGCCGGCGGCGAAAGTAATATAAAATGATCACTTAAATATCCATAGTTTTTTGATCATAACTAAAATACTATTCAACCGATTCTATTTAAAATTATAAAAGCACGTAGCCTATGATTTTCTCGATCGATTGATATCTCATTCTAACTATTTGGTTCATTTATTAGACCTACAGCCTTTAATAAAGAATACCAAAATATTAACACGTATTAAATGGGAATGTTTAGGTTTCTGTATATATACACGGTCGAGTGCTTCGCCTTCCTTTTTTTTTTACTTAGCTCGCGACACTACCGTGTCGCTGGATATATATATAGAAAGATAACGGTTAAAATATACTTAGTAATATGTATATATACAACGATATTCAATTTAGTTAAACATAATGTAATTTAATTTGTTTATCGAGAACAGTATGGACAATTCAAATATTCGATTGAAAGATATTTAGGTCTATCGATATTGGTTTATATTTAATCTATGTATATTCTGACCATAAATCTAATATATTTTTGTACCAAATTTTTTCATAGCAATTAATTAAGCCATTTAGAAATACAAATAGGACAAGCAGACAGAAAACCATTTATATATATTATATAGGTTTATAAAATTAGCTTTAGAAGTCATTTAGATATTCAAAATTATTATGTTTATATATTAATTTGTCTAAAATGATATACACAGAAATAATCTAACATTTTTATAAAAATAATATACTATTATTATTTTATTACAAATCATTGTTTCTCTGCCATAACAGCCATTTAGAAATTACCGTATCTACATTTAATTAATTATTTGAATATAAGAATAATACAACTATACCAACATTAAATCATGTAATGTAATGTCCGGCTCTTAAGATAATTTTTTTTTATTTTAATTTTCCCACGGCAACTAAGGCCATTGGGAAGGGGGTAGTACTGTAGGTTCTTATGGAACTGTAGGTTGGTTTTACACGTGGGTGAGAGTTTTGGCAGAATTTCTATTGGGGTACACGTAGGTTTCTGCCATGTTCCGGAGTGGGGGATGGCGGCAATTGTTCTCCGGACACCGTGACTTGCTGAGCCACAGCCGCGTCGGTAGACCACTCGACCACCTCGTCCCCCAAGATAATTATTAAGAATTTAAATTTTTAGATACTATTCAATAAGTACCTACTATAGAGTATAAACTTTCTATTATAATCTAAAATCAATTGTTACTTCGAAGGTTGGAGATGGAGACACTGATCTTGTAATCTCTTTCACTATGGTCGATTCTGATGGCATAACTATTTCCACGTCGGTTGGGTTGGTCGGTTGATCGATTCGAATGCTTGAGTTTGTTAAAAAATCACCAGCTTTTGACAATTTCTTCTTCTTGGTTATGTAATTATACAAAAATCCTACTGCACTTATAGTGCCAAACGCAAGACCGGCAAAGATAATTCTTCTTGACATATTTTTAAATGCTATTTTCAAATTAAACGGATGTATTGATATGAACAATAATATTAACGTATCAATTGAATCAAATAATAGCTCATTCGTTGTTATGTATTTATAATAATAATATTTGTCTCCAATCAGCGTCGCCCGGACAATAATTTGTTTTTGTTTAAATATGCATACCTATGTAGGCATTTATTATAAATACTATACAGTATATTTTATAATCAATGATAAAAAAAAACACACACATCATGGTAAAATCAATAATATATTCATTGCTCCGCTCAGAATCTAAAATGTAGGGATGGGTCGTTCGCGAACGATTCGTTCAAAATGAACGAATCAGCTCAGTGAACGAATTGATTCAGATTCAGATGGTTAGAACGATTCGTTCACGAAATTAATTTTGTTCGTAACTTCATGTGAATCTTGACCGACTGAACAACGAATCATCAATATTGTACCGGGAACAATTCGTTCAATATCGTTCGAACGACTCCGGCTGATTCGTTTCGAACTTCATACGATTCACTAATCATTAATAATATATAGAAATAGTTTAAAAAAGTGTTAGTATATTATAATTCATTATTTTATATCAAAAATAATAAATGATTTATTTTATTTTATTATTTATTATATATTATTATATACTCGTATAATCTATTCATTAATTCAATTTTAGTTCGTGATTCTTTGAAATTCAAATCGGATTTCAAATGATTATGTATTAATTTCTTAATTTTGTTTAAATATTTTTGTTATATATTAGAAGGTAAAAACATACCTACGTTATAATAATATAATATATGATACACTGTATTCACTGCGCTTAAATTACTCATTTTCTTTCTTTTTTTTTTTTTACATAATTCAATTTGTAATTATTGCATAAAATGTATGTATTTTTATTTACGTACCAAGAATACTTTAAAAAATTAAGGCGTATCATCCCCCCCTGTAACCAATTAGACACTGTCCATTGAAGTGGTGAGTTCCGTTGTGATTTATGTAGGCACTACTATATAGAGGCTAGGTTAGGTTTCCAATACTTTCTATCACTTTCCAGCGTATACTCAGCCCGAAATCAAGAGGGACTAGGTAGGGAGTACTCGCATTGACATTAATGAGTATAGAAAACCTTTATATATTAATCGTATGAAATCGGAGCGTCACATGGGAGAGCTAGAATGTCACGCGGCATCTAGTGATTACAAAAATCGTTATTTCGATGTATATCGATTCAAAAGATCGATCTACTTTTGAGAATCGCCTACTTCGAATCAGTGATTCAGTGATTGAATTTAAATTCGGTTGAATTAGTGAATCAAATGCGAGTCACTGAACGAAATGAACGAATCATAAAAACGATTCATTTTAGTGAGTCGAATCAAATGATTCGATTCATTTAAAAGATTCGTTTTTCCCATCCCTACTAAAATGACAGAAAACGGGAATGTTTACGCAAAACCAGTTTTCGACCAAATCGATTTTTTTATATGGTTGTAATTCAAAAACTAAATACTGTAAATACTTGAAATTACACCAAATGTTTATATTAATGTTATCTATGTACAATTTAATTTTCAAAAAATGTTTACTTTTTTGAGTTATTTATAGACCACTGAAATTTTCGATTTTTATGAGAATTTTTTTTGAAGTGTCGGTTAAAAAATTTTGGATGACCAAAAAAACTTGAAAATTTAATACAAGGTTCCTTATGAATTGTTCTTATTGTAGCTAAAAAAAATTAAAAATCGTTCACGATTTTTTTTTATTATCATTTGAAGTTCAAATTTTCTGTCGAAACCCCGAAAATTTTCAAGTAATTTTGAGGTTGAAAAATCAGAAAAAATTTTGTGTTTATAACTAAGGATTAAAAATACAACACTATGTTTTCCATACGTTTTCCTTCAAGTAGCTATAGAGAAAACTCAAAGCATCACTATACGAAAAATTTTAGGTGCCTTTGAATTTTAAATTTTTACGAAATAGCGTAACGATAACAATTTATCCTCAAACGATTTTAAACATTTGTTATAATTCAAAAAGTATAAGTCGTAGATACTTGAAAATTTTATCAGTTATTTAGATTGGCATTTTCTTAATATGATTTAATTTTCAAAATATTTTGACTTTTTTGAGATATTTATAGACAACTGAAATTTTCAATTTATCTGATAATTTTTTTTTAAAGTGTCGATAAAATTTTTTATCGACCATTGGGTGTGGGGTGTGGTACGGTAGGGGTTAATTTTGTATGTTTGTTTGTAGGTTTTTAAGTGGGTAGGGTTGTAACACGTGTTTGTGTATGTGTGGCAAGGATATGTTGCTAAAAATCCCGGGTGGTCACCCATCCGGGAGCTAGCAACTGCGGCCGGTACGTTCGCTCAGTGCGTTTCCGCAGATTGAGCGTACGACCGCGCCTCACCAAGCCACAAAATGTTATATTATAAAAATTACTATTGTGTTATAATTATAATTTGATAAATTTTTTTTTTTAATTCTTAAGCGATTTTTAGGGGGTGCTAAGGACCCAAAGCACCCCCCTAGTTGCGCCAATGCAGCTATACCTAGTACAGATGTACCTAGTAGTACGTATTATTTGATACCTAATTTATTTGAGCACGATATTTTGAGACTGATTGGGACTATGTGTGTAGTACGAAACTTTGGATATTTTAAGGTCTGATAAGTATGAAAAAGTAAAATTAAAACTCACCCCCTCCAAATATTTTTATGTGTACACGATTTCGTTAAAAAAAGTACAAAAATTTAATAAAAAATTGGTAGCCAGCTCCCTATTGATTACATTCATTAGTAATACGCATGCAATACCTATACATAATATAATTATAGATGAAAATGTAATAGAATATATTATATGTTTTTGGACTTTGGGTATGAAAAAAATTAATGTGCTCCGACTTTTTGTCTGGCAATAAAAATATGAATCAGGAATTTATTCAACTTTTTGCAAAATGGACCTTTTGACCGACTACCAAGTATATGAGGTACACTTTTTTACAGTTGAGTAACTGTTAAAAATACAACCTAGTAAGTACTTAGGAATTTAGGATTCCTCTTTTTCAAAGAGTGAATCATTTTTTCCAATAAAATACTACAGTTTTTGGTTTTCTATAATTTTAGGATTAAAAATGTGGGTAACTACGTTCATCTCAAATAGCTGACAAGTATTCAAATCTATTTTCACGGTACTTATTCTTAATCCTTATCCTTTAATGGTACAGAATCAATCGGTAGCTACCTACCTCGGTTGAAAATATTTTACCTTTACGTAGGTAGATACACAAAATAAGACATTGGCTATATAAATAGCCAGAATAATTAATTTTATACCGAGTGCGTACTAACTGCGTAAAGTGTGTATTGGATAAAAACAGGAAATCCACAATCACATTTCATTGTTTTCCATTCTCTATGTAATTATAATAATTATATAATTGATAATATTTAGATAATAAATAATTATTGGGTTTTTAACGTCTAATCT
Source organism: Diuraphis noxia (assembly GCF_037042655.1). NCBI lineage: Eukaryota > Metazoa > Arthropoda > Insecta > Hemiptera > Aphididae > Diuraphis > Diuraphis noxia. Next base: position 57,529,086 of record NW_028301714.1, on the reverse strand, counting down.
ATAACAGTTCAGACGTTCAGTCTTCAGTGTTCACCATTGATTATAGAACAGTCTATTCTATAATCAATGGTGTTCACTGTTCCCCGTTCCCCTCTAAATATTTGGTATGGATAATTTATTTTTAAACACGAAAAACCCATAGTTGTTCGTATATATTTTAAACGTGTGTATTGGCCGAAGGTTGAAAATTTAAACACAGCTGTCGTAGTGTCGTGGTACCACTCGTCAATTAAATTATATTATTATAATATTATCAAATCTGTTTGGACTGCTTGTCTGTAGTCTGTATCAAACTAACAACTCGTAGTCAAGTACTAACGACGAGTCTTACACTGTTTTAAATTTTTTTGACGCGACTTTACTCAATAGTGAGTGCTGACTGCTGAATAGTAACATATGTTATCAATTATCATTGCGGTAACTATACTTACTTATAAAATAAGTATACATTACATTTATTTATTTATTTGTTATTATTTTTTTTTTACAATAAGTTATTTCTAGCTTGCGCTGTCTATACCTAGAGATATTAGGTATATTATATTAAAAAAATATTTAGTCGAATGCGCTCCTTATTGTATGATGCTGATGCATCCATATCTATTATATATTTAATTTTATATTAATAAGTAGAAAAGTGGCAAGTATACTTTTTGTTTAAATGTTATCAGTTATCACTTATACTAAATTAATAACATCAATAGTTTCGAGAAAAATTGCGGATCATTAAACAACATACTGAATATAGTGATATCAAACATGTGACCCGCCGCGTGCTTTCTCGTACAACCGGCCAAACATTTTCAGCGGGCCTAGTTTAAATCATATTTTATTTCTTCAAAATTAGAAAAAATATCAAAAATTAGGAAATTAATGAAAATAACGTTTGAAACGTCAATAATTCCAGGAATTATAAAATCTACAAAATGGCTATCTTTATTTTTTTTCGGAAATTATTATAATATTAAATATTATTATTAATAACTTTTTGTTGATTTCTCAAATTTATTAATTTTTATTAGCTTTTAAAAAGTGTGAGGTCTATAAAAACATGGATACAATAACTGACATGACAAATTCTGATCAAATTAAAGCTCTGAAATACAATGGAATTGAACCAAAACATTTTAGCAATAGTCGTCACTCTGTTTGTGTACTTGATGGCTTACAATCTTTACGCAGGTATGTTTAAAGTGTTTTTAACTGTTTGAAAATGTATATTTGTATTTTGTATCGCATTTATATTTTTATAGTTATGGAGTTTTATGTGATATTAGCTTGAAAACAGATGATGATTCTTTAGTATTTGGACATAAAAATGTTTTAATGGCCGCTAGTCCATATTTCCATGCAATGTTTAGGAATTTTGATGAAAGCAATACAAATCTTGTGAATATAAGAGATTTAGATTCTACAGTTTTAGAACTTTTGGTAAATTTTATTTATACTGGGGATATCATGGTTACCGAAGAAAATGTACAGGTATAAATAATTATTTGATTATTTTTTATAGACTCACATATAAATTATTTAAGTGCATAATTGTTGACTTATTTAGAGTCTGTTACCAGCTGCAAACCTCTTACAGTTAGACTACGTAAGCGGTGCATGCACTAAGTTCATGCAAACACGATTGCATCCTTCAAATTGTCTTGGTATCAAAGCATTTGCTGATTTACATAACTGTACGGAATTGTTGTCCATATCTGAAGCATACATTAAAAAAAAGTTTTTGTATGAAATATTTAACTTAGTTTTCTGAATATGTTATTTTATTGTATAAACAATGTTATAAACATGTTTATTGTTTACAGATATGTAGCTAAATGCGAAGAATTTTTATCTTTATCTTATAAAGAAGTCATTGAACTAATCTCCTGTAATGACCTATTTGTTCCATGTGAAGAAAAAGTAAGGAAACTAAGATTGATAGTTGTTGTATTGTTAATAGAAGATCAACATACTAACTTACCATTTAAATTTAAAATAGTTCTAGTCAGTTTATAAAAAATATTGTTTTTCGATCTTTTACGGGGACAAGATTGTGAGACTTAGGATGATCATATTTTAATCTATAAAAATATAACAATTCTTTATAGGGGATTTCAAACAGATAATTATTTGATCCAAAATGTGACTGCAAAAACTAATTGTTTATGCCATGCCAAACACAGTAGGTAGTGATTAAATATGTAGGCTATTATTTTATTACACATTAAATCAATTGCCCATCTCATATTATTTAATAATGCAGCGAATCCAAACCTTCAATAAAGTACATATTAAAAAAAGTAGTTTAGGAACCTTTCATTAAATATAGTTATACATGTATATGATTCCAGGCGTAGAATCAGGGCGCCCCCCTTGTAAGCTGTGTTTTGTTTAGGAAAAATGCCTTGTAAAAAGAATCAAAACTAATTTTAACACGTTGAGTGCCGTGGTCGACGGGTAGTCAACAATTGTCAATTTGTATAGGCATCTTATGATTATACGAGTATATGAGCGCTTGCCCACATATTATATTTTATTAGATATTTTATTTTGTATGTGAAATATTCGCCCTACCCCCCATAATCTCGGGCTGGATCCGCCACTGTATGATTCTTTGTAAATATTCTTTTATTATGAATTTATATTTCATATAATATATATATTTCTTAGTTTGCTATAAAGTGATGGAAACCAAAAACTGTTATAAAATCCTATTATTCACAATAAAAAGGATTAAGTGATTAAACATTGCAAAACATTCTTTGAATTTTTATGAAAGCAATTAAATAATTTTTGTTTGATGGTATAACATATACATATTAAAATAGTTAGGACAAAAATAGTTTAAGCTCCCCCTCACCGCCTTAATATCTTTTTTTTGTTTAAAAGCTACCAATATAAAATTATTATAGCTTAACAGTTACATATAAATATACATTATCGAATAACAAGTGAATGGATGAGAAAAATAAAAATAAAAATAAACAAATCAGTGCTTAAAAAAAAAATTTAAAAATATAATTATGACTAGTAAGGTTGTTGAAAATGACTTAAATCTAAAATAATAAAAAGAAAAAAAAAAGTAAAAAAACTGTTGAATAAATTTAAAAAAACAAAATCAAATTAAGAATCCAGCATTTTCGAAAAACTTCAATATGATAATAATAATGGATCTTGAAAAGGAATTAAGAATAATTGTTGGTTCACATGACATAATATTGTTTTTATGTATAAAGTGAAATTATTTTGATCGGGAACTAGAGAGTGATGGGCAATTGGCGAGAATGTTTCGTTGCCTGAGATTCTAGAATGACCTGGACCCACAAAAATTCGATTATTCCCTAATATCTTATAGGTCTAATTAAATATTGTAATATTTGAATTTTATTGTATCTATTCGTTGTTTTAGATGTTTGAATGTATTATTAATTGGGTAAATCACAAATTGGATTCTAGAAAAGATTTATTACCAAAATTAGTGGAACATGTGCGTTTGTCATTAGTTACCCTGGAGTACTTATTAAAAAATGTAGTTGAAGAACCTCTCTTTAAAAATAGCATTGAATGTATGTGTTTTTATTATCCTTTACTATGAATTTCATATAATTATAATATTTTTTAGGCAAAGATTATTTAATTAAAGCTTTACATTTCCATCTGTATAAATTAAAACCAGATATTACAATTCCACAAACAATTTGTTGTTCTAGAGAGCCTGCTGGTTTAAAAAATGTAAAACTCCCTTATGAATTTATCTAATTAACGTATCTAGATCATTTTTTTTATACATTTATTTCTTTCAGATTGTTCTAGTTTTAAGTTGGTCTGAAACAATAAATAAGATGTTAACAAACTGGTATGACCCAACAACTGATCAATGGGAGATTGCACCTGAAATGACTGTATGCCGTAATTCAGCTCGTCTGTCCATAATAAATAATCAATTCCTTTTTGCTGTGGGTGGTGTTTATATTAGTAATTCTCGATCTGTTGAAATGCTTGATTTATTTTCATTATCGCCAATTTGGGTACCAACAGTTAACATGTTAGTTAATCGAAAATGGTTGGCAGTTGCTGTATTAAATGATTGTATATATGCTGTAAGTTATACCAATGTTTTTCTTTTTATGTTATAAATCTATATTTTATTGATTATTAGGTTGGCGGATATGATGATGAATCAGAAAATAATTTACAGAGTGCGGAGGTTTTTAATATCAATATTCAAGAATGGCGAATGATTTCCAGTATGACAACTGAAAGAAGTTATTTCAGTACTGCAGTACTCAATAATCGTTTGTATGCGGTAAATAAATATTTTAATTTTTTCATTTAAATTTATACTAAACCTCGTTCAATTTAATTCTGTAGGTAGGAGGTTATAACGGTTCCACTTATTTGAAATCTGTAGAATGTTATGATCCTACACTTGATAAATGGACAATAGTTGCAGAAATGTCTGCATATCGTTCAGATGTTAGTGTAGAAGTCTTGGACAATGTAATATATGCTGTTGGTGGTGAAAATGACCTCGGAATTCTCAATAGTGTTGAGGCTTATAAACTAAGTGATGGTTATTGGACTTCTGTAGCTGATATGCATGAGTGTCGGGCTAATGCGGGTGAATAATTATTATTATAATTTGAACTAAAATTTTTTATAGCTGTATTTTATTTTAATCATTTATTTTTAATATAGGAATATTTGCTCTAAATGGATTATTATATATTATTGGAGGAAAAAATAAAGAATCTGATGCTTTGGATTCAATAGAAATATATAATCCAATCACCAATACCTGGTCTATGAAAAAATTGTCATCAAATGTTAACAGCATTTATGCCGCAATCTCCGTTAATAGGCCTGTTTAATCTAAATTTATTGATATTATAAAGACAATTGCTTGTAATCAGATAACAGGCAATAAGGATAGGCATATTTTTGTTTTTAGATGAAAATCTAGTTTTATGAATAGTGTTTTTTGAAAATTTCAAGTTTCTGTCAGTAATGTTCTATTGAGAATAGTTTTTATTTTGTTTTCTGTTAGTAGGTACCTAAATCATACAGCTGTATTTTTGTTTTTATTTAAAAGATTTTTTCTCAAGTTGTTAAACTGTTAAAGACTGTTATTTTTGCTTATATGAACATTTATCATAATTTGTTTAGTTTTTGATAATAAATAAAAACTTTAAGAATATGAACATTTTGTAGACACACTCACAGTGGCACATTATTAATTATTGATAGAATTGGTTTTTGTTGGAATTATAAACAAAACACCCTATATCATGTTGTGTATAAGTAATATGTTCACACTGTAGTTCAGCAAACGCTGACTATACATTTTTATAATACTATAGCAATTAATATGTCTTGTAGTGTAGCTGGTATACACAGTTAGTCGTTGATTTATATTACGCCTCATAACACTATTGTACATCGTATCATTATACTTATTACTATACTATTTATGTCCGATCTCATTATTATTTACCTTTAACTTCTGTATATCTGTGTACTTCAACAGTTTTTAACATAGTTAAATAGAAAAAAACGGTAATGGTCAATATTTAATAGTTTCTTGGCTAGGTTAGGTTTGGCAGGTATACAACACTGGGAATAATTCACAAATTTTTTAATTGTACTCCTAATTTCGTTACCTATAAAGATCATGCTTAGGTCTATAAAATTGACTTGTGCATATCAGTTCATGGTGGATAATATTATATTATATAATGGAACAATATAATAGCAAGAAAATAAAATAAATTCCAATTTTCAATGAGCATCTAAATATTTTGGTTGTGGGACACTGTATGGTCACCTAGAAAAAATTAAAATCGCGGACAGTTTGTACTATTTCAGGTAGAAAAAAATATTCATATCCCATAGTTTGTTACTACAAAACACAGGTAACAAACATAGATAAAAATAAGAAAATAGTTATTTAAAAAAATGCATGTTATATACAGGTTTCATGAATTTTCTAGCAATATTAATTACTGATTTGAAAATTACAAAAATCATATGATTTGAAGAAGAACACTGTCACAGGGCTAATAAAGATGCAATAGGAACTACATACTACTAATACAGCCCAAGCTGTACTAGCTGTAGTGTAAAAATAAAAGATAAACTTAGAATAATACTATGGTCCACATATTATAATGAATAATGATTAATATTCATGATAATTATATATAAAAAAAGTAGGTATATAAGTGATTAAATAATTAATAATATAACAAGTACTGACTATATTATTATAATATAAAACATATAGTAGGTACCTTCGATGTATGCTATTGTACGATATTAGATTAAATAAAATGTATAGTAGTATAATATTAGTTTTATGCAATATTAATTTGACAAAAGTACCTATTAAATAACACATTATTGGCGTTGATGACGTTCATTAGATCCAATTATTTAAGTAAGTACCTAATTTAAAATATTATTATTAATAACTTTTTGTTGATTTCTCAAATGTATTAATTTTTATTAGCTTTTAAAAAGTGTGAGTTCTATAAAAATATGGATACAATAACCGACATGACAAATTCTGATCAAATTAAAGTTCTGAAATACAATGGAATTGAACCAAAACATTTTAGCAATAGCTGTCACTACAGTTTTAGAACCAACTTTGGTGCATAATTGTTGACTTATTTAGAGTCTGTTACCAGCTGCAAACCTCTTACAGTTGGACTACGTAAACGGTGCATGCACTAAGTTCATGCAAACACGATTGCATCCTTCAAATTGTCTTGGTATCAAAGCATTTGCTGATTTACATAACTGTACGGAATTGTTGTCCATATCTGAAGCATACATTAAAAAAGAGTTTTTGTATGAAATATTTAACTTAGTTTTCTGAATATGTTATTTTATTGTATAAACAATGTTATAAACATGTTTATTGTTTACAGATATGTAGCTAAATGCGAAGAATTTTTATCTTTATCTTATAAAGAAGTCATTGAACTAATCTCCTGTAATGACCTATTTGTTCCATGTGAAGAAAAAGTAAGGAAATTAAGATTGATAGTTGTTGTATTGTTAATAGAAGATCAACATACTAACTTACCATTTAAATTTAAAATAGTTCTAGTCAGTTTATAAAAAATATTGTTTTTCGATCATTTACGGGGACAAGATTGTGAGACTTAGGATGATCATATTTTAATCTATAAAAATATAACAATTCTTTATAGGGGATTTCAAACAGATAATTATTTGATCCAAAATGTGACTGCAAAAACTAATTATAAACAATTAACACGTTGAGTGTCGTGGTCGACGGGTAGTCGACAATTATCAATTTGCATAGGTATCTTATGATTATATATGCGCGCTTGCCCACATATTATATTTTAACTCCCCTCCCATAATCTCGGGCTGGATCCGCCCCTGATAAATTTACAGTACAATATCATATACATCATACGATAAAATAATGTATTATAATCTGTTGACTGATATTTCGCAAACTGTAGAATTTTTTTTATAATAACCATGTATATATCAATTGTATTTTTAATAATATTTTAACGTCAAGTATTAAGTATTATATGGTACCAAATCAAGTGTTTGAAAGTTACAGTTTATCATCGAGTTTAATCTTATATAAATTTTTGTCTCGTAAAAGTAATTTGTTAGAAAATTAATTCTTTTAACAGTTTTAACAGTATTTCTCTACTATAACACCAATATGTACAAACATTATGTTTATTAAAAACATCTTATAAAAATAAAAATATATTCTTTTATAGTAAAAAATTATTATAACTTTTTGTAAAACTATTAATAAATTATAAAGCATAATAACGTAATATGGTATTTAAAAATATGTATGAATAAATTTGATGTTATTAAGTCGTTTTAATTTTGTTTTTATGTTGTTATTAAATATGGTTTGTAAAGGGTATATTATAAGGTGTATAATTTTAACAGACATGAGTATAATGTCATATTGTAATATTATATTATTATTTATTGATATTCGAAGAACGAATGTTTTTCACACAAATTTCATATTGAATTACTAATTGTACCATAATATTAGGTCAGTTTTTTATTAAATATATTATAGTTACTGGGTATTAAGGTGTTAACAACTGTTCAATTTTCTCACCACTGTTTCACGATAAACACGCACCATACAGATATTAATATTTTAATCCTTGTGCCTATTTTAGTTTTTAAATATATGATATTATACAATATAGCATTCTTTTTTCCACACGTTGTATCAATAACGAAATTTTTAATATAATCATTTACCAATAGGTAGCATGTAATAAACTTGAAAATATATATTTTAGTTTCGGTATAGATACTGAACAGTGAACAAGATACTTATATAAACATTATAAACTATTCCAGGAAATTATCGACGATCATTGTACGATCCTTAAATTACGTACTTTTACCGTCAAAAATAGTTGAAAATATCATTTAAGCTTACATATATATATTGAGTTTATAATATTATTAATTATTTTAGTCTATAGGAAATCATTTGGTAAATAAGGTACGTTTACTTTACATAATTTTTTTTTTTTATCAAATATACAAGTAAAACAAGTATAATAGTAAATTACAATATTATCATATTATATTCACTATAACATTTAACCTATATTTAATTTTAAATACCTGATAACATATTCACACTAACGGATTCAGGCGAACAAAAGGAGTGTAGTATGCTATTGTATATTAGATAATTTCCGATCTAAACAATCATCTTGGGAAATTAGTGTACCAAATTTCGAGTTCATTGATATAAAACGAGTGTTTAAGTTGTGACGGAAATTTCTCAAAAGCCTTTAAAACAAGAAATTACACCTTGCTCAAAATATAATACTTAAAATTTTTATATTGTATAATTAGTAGGTACGTTAAACGTTAGACAGGTAGATAATTTCTGTAATATAAATTTAATCATTCTATATTAAATATTTATCAAATTTATCTCAAATATATTTTATAATAATTTGGTTGAATTAAGTCTGAAATTATTTCTTGTAGTGTAGTAATTATTATAAATAAGTAAGTATATAAATTATTACTTAGTACCTATAGTTGGTAAAATTAAACATTTTAAGTGTTCCTGTTTCAATTTAATTTATATTCTTCCATTATAAATACTACATTACCAATGACATAAATATCAAATAATTTCCTAATAGTATATTCAGACATGTCATTTTTCAAACTTAGTGAAGTACAAACATATTTTATGAAATGGTCACACCAGATTGACATGGAGTAATTTATTTTCATTTCTAACTTAGTAAAACGTATGTCGTATATACCCTGCAGGTACGGCGTGTACGCGTTTCATGCTTTCGTAATCTACACTATTTTAATCACCGTGTTATACTTAATATCTATACTTGCTTTATATATTTAATAAGTAACTCATTAATTTTAATAGTAACTACAAAATATTTAATTTATTTATTTTAATTTTTAGATCGAATTTGTACAAATATTGATAAAATGAACTCATTGGAAGCAAACGAAGTTGCCATAAATTTGAAACTATTTAAGCTGTTTCGTTTTTATCATCTATTTGATCCAAATAGTAAAAAACTTTGCAACTTCAATGTTTACCATCTAGTTTGGTACATCATAAATTGTGTCATTGGTTGTATAATTATTTACGGATTAATGGGTTATTTTATTGAAATGGAGGATGTTATCGACAGCGTTTTTCACATTTTTCACATTCAAATATTGTTCTGTTACTTACTTTATTCTCTAAGTTTGCTTAAAATAATCACATTTTTATACAAAGCAAATAACGTTTGGGATTTACTTCGTGTCACTCGTATACATTTTTTGACGAGTACACAGTGTCAAACACATATTGGGATTCTCCTTAAACATCGCAACAAATCAATAAAAATTACGAATTTCATAAGTGGCTTTGGAATCGTGACCACCCTTGAATGGATCTTGTTTCCTCTAGTGCTTCGTTTGTTTCCAAAAAACAACGCAGAAGATTCAAATCGACGTTTTGAGAATATTTTTAACTTTCGGTTCCCGGTGACCATTGATCAATATAATAATTATTATTTTATATTTTATATCATGGAGTCATTTATTGCAATATTTATGTTATACGTATACGTAGTGATTGATGTCTTCTTTATTTCTGTCTGCTATGTCATAATAGCTCAATATGAGATAATCAAACGAGCTTACGAAAGTGTCAACTCTGAACTGAGCTCCAAAAATAATAATAGTAAGTCAATAGAAAGTATAATTATTTATTCCACCATGAGCCTGAGTGGCTGCAGTAGAACCACGTGTGGGCAATTTTTTTACACGGTGAATGATGAATATAATCGACTAACGAATTTAAATTGGATACCTATTTTTAGAAAACAAAAAATGTTATAATGTGAACGACAGTTATGATGATTTAATATCGATTCTGATGGACCAACAAAAACATTACGCGTTAGTATATCTATTTATATTTATATCAGTGTTAGAATAAGAAATTTATTTTATTTTATGAAAATCATGATGTTAAAATCTTAAAATTAATTTGATGATTTTTAATTTAATTATTAATTAATTTATTTTTATTTTTTAGGAAGTTAAAATTATTTTATTCTACATATAAGCTTATAATTGTATCAACTGTTGTAATAAATTCGGGGTCTATAATCATTTTAACATATGCGTCTGTTGTGGTAGTACAAATTTAATAGTTTAAATAAAAATTTACGATAATCGGTGGATCAAGGGTTATTTTATATGGGATGTAACGATTCTATTATTGCTTATAAATGATATAATTTCATACCGAACAAATATAAATGTTAACACGGGTCATGCGAGTGTCTTATATTGCCTTAGTTCTTAACACCCTAGATCCACCTATATGTGTATAATATCAATTATATATGTATTATGTACCAATGAATAATTATTGTGTTAACAGATTTTCACTTCAACAGAAATTATACCAATTTTTAGTATAGTCAAGTTGATATCAGCATTTGCATACATGTTTTTCGTTTTATTTTTCCTATGCTATTTAATGGAACGTATTAACAATAAAGTAAGATTAATATGATTAAAATCTAATTGAGTTTGTTTAACGGTGCATTTCTTTTCCTGCAGATAGAATCCGTCCAACTCGGGATGTATAGTTGTAATTGGACAGCGATGAATATAAAAACAAAAAAATTGTTGTTGTTTTCCATGCGGATGCACAATGCCAATAAATTAAAGATTAAAACAACACAAAAAAAAATTATTAACCTACAATTATTTAATAGCGTAATATATTTTAATATCATACTACAATATGTAATAATACAAATAAGAATAAATTAAAAATAATAAATTATTAATTCCAGGTAATGATGACATCCTATAACATCGTATCAGCTATGTTGAATACACGTTCTCAATAAAATAAAGAAGATTTAATAATGTTAACAATATTCCTATTCCAACCATAATAATTTTGTTTAATATATTGTTTTAATTATTATTAATAATGCCGATTTATTATAATTCTTATGTTCCATTGATACCTATATCAATTGTGTTTTAATCAAAATTTCGTTTAATTTATAAGATTCGAAAATTGCATATTATAACAACATTTATCAAGTGCCTAAAATTCATCAACCAAAATAATTTTCCAAAACATTCTCTATTTTGAATTTCACAAAATGTTTATTGTTTATCGTATAATGAAACTTTGTAATTTGTATTATTATTATTAATAGCCATAAGGTATTTACTAAATGATTATATTTTTTCATAACTACAAACAATTGTTTTTGTGACTGTCGCCTTCTTCGGGAGCAAAAAAATATACTCAATCTTTAATTTCCAGGTTTGCTGCAACATTTTGCTAGTTTGTTTTATGATTAGGAAAACCTAAAAATATTTTTATTAAATCTAATATTTATTAGATACCTACCAATCTTCATACATTTTTTACAAATTACACCATACTGCATGGTATATTAATATTAATTGTTATAATTTTCAAATCATCATAATTCATCATGATCATATCTTTTAAACTTATTCTCGTTAGTATTCAAAGTTAAAAACTCAAATACTATACTCGTTTGAATTTCAATTTATAGATAGGTACGTGCATCGCCATTTAAAAAAAATAATTTAATTTTCAATTTAAATAAATTCAAAAGGATTCTAATTTGAATAAAATAAGTTGGTATCATCACTGGACACTATATTATATGAAAATATCTAAATATTTGAAAAAAAGGATCTTTTAGTATATCCCTAACTATTTAAAATTTCCAAAAATCAATATTTTAAAACTATTATAGTACATGCCACATGGTAAATTCATTATTGAAAGAAAAATGAGAACTAAAATGCTTGATGAATTATTACATAGATTAATTGAGTGATAATAATAACTTATATTAATAATATGATATATTAGGTATATCTATAAATCTATAATGCCTATTATTTTTATCACAGCAAGTAGTTTGTTTTATTTACACATTACACGGACAACAGAACTCGACTTAACCCCACTTCACATAACGTCTGGTTCTGATTTTTTTCATTCAAAGGTTCGTATATAGTTTCTTTTTCTCACTCACAATTATTAATACTTTACCTAACCAATTTTATTTTACCCAAACAACGAATAACACTGGATATTATTATGGTATGCAAAATACAGAAAATATCAATTATTTATCAACCGAATTGCGTAGTACATACACACAATATACCATCATTAATTGATCAACTGTAGCAATTCATCCATTTGGTTGCATTATTGTAAAATGTAAAAGTTCACAGAAGTTATTTGTCAGGCACACGCAAGTATTTTATCGTACATATATATCATACTAATATACCTTATCTGTTACCAGTCTTGATTAGTTGAGTGGTAATTGAGAACGGCATTCGGAATCATTGTTAAGTTTTCTGAATTTTAATTCTATAATATTATACTTTTAGATTCTGAACGCAGGGGCGCCATTTGGGGGGGGGGGAGCAGGGTGTGCAAGTGCAAGTGCAATTTATTATTTGCTATTGGCCTAGGCGTCACTGATACATGGCCTTGCCACCTTGGCCTTCAGTTTTCCTATCTTTAACTTTATGGTTTAGGTCATAAACTGCTTTTAATGATTGATTTGTATTTTCTATTTTTATTTATGTTCTAATTTCAAATATAGGTACCTAGCTATTAATTAAATTTATGCGTTAAAAAATTTCAAAATAGTAATAGTTGAATGGTAAGATATCTAGTACCTGAAATATTAATATTTAATTTATTAATTTGTAATATTTTATGTATGAAAGCCAAATGTTTTTTGATAGTAAAAATTGTATAGAAAAAATACGATGAGAAACGTTTTATTGACAATTGGCCTGGCGGTGGGAAAAAATTGGCCTTTTTAATTGCATGCACACCCTTAAAAAAAACTGAAGTGGCGCCCCTGTCTGAACGAAGTGAGGATTGTATTGATTTTACAATGATGTATGTTTTTTTTGTGCCTGTTTTCATGTTTTGGAGTAGAACTAATGTTTTGAGGTTTGACTTCATTCCCATTTTGAAAAGGAAAGTTCATCTAGTTAGTACTTTTGGAGGTCAAAAGTAAAAAATTTCCAGTAGTTTTCAAAAGCGTCAGGAAAAACCTTAAAAAAGTAACGAAAAAATGGGAATATTTACGCTTAATGTTCAGTTTTTGACAAAATCGATTTTTTTTATAGTAACTCAAAAACGAATCATTGTAAATAGGTACTTGAAATTTTCACCAAATTTTTATATTAGCGTTATTTGTTTAAACATTTTTACAAATATTTATTTTTTTAAATTTTCAAAATATTTCAAATTTTTAAAGTTATTTATAGACAATTTAAATTTTAAATTTTTCTAAGTTTTGTTTTTGAATTGCCTATAAAAAAAATTTAATTTCATTATCAATAAACATTTATTGTTTTAAAAATACAATAATTCCATACACGTGATGCACATGTCTGAATATTTGCCTATACGTTACTTTTTCAGGAGTTGGACGATTCCGGAATTTTTATGTAGGTAATAGGCATATTACCTATAAATTTACATATTAAATTATATAGCAGGTATAATTTAATATCAATGAATATTAATTAAACACGGAATTACAAAGACAATAGACAACTATCTAGGAACGGTTTTTTAAATTCCTAATTATATTTTAACTTTGAAGATAAAACATTAAACAAACATTAGTATCACGCGAATGTGAGTCATTAACGTTTGTTTTATAACTTAGGTATTTAACAATAAAAATATAAACATTAACTACTATTAACATATGATATCGTATAATAGCTAACAGGAAAAAAAGATACTAAAAAGTTATATAGTAATTAAATTATCATTGAACAAATGGTTAATCAACATCTATTCATATTTCGTTTATACAGATTAGATATTATGTACAAGTAACTAACATTTAAAATATAATCTTTATTTAATGGGTATTATTGAATGAAAAATAAATTGAATTTAAATTTCAATCTTTAATTAATTAAATCGTATAAAATACGACCGAGAACAGAATTTACGATAAAAAACTTAGTTTATATCTTCTATCCAACATCGCCATATTTAATATTTTTATTGACCGATTGAGTATGATTTTTAATTGTTGGTACTGGTCCAAATAAATTTCAAAATACATATAAAAAGATAGCTGACCTAAGAAAATGGCAAAGTCGTTTTTTAGTCTATTGCAATTTTTAAGCCATGAATATACGTTGAATATTAGTTTCTTGTGTAATGAAAAAGGTAGGTATACAAAGGTAAATAATATTCATGTTTGAATTTCAGTTTGAACTAATATCCAATTCTATAATGTGTATTGTATAATGTTCAATAAATAAATAAAAGTGTATATTATAATATTAAACTTGTAAATATTCTAATTATTTTTTAGTCATTATAAAGTATGGGACGATACAGCTCAAATATTTGGCGTAAAATATAAATCTGAGACAAAAATAAAATATCTAATTATTAGGTGTAGAAAACATGTATCAAACTAACTTTTATCATAATTATTTCTATGATATTTTTTTTTACACGTAAGAGTGTAGGATTATTGTTCGATTCCATAATATATGTAATGGGTTTGAAGTTTATGAGGCCATCTTTAATTTTTCAATTAGTTACCTATACTAGGTAAAAAAACACCTAACTATAGTTTGCACCAGTAGCTTTATTTAATGTATACTTTCTCACAGAAAAAAAATCACGTGGACGTCAAATACATACATCACTTTACCTCGCAACAGGAATAATTACAATTATGTCATTCATAATTATACAAAGAAAAGCTTTAACGTTTTATAGTGTTGATATTTGTAGAAAATTAATTTGAGTTTTTTAAAAATTATATACTACACATAAATTATTATATATTATACTTAATTGACAATTTAAAAGATTATTACATTAATTAGATGATGATTTTAGTTTTATATTTTATTATTTAACCATTCGATTTTATACACCAGTTTGCATTATGTATTGCATAAATATTAAGCATAGAAAAAATTTGTATTTATTAAAATTGATATTTTATTAATGTGAAAAAAATATGTATTAAAATTATTTAATTATATTAACTTATTTAATGATTTACATTTTAAATTGTGAATTATACAAGAATGCATTCTACATTAACTGTTAAGCACTGATCATTATTTTTCTTGAAGAATACATAATAAAAAAATTTAAAAAACCTTTAAGTATAGGCTATATGGCTAAAATGTTCAATATCAATACCATTTTCGTATAATTTACAGAATCTTACTTTACTCATATTCTCATCTATATAATATACCTAACGTTGGTATAGGATATAAATATAGGTACAACTTTAAATAGCTCAAGCAGAAATGTCCATGTAAGATGTAAGTAGTAAACGATTTGTACTTGGTAAGTACTATATATGCTAGAAAATAAGTAAGGTATGAATTATGACGAAGTAGTTAGGTGCCCAACTACGCGGAATGTTTTATTTTTTAATCGAATATGATTTTAATCAAATATTTATATCCTGGTTATTTCATATCATTTTACAAAGTATAATATATACGATAAATTACCATACACAACATTTACTCTATTATCAAATGTACATCATTCGTCATTGTTTGTTTACGTTTTGTTTACTCATTGAATGGCGTAGGCATAATAAATAAATATTATTAATTTATTAATAATCATAGTATAATATATTATAGAATATAAATACGAAAAAATATGACAATATTATACTAATATAATACAAAATGACAAATATTACCTTAATAGACAAACAGTGATTAACAGTACATAATCTAAATACTATATATACCTACTTTATTATGTACTATCTAAAATTTGGCTTATGATGTAGGAAGGTATATCGTTCAGCCTTGATTTTTATCATCGTGATTATACCTACCATACATGTGTACCTGTATACCCAATGTATGATAGTATTATTCATGATTATAACTCTCCGCGTTTCTTATCACGTCTGATGCATGAATAGCCGAATAAATATTATTGTTAAAAACATTTAAATAAGTATTTAATGTTTAATGCATTCATGCATTGTGTTTACAGTACGTATTATTATATTGATATTATACAGGTATCTTGTATACTGACAAGTGATAACTACTGCAATGGTACTATAGTCAACAGATGTATAGCACTAACATCAGCATTTGAACGCGAAAGTCAATTTAACTATTTCATTGTGTATTGTAATCTTCAATTCACATGATTCATATTGAAGAAAAAGTTTTCAGATCGAAAATATAATTATTGACTCGCAATCTATTTTTATTGAGAAAATGAATATTATATTATTTAGTTGATCTTATATATAGTTATATACAGTATGAGACTGAGTTTTGATTTTAATAATCCCCGACCAGTCTACTTTACTCGCACTTTTTGGAGACGTCACTTGCAATGGAGTATTTTGAAATGGAATATATTCATACCAAATTTTACATTTGTACCTATACACGATAAGTGTCGAGATATGACAATTTTAATGTTTAAAACTCAATGAAGAAAACTGGGCACCTACACAATATAAAATTAAAAAATAAATATTAATTTATTACCTTTTTTTTTTTTATAAGGAGAACCCGCGGCAACATAGGCCATTGGGTGTGGGGTGTTGCGGTAGGGGCTATTTTTGTATATTTGTAGGTTGTTAAGAGGGTTGTAACACGTGTTTGTGTATGTGTGGCAAGGATATGTTGCTAAAAATCCCGGGTGGTCACCCATCCGGGAGCTAGCAACTGCGACAGGTACATATACGCTCGGTGTGTTTCCGCAGATTGAGCGTACGACCGCGCCTCACCCTGCCACATTATTTATTACCATTATACTTCAGTTAGGTTAAATTTTTTTTGCATATACAAACCTTCAACTATAATACAAACATTTTTTTTTTTTTTTTTTTTTTTTTTAAATATTTAAGAGATAATATATAATCTATACAATTTAGCATAATAAGTATATGTGAAAAGAGTAGTTATACATGAAAAGACTTGATTAAGAAATCACCCTATGGTAACCCTATAAAATTGAAAAGATTGGAAGGTGGGAGTAAGAAGGCAGGAAATTTATTAAGCAGTAAGTAAGGTACACATTTTTTTTTTTTTTTAATTTAAGAGATCTCTGCTCCATCTTCTTTTTAGCCTCCTACGAGGGTTTTCCGGGAGCGTTAAGGAATTTAGGCTTTGAATCAGTGGATTTTCGTGATTGTTTAGACGTGAGAAAAATCGTTTGTAAAGATTACAGATTCTTCTCTTACAGAATTCATACGTAGGTCGTTATGAAGGGTAAGATTAGATATGTAGGGTTGGGCGTTTGTGATTTTTCTTAGTGTTATATTTTGATATGCTTGAATTTTGTTTAGGTTCGTTTTTTTGGTTGTACCCCAAAACTGTAGTCCGTATGACCAAATTGGCTTTAACAGTGATTTGTATATTAATAATTTAGTTTTTAAGCTTGAACATTTATTATTTGTAATTAAATTTTTAAGTGAGCGGGAGCGAGAGTTTAAAATTAATCTTTTTGATTTGATATGTTGGTTCCAAGTTAGTCTTTTATCTAGTATGATGCCAAGATATTTTACTGAGTTGGACATAGGAATTGGTATATTGTCAACTGTGACAGGCGGACAAAAACCATGTTTAAGAGAGAAGGTAGTGTGAACTGATTTACTGTGGTTGAGTTTAATTCTCCATTTGGTATACCATTGTGAGAGAAGATCAAGAAAGGATTGCAAATTGGCTGAGGCTGTAACTTTTCATGGATCGACATTATAGCTTTATCATCGGCATAATCGGCGACTAGGGTGTCTTGCGAAATGGGTTGATCGATATTGAAAAGAATAGGCGATAAAATGGCTCCTTGGGGTACTCCTGCATTGATTGGGGCTAAATCAGAAGTGCAAGACCCTAGGCGAATTTGGAAATATCTATTTGTTAAGTACGATTTAATAAGAAGAAAAAGTGACGAGGGGAGAAAATTACGAAGCTTGAATAAAAGGCCATCATGCCAAACACGATCGAATGCCTGGGATATGTCTAGGAATGCACAGGTACAGTATTGTTTGCGTTCGAGAGTTGTTGAAATAGCATCAACTAGTCGATGTGTTTGGTGGATTGTACTATGGTTGGTACGGAAACCAAACTGAGATGGAGGAAGGATGTTATTGGTGATAATATATGGGGAAATGCGCTGAAGTATGAGTCTTTCACAAATTTTTGAAAGGAACGGTAAAAGGCTTATAGGCCTGTAGGAATCGGGAGAGTCCGGTGGTTTATTGGGTTTGGAGAACATAACGATGTGGGAACAAACACCTAATCGAAAATAATAACTTCTATATAAATCATCTATGTTGAATAATGGAGATATTCGAAAAATGTTTTATTTTATATCATCGGAATTACCTGATTTTAGAATAGTTGTTATGGAATTAAATTTTAATGCAGGCGAAAATCATCGAGAGAACGCCTAAAAAGCAAAATAAAAAAAAGGAAGTATGATATACTGTATCGTAACTTGAGTGGAGTTGGTAAACAAAAATAAATAATATAAATAGTTACATGAGTTTTAAGACATTAATCGATGTATAAATGTTGAATCCCATTTTCACTTTTTTAGGATTTGAATTTTGAAAAATCCTTTCTTAGTGGTTGTTTATGTTGTAGAAGGAATATTTGGGCAAAATGTTAAGTCTCTAAACTCAGTAGTTTTGGCTGTGCGTTGATATCTCTGTCAATCAATTTATCCTTTTATATAATATTATGTATATGTATATGTATATATATTATATATAGTGTTATTGAACTTAATAAATAAATAAAATTGCAGTTAACTGTAAAATTGTTATTTAAAATATCGTTCAATTAGGACAATTATTTATTTATAACTCAAAAGTGGCTATAAGCTATAATAACAAACGCATAATATTTAGTAATTAAGGTCAAAGACTTTGACTTTAAATAAATATTTTTTATTGAATGGGCCCTAGGGTAAATAGTTAAAATGGGCTCCATTAAGGTGCCAAAAATGTAACACAATAAATAACCTAAAATATT
The DNA here is from genome assembly GCF_037042655.1 of Diuraphis noxia. Lineage (NCBI taxonomy): Eukaryota > Metazoa > Arthropoda > Insecta > Hemiptera > Aphididae > Diuraphis > Diuraphis noxia. The sequence continues at coordinate 57,509,448 of NW_028301714.1, read as the reverse complement.
TTTAAATTGTATAAATGTTACAGATGAAAAATTTAAAAACAATAATTGTAATTAATACACATAATATAATATTTAAAATTTCCATAAGTTGTTTTTATATTTAACCAAAACAATTATTAAATACTTTATACAAATAATAATATACATTATGAATAATACACATTATTAAGTACTCTTATTTAAAACATTTTTTCTTGAATTGTCACAATCAAAAGTCAGTATAGTTTCTTGAAAATCAATTGATGTTAACAAATCATGTTGAGAAGATAATATTATAAATTATTTTAAGGATACTTGAGTCTGACTAGTTCTAAACTTATTTTTTATGCCAACTTTGAAAATGCCCACTCGGTAGAACAATTTGCGACAGAAATTGTTAAGTATAATCGAATTGCAATTAAATTATTTAGAAATGCATCTTTTATTTTAGTTTCTTCAAACCATTCTAATATTTTATGCACATTTGAAGCATAAATGGTGGCTTACTAAGATACGAATATTCTCTAAATTGAACCAACTCATTTTTTATACAAGGTTCTATGTCATATTTATGCATAGCAATGAAATTGTCCATGCTTAAGTAAAAATCATTATCTGGCTGGTTATTTAATTTGGTGATAAATAAAAAATGCTGAGATACATAGTTATATGCGGTTATACTTTTATCTAGTTCTGTTACAAATTCATCTATTAGAAAGCATTACAGGCATCAAAGTGACTAGACCACCGTGTATTACTTAACGACTTAAGAACATTAGTTGATTTTTACTATTTTAGATTCTGAACGAAGTGATGAATGTATTGATTTTACAATGATGTGTGGTTTTTTTTTTGTGTCTGTGTACAAAATAACTAGTCGAAATAATGCTTCAATTTCAAACTTGGTGGGTGGTTTCCGATGTAAAAGTGAATATCCTTGGTGCATTATAGAGGTCAAAAGTAAACATTTTCTAACAGTTTTCAAAAAAATCGAGAAAAGCAAAAAAAAAATGACAGAAAAACGGGAATTTTTACGCAAAACCAGTTTTCGACCAAATCGATTTTTTTATATGGTTATAATTCAAAAACTAATCACTGTAAATACTTGAAATTTTCACCAAATGTTTATGTTAGTGATATCTATATACAGTTTAATTTTCACAAATTTTTGACTTTTTTGAGTTATTTATAGACCACTGAAATTTTCAATTTTTTTGAGAATTTTTTTTGAAGTGCCGGTAAAGAAATGTTGGACGACCAAAAAAACTTGAAAATTTAATACAAGGTTCCTTATGAGTTGTTCTTATTGTAGCTAAAAAAAATTATAACTCGTAAGTCATAATTTTTTTTAATAAGCGTTTATAGTTCAAATTTTTACGAAATCTGTCGAAAACGCGAAACTTTGCAAGTAATTTTGAAGTTGAAAAATCATAAAATTTTTTGTGTTTATAACTAAGGATTAAAAATACAACACTAAGTTTTCTATTAGTTTTCCTTCAAGTAGCTATAGAGAAAACTCGAAACATCACTATAGGAAAAATTGTAAGTGCGTTTGAATTTTAAATTTTTACGAAATAGCGTAACGATAACGATTTATCCTCAAACGATTTTAAATATTTGTTATTATTCAAAAAGTATAAGTTTTAGATACTAGATAGAAATTCATAATTCTGGGGGCCTATAACATTGTGGGCCCTGTGGACGCGACCCCTCTGGCCTCCTCCCCTTAGTCCGGGCCTGACTTTGAATATTTCGATGTGGTGCCAATTGCGTGTATACAGGGTGTAACAGAAAGACCTGACCAAAAAAAAAATAAAATATTATGCCAATTCATCGTATGAAATTTTTTTTAATATTAAATAAATAATTTTAGAAATATACTCATGTCAGCAAATTCTCAAAAACCCTAAAAAATAAACTACTTGATTTAGATAAATCTTTTTACCATCAAAATTGTTTTTATAATCAGATTCACAAATAGGCTATTTTGAATTTATACAACATTTTTTTAGTTAAATTAAATTTTTTTTTTATTTTCAGTACTAAAAAATAAAAAAAACATAAAAAAATGTATTGTACAATGTACATGTAGTGCAAGGTTCATTTAATGAAAAAAAAAAAATATTAATGTGAGAAAAAGTTAGTCCAAATGCCAGTTCTATATCAGTTACACCTTGTATAGAAACTATAATATTATAATATTATAATAGTCTATGGCAGCGGTTCCCAACCTTTTTAGTTTCGCGGACCACTAATTTTGTAAAAAAATATTTGAGGCCCACCCATAGCATACCTATATACGTTTTCATAAAATTATAATATATATATATATACATGTATATGTAGTTATTAGGAATAAAAAATTTAAAAAAAATTGTTTATTAAAAAAAACTTAATTATATTATGTATAATATTTAATATTATACCTATGGCTCGCGGCCCATGGGTTGGAAACCGCTGGTCTATGGAATATTAGTTTCGATTTATTTTGATTTATGAAGAAATTTAAGTAAGATACAATTTTGATTTGCGACTTTATCATTCCTAATGGACCGAGTTAAATATTGTCATATAACCGTTAAACCGGTTTCAATCTATGTTCAATTTTAGATTGTATAGAGATGTATATAATTGTATTTTATGGTAGGGCAATAGTATTCAAATATAATAAAATAATATATTAATTATTAAAATTTCTGGTTGAAAAATTATTCGTCAAGGCCACAAGTTGAGCAATGTATTTTTAATTTTAAGACTTGTTATATTAATTATTTCAGATATTATAGCAATATAACTCATAAGATATAAGATATTTAAGATATAAAACTACAGATAATGCCGACGCGGAGGTATTTTATTTGCTTGTTTACTCTATCTAGTGTACTAGTGTCTGATACACAGGTTTCTCTGATAAGTGATAAGTGATAACCTACGTATCTTGTGTTACAATTATTAGTAGTGTTCTGTTTTATGTTCTTTGAGTTGATATTAATCTGCTGACTGCCTATGACTCTGAGTTAAATATGGCTATTTATTATTTAGCTCATTAAAAGAGTCTAAAATTACTTATAAATAGCATCATGTGTGCTGAAACATTTTATGATTATAGAGAGAGTCTTCAACACTTATATCAAGTAGGTAAGATGGATATTATATAACTTTATTCAATGGTCGGATGGTCTCTATATTATTGAATATGGTTTTACACTAAAGTACTAAACATTTTTTATATTCCTTAAAATAACTTTAGATTGTTGTCGTACACTAATCCGTTTGCAATTATAATATTATAATCGATAAGTACTTAAAATAAAATCATAAAAACCTTATTAATGAAAGTTACAAATAATTTTTAATTTACACTTAAATATAATATGAAGTAATTTAAAAAGGCTACAAGACCATTAAGTACCTATCCAATACATTTGACAATATTATCGAATTTGTGTCGTAAATTATTATAATTAGAATTTTTTTTAGTTTTTACACGATTATTACTTTTCGGGAGTTATTAATACGTATTATGGAGATTAGTAGTACGAAATTCTACATATTATGATTTTTTTTAAATATTTGTATATTTAATTACTTTTTTTTAACATAAAATATTTACCAACAAATAGTAAAATAATAAATATATTTAAATAAAAAATAATAATATGTAAAATTTTTGGTAGACCAAGATTTATTAAATATAAATGCTCATAAGTCATAACTCATAAGTAATAATATTTCAGTATACTAACATTTATTTAAGGCTGGCGTAAAGAAAATTAAGCAAGGATAATCGTGTTTTTATTTATTTTATTTTTCAACTTACATGAGATAGGGTTGTTCTTAATTGTCATAAATTATAAGTTATAATATACAGTTGAATTGCGATATTATCGCCTGCTTATATCGGTGCACACCATTTAATTATATATAATATAAATACACACACACATATATATATATTTTTTTTTTTTATACATAATAATTGCGATAAATGTTTTTTATTGTATCATTATTTTGAAATGTATTTATTTTTTAACAAGTAGGTATTATTATATACGGTAATGTGTACACTTTACAATCAATGATAATATGAATTTTTTCAAATAGATGTAAAGTCATCATTGTTATTATTGTTATTAACGAGCAAGAGATTTTCTTTGATCAATTTTGAATTTTCCATAGGTATTAGTATACCTACCCACTATCCAGTGTATGGTTTTTACTTCTTTACACATGTTTCATCAAAAAAATAAATAGTATAATAATATCAAAGTATTTTTATACAATCATTCCTTCTTGTATTTAATCAATAATAGTTGTATAAATTTCTTATGGAACAGTTTGCTCACTCTTTGAAGAGTGCAATTATTGTCAATTGTCATGATACACTTGCAGCACGTCTTTAAAAAAATGTTTTCTGAATATTTATACCTTTAATATTTATTTTAACCATTTACACATATAATTAAATTTATTTAACAAACTATTAGCAGTAAAAATTAAATAAGGATTTTAACCATTGTCCATATAAGTGAATAACATTTTATTGCTCGACCGGGTACATAATAATATATTAATACTATACCCATTAAAATAATGATGTTTGTCAATTAAATCAGACGCACTTGGTATGTATCACTAGCTTTAAATGAATCGACAATAATACGCAATAATAATTAAATATCGAAAACATTTTTTTTTTTAACGAGTTTTAACTTGTTTTTTTTTAACTGGTTCCAACGAGCCTTTTACAATAATTTTCAAAATACGGGCATACCGCAAACATAATGATGAATATTTATTTTAGCAGTTTTGAAATTATTTACATAATATAAATATTTTAGATACACCGATGCCATAATATTTTTAATAATGCGGGTCGACAGCCTTTCAAAATTCGAATAGACAGTAAATATTAATTTATTCTTGATTTTTGATTTGTATAGTTATACAATACAGTGTTTGTTACTAAAAATAATTGCTAAATGTTTTCAATAAAGTAATGGAGGTTAATGATTATAAAAAATAATTTTAATAATGAGTTAAAATAAGCCTCATTAAATATTTAACGATGTCTTTCAGTTGCTTTGGTTCTTTATTTATTTGTTTCGTTAAACCTAGTTGATTGTCCAATATTTTAATTGATCATTTCATATTTTATAAGGTATAACAAATTATAGCTACCTATTTATTTTAGTTTATACATTTAACATAATACTGTATAATACTAGTAAGTACTACTAAGCAGGAATACCTACTAATAATATTCGATGAATTTTTTAATCTCATGGCTATTTCTAATGCATCAATATTGATTTAAATTTATACATTGGTATTGTATTTCAAGTTTTGAACATTTATCAATCTTCTGCTACAAATGCAATGCAATTCATAAAATATTGGACTTATGTAATATAGTAAAAGTGGCATCAATCGATTGATCCGCGGACATAATTTGTGTGACATTTAGGTTAGTGTACATTTCAACATATTTTATCTTATATATATAGCTACTTATTTAAAAATAGAAAATATTCTGTTAGAATTGTGGCTTTATTACAGCCAAAACCTTCTATCCCCAGACATATCTATCTCTGCAAAGCCAAAATAGAAAGTTATTAATTATAGGTACAGTACCTGTACAGGTCTAGGTGTCGATTGTACCTACGCCGTCATTAACTAAGTCATAATAAGTTCTTAATCAGGATTAAGGACAAGCGTGACCCTATAGGTACACGTTTTTAAAAATGTATACCAAAAGTCCAAAAATATTCACACGAATGAACAGTTATAAACTGCCAATATAAAAAAAAAATAGCGCTTCCATAATTTATCCCTAGGCACATTCCTACACTCCTTAAAGCTATAATACGACATTGACTGTAGATGCATGCGTCAAATTTAATTTCATTGATAAATCATTGCATACGAAAAAAAGATTTTGAGCAACGATGACTCGCCAGCCCAATAATGTATGATGGTAAAAGTAAGTAAGTATATTAATTAATTTATGTTAGAAAATAATATATTATTTTTAAAGTAATTTATTTTACTACCTATATATTATATATAGTATTACGACAGGTTGATCAAATGTTTGTCAAACATGTAGTCAATGCATTATATTCTTAATACCTATGTAATTTATAATTGTGATAATTGTATATTATATTATATTTATCTTATATAATTTATTAACGTAATAAACTTTTGGGTATAGCATCATTGTAAAATGGTGTTTAAATGAACAATAGCTTAAAATTCTTAAATTTTTTCAAAAAATGTTTTTATGTAGGTATATAAAATATAATAATATAAGAATGTAAAAGGGAAAGTTGTCAGTTTCGTATACAATAAAATAATTAAAACACTTATTTTTTGTTTTTAATTTATTTCCGGCTCTACATTTCAATATAAATGTCCAAGAAAAAAAATTTGAGAAACTTCGTTCAACAAATTAAAATTATTACAACTAAAGAGTGACTATAGGTATATATTAAATCTTCAAATCTTAGGTATAAATATTAAATATTTTAGGAATTTTTGCATGAACTTCAAACACTCATAAACAATTGTAGCATATTTATAACCTCAAATTTCTTTTAAACTCCAGTATAATACAACTATGAAGAACCTTGTATATTTCATATTTCTTCAAGTTGGTTAAGTGAAAAAAAGATAACAGAAAAAAAACACATATTATTATATGAAATCAATATATTCATCACTCCGCTCAGAATCTAAAAACTGACAATATTATGATATGTCTACTTGAGGGAGTCATTAAAAAAAAATTATATTAAACCTTTATATTTTCATTTTGACGTATAATCCACTGTATTATGTTATTTTTTAGATAGAGAGATACCTCTTAAATCAATAGCAAAAGACAATAATATCCAAATAGCAATTACAATATCGTCAATATCATATTTTTTTAATTTAAATTATTTATAATCTAGCTATATACAATATATAATAATAATAATAATAAATAAGCAAATTTGATGGTTAATAATGGTAAGTGACAGATTATCGTTCATGGGTAGTCGCTATGCAGTGCCCCAGTGCCACTCGACCTGAAGCTTATATTATTAATAAAAATACAACATATTATATTATATATTATATAAAATATCAGTCACGTACTCACGTACAACAAATACCACATTATATGATATATATAGAGTCTTCTTATTTAGTGGTCATACGCGTAATCATAAGCAGTGGCATATTTAGGAATAGATAGTGATGGGGAGGGGGAGTTAGGAAACACAAAAAAGTCATTATAAATTAATCATTATCACTTTTTAAAAATGTAAGCTTTGTTTAACAAACAAACGTGTAATTGATAGTAAAATATCAATATTTATGAACAGAGTAAATTGGGCTTATCCATAATAATATTTTATCAAATACATTCATAGGTACGGCCAATCGTATGGGGGGCACGGTACCCTTGACCCCCCCCCCACCCCCCCACCCCCCCCCCCCACAATACACAGACACAAATACGCCCCTGAACTTTACTCATCGTAACGATACGTATTTATGTGTAATCTAGATAATTTTTATTTGATTAATACATTTTATACTTGCCGGTACGTATGATAATCTAAAGTTAATTAATATTATTACAATGAAAACCTAACTACAAACTATGCAGAATTGTTAATTAAAAAAAAAAAAATTTCCATAATATTAATAAATAATAATAATATCACGATTATCGTTTCCCGTGGCAGTCGTCTTTTATATTACTTATATACATTTAAAAAAAAAAAAAACGTAACAATAATAACAAACGAGGCAGCAAAAGAAGAGTCGACACCACCACCCGTTCTTCTAATAAAAAACGAGTTGACCGACTCTTTATACGGTGTCTCGGCGGCGGGGATGGGTGAAGCGGCATCCGCGGTCGGTGATTTCGCGGTGATGGTGAGGTGTGGCGCGAGGTGTTGCGACGAACGGGTGAGGAAGGTTTGTGGAAAACGGACGTTGGCGCGCGCGCGTACCGAGTATTGGGCGCGCATCGGTCGCCGCAACCAGCGCCGCGCCGCCACCCACCTGCAGTTCGTCCACAGCGGAAAAGACGGCGCGGCGAGTAGGTAGCGCGCCCGACACACACAAGCACACTACGCGCCGTATGCACCGAATCGCTCAGTAGCAACGTCGACTCCGGCGCGCAGTCTGGTCGGTCGCGCGATCACCGTTTTTTCTTCACATCTTGCCGCGCGCGTTCGTCGTATCGTTGTGTTATCATTTGTTATTGCAATAATATAATATTGTTATTTGCTCGTCATAATCTCAATGTCATATCATTAAAATATTTTCGAATCCGACACATGTCTGACCGATGTTATCGCACTCATCGACTCTATAATATACGCTCGTTGTAGTGCGTTCTTGTGCAGAGTCTTCGTCTATTCGTTTCTTCTAACATTATTGTCTTATTGTCGGTCGTCGCACAGATGACTTGACACGCACAAGTCGTCGCTATTACCATTATCATAACAATACAAATCAGAACACTGCCCAAATAGACCACATTACGCATAAGTAATCCTCAACAATAATAAGCCCATCATCACTTCTTTACCCGTAAACGAGACGCGAGAACTGTCGCTCGGTTTGGTTTTACCACCACCTCCATCACCTCCATCACCTCCACCAACACCACCAACACCATTGTGACCGAAACCATGCCCACCGTCATATCCAAATACCTGGACGGACGGATAATCCGACGGGACAATGTTAGCAAGGGCGTGCTGGCCGCGGCTGTACTGCTGTACGGCTGCAAGATTGGTTACCCGATCGTGTTGAAAGTGTGCGGTGGCGGCGGAGGCGGCGCAGACGGTGGCAAGGGCGACAAAGGGCTCGACGGCGGCTCGCGGCGACCGTCGGGCGAGTCCAACGACAATAACAACACCAAGGGGTCTACGGCGATCACCGCCGTGGCCGCGGTGGGCGGCGGCAAGAGGTCGTCGTCCGGCAAGAGGACGAGAGCCGCCGGGCCGAGCATCAACCGCGAGTTCCTGATCCAGCTCAAGAAGCTGCTCAGGCTCATGGTGCCCGGCTTCTGGACGCCCGAGGTGGGTCTGCTGTCCATGCACACGGTGGCCCTGATATGCCGTACGTTCATGTCCATATTCGTGGCCACCATGGAGGGCAAAATGGTCAAGTTCATCGTCCGCCGAGACGTGCCAAACTTCGGGCTGATGCTGTTCAAGTGGCTACTATGCGCCCTGCCCGCCACTTTCCTCAACTCCATGATCCGATATCTGGAATGCAAGCTCGCCCTGGCTTTCAGGTAAGTCGTAGCAAATGTTTATGATAAATACTACGCATAGTATAGTTGTGGATGTAGCACTATTAACCTGAAAACTCAAATACGCCCAACGGAGGGGTCCTGCAGATTCGGAAACCTCCCCTCTTGAGCAGGTTGCACTGCAAGGGTCACTATATCATCCGTAGTCGGATAAATACGTTTGGTCAGTGATATTTGCCCGAAATATCTGTTGCCAATTAGCCAATTATAACCACTCGAACCTTCTAGAAATATAATGGAAGGTAATGGTTATGAGGTTTATATTATACCTGTTGCGGTATTAATGCATTGGTCGCAAATGAACTGAGACCCAATAAAACTTTTTAGGGAATGAAATGAATTGAGTCCCTGAAAATTTGCATAAGTACACCTCTACAATTTACATGCTAATTGCAGAGTCCCATCAATGTTTTATTGCTATCTGACGTCACCAAACATTGAAAAAAAAACATTTTCCTAACTGAGGACTATTTACGAGAAAAATATTTTAGATTTTCGAGATTTTTAAAACGTTATGTCTTTTATCGGTAAAATCTTAAGTGAAAAACTTTTATGTATACAAATCTTGATTTAAGTTTTGCTTTTATTAGTTCCCTTTTTCTCAAATTTCGTTTTCTTTAGTCTTGACATGATTTATTTTTTTTAGGTTCGGTTAGTTTATTAATTAGCAGTGTTTAAAGTGTGTCAGTGTTGGTAATTCTGTTTTGACCTAAAGAAATACACAATATTCAACACATACAAATTGAAAAAAATCTATTATATTAATATTTAATTTTAATTTTAACAATAAGCGTGGACTGGATGGGTAACATATTACTCTTTTATACCGGCACTCGATTAGTATATTATTATTTCCTTGCTCAGGTATGGAACTCAATTAGTATGCAACGATTGTGTTATAATATTATATATCATAATTTATCCGGTTATCCTCGATGATGTAGGTACCTATAAAATGATGACCGGATATGGTATGGACAATGTCGAAAAAAAAACCATCGGATTTATGAAAAAAAAATATACTCATCCCTGTCCGTTTGTAATATACCTACAAACGTGGTTTCATTATAACCAAACAACAGTGCTATACATAATGTTGTTTTGTTTGACAATTATGACAATAAAGAGCGCGTGACTTGGGTCATAATGTGGTGTATATGATATTCTGATTAGATAGTGCAGATGTATAATGGTTATTTTTCGAAAAGTTCTAGACCGGAACCAGTGAACTGGCAATAACGTTGTATTTGTATGTTATAGAATGAAAACAAATAGAGTTAAGGAATTAATTTTACTGCCTTTTATAGAAAAACACCAACCATTCTGATTTCTGTGCACATATTCGTATAATGCATTACATTACACATTCGTACATCAAAAATCTTCTAGTCTGATAAGTGATTTCTAACTCTGCCTGTTGATCATGATAATTTAAAATATTTTCTTTAACCTATTATTTATTTACAATGATAATTTCGATTAAAACCTTACAAGATTTATCTTTATTGTTCTCTACAAAAATAAGACTTATTATTATTATGGTATAAGTACGATCGAATTGTTCTGAATCGTTTTAAATTCCGAAGATAGAAAAAGAGGATCATGGGAAATATATAAAATTCTAGGTAATAAAATATTTAGCCATGGACAGGACAAAAATATGTATTTTATGTATAGTATGAAAAGTTGTTGAACTATACGTATAGCTTTAGTCCTTATTTTTATCTTATTCAATCAGTTGATAGGATTCTTCAAAATCAATAATTTTAAAAAAATACCCTGAAAAATATCCGTAGTTTTTACATAAATAAATTATTATTGTTTTATTTTCTTAAAATGATTACTAGTCTATAAATATGTATCCTATGTCAGCTAGGCTATGTGTTACGACCTACGAATAGATATTGTATATGTTTGGAAATGGCAAAAGTATTGAGCGATATAATATTCCACTTGGTTGCTTACTCAAAAATATGTCAACGCTTACTGTTAGGTATTAAAATTTTAAAATCCTAAACAATTTTGTATTTTTATTTATATTGCTGTTGTAGATAACATCAAAGCATTTAAACAATACTTATAATATCAGTGAAAAAATAAATCACACATATTATATTGATAACAGGATGGTTAAAAAAACACTCATACTATTATTGTTTTTTTTACTATATAGGTAATCAAATGATCATAATATTATGTAATATTGATTGGAGTGATTGGACATTATATTAAATTTTAATAACTCAATAATCATGCATATCGTTATAGGTATAGTAGGATGGCCTGTACAGCATGCATCATGGAAATATTATGCTGCTCAACATATTCGGCTAGTCTTTTAATCCAGCTAAATATTTAAATAGATTAAATATTTACTTTAGAATAACAACATTAGAGACATCTAGGACAGTAAATTTGTTAAAAAACTTAATGCTATCATCGTTTTTGCAACAAAATATATATTTTCTTGTTTTTTTTTTATCAAGTATTCTGCAAATTGGAAAATAATATAAAGCTTTTTACACTATTTGAATGTATGCAATTATTTTTATCCTTTTAAATTGTTTATGTTTATTTATTTAAAAAAAAAAAAACGACAACATAATGTTATAATGTTTTTTATTTCATATTCTTTTTTTAGGATTTCGATACTAAAAGTGTCATCATTGGGTGTCATCATAAAATTCTTTTATCAAATTCTCATGTTACTTATTTAACTTATAGCAAATACTCTTATTGTACCTTTTAGGAACAGATTATGTATATATAAATAAAGGAAAAAAAAAGGATTTCGATGAAAAATCTTTAAATTTTTATCCAGTAAAATAGTATATAATTAATAAGAGTTATACTTGTTTAGGGATCCCATAAATTATTATATGGTTCCCTGTATCACACCATTCAGCTCATCAAAACTTCAAATAATTATAATTAACTAATCAGTATGTAAAAAATTAAAATTAGGACTTAATATAATCATTGAATTTGAAGTTTGATTTTAAAATATACAAACATTTTTTTTTTTATATATTTACCAAGAAAATAACAATTTATAGCAATGATATATTTACCTAACTCTGCATTTATTATATACCTACATTATCGAACGAGTACGTATTATTGTATAGGTAATATAATAATTAATGATGTAATACAATAACGACTAACTTTTAAGTAGCATAAATTAAAAATAATAAAAAACAATCGTTTGTCCGATCTACAGCAAATAGTAATGAAAGTTTTTTGCCAAAATCATAAACAACAGCAGGTTGTTAATAACGAAAAATAATTAATATTCATAGTAATATATAATATTTAATTTAATTACTATATACACGTGGAATAAGATGATAACCGACCCTATACACACGTTCTCTGCTCTATACATGGCGTAACTTACAGAGGTAATACAGGTACGAAGAATAATTATATAATATAGGCTTTAGTATACTACATTATTGTTGTTTGTTATTTATTACTAGTTATAAATGTTCCGTCTTTATATAGGTAGGTAGGTACACTTCCTCGGTTGTCACGAGTAAAGAGAGCCGTCTTTCTTTTTATCGATTCGCATTTTGCACTTAAATATATATATATGATAATATCATCGAATCGATTACCTACGCGGAACGCTTTCGTCAATTACAGTCAAGACACTAGATCAGAAATGTCTCCTCAATATAATAGCGTCTTGGGACTCGTATTTGTAGTGTACGTGTACAGTTGAGAAAAAATTGATAGAAAGTATATAATATAAATTGAGATTTGACGTTTTTTAAAAGTATATATAACATATTACAAAGAAAAAAAACTATTATCTGTCTATGAAGTTATAGGCAATATTTAAGTTTATATTTAACAATTTTTAGTCAAGGCATTTGTTACACTGCAGAAACTGAACAATAAGCTTAATAGATGAAAATAAATTAGTACATGAAACGATAAAGGCTCCTAATATGACATGTAATTTGTCCTGGTATTAGTTTTACTAAATTTATATAGGTACTTTATGTGTAAGCAATGATTTACATTACCTTATACACCACTGTTTTTTATCCTTATTTTGTAATTTCCAGTAGCCTTCCATGAGATGAGAACACTTTACGATTACGAGTTATGTGTCATCTTAGGATTCGATCAGTTAGTAACAGTGGATAGATTGCCGAGGAATAGATTAATTATAGATTTAATTTCATTAAGTTAAAAATGCAGTTCTCATTTTGTGTGGTTGTTACTTGTCACATAGACACAAGCAGCAAGCGTAAGTTCGAGCATGAGTGTTTGTGGTGTGTACAAAATACTTGCTAATTGACTGCGATACTGCGGATGGAGATGGGAGTGTTGAGAATGTTGCTGATGTTACACGTTGGTGTGTTTAGAATTGGTATAGAATGTCGACGTCGTAGTTGGAGTACTTTGGGAAAAAGTACATGATACGTTCATCCCTTATAATTTACAGGTTGGTTGTATACATATACTGCGCAAATAGAAGGACTGCTAGAGTCTCACGTGATTTTATACTCGATGTAGTAAAATAGCTATCACCACGTTGGACACAGCTATAATAACATTAATACATTATGAGTATGGCGTAACCACGAGATTTGCATTTTTAACATTGGGGAATTCATTGTTGTTAGTGCAGTTCTAAAGGTATAACAAATATATATTTTGTTAGATCTGACGATTTTAATATATCTTGTGCCGGTGCTGTTGATTTTTTTAAAACGCATAACAGATATTATAATATTGAATAATATTTTATCATTATTACTACATTATACGGGCATCCGAGAATAAAATTATTCTCAAATACAGGTAGTTAAACTTGTTTACGTGTATTCACTCCCGCAGGCAGTTCATGTTCTGAAAAAGTGTAACATATGAATTTAAAAACAATGTTTTACAATTATAATTATAGAATTAGCTACAAAAAATATGAAACAAAAAAATAGCGTCATTTAACAGTTATAGTGGTTGCCATATAGCTAGTCACGCAGTAACATATGCCATATAGATAACCGTAATACGAATCTACTGCTGTAATAGAGTGGCATAATATATTATATATAGATATATTATATCAATAATACATCATTATAATAAAATTTGATTGTTTTTAGTTCAAACGCGTATTTTAAAGTCTTTAGCATTGTCGATGTGATTGTTCCAGTCAAAATGTCAAGAAACAAATTAAATCTCGAATTAATTTTTTATTTGATTTGATTGATCATAGAGAATGTAAAATATAACATTTTTAAACGTAAAATAGAAAATACCTTTTACAGCTCGAGATATTTCAAGCTGGTTTAAGATAAAATATTCACTCTTGTGTAGTTTTATTAAAGTGACAGTAAATTATAAACATGTTTTATACGAATTTAAAATATATTATAAATTATGTAGTGAACCGTTTGATCGGAAGAATGCGGGGAACAGTGTTTGAAGGAAAGAGACTTAATAATAGTAAGAGTAAAATAGAGTCTGCAATCGTGTATGAGTTCGGTACAAACGATTGAGAAATTGATAAGACAAGGCATAATTTAATGATTATTGGGGATAATGTAATGTGTGAAGTTAATAAGTTCAAGTACTTATAGAATCCTTAATACAAAATAGTGGTGATTTTAAGGATGATGTTAGAAATATAAATTGTGTGTATATATTTTATGAAAAAGTTGTTTTGTCAGTAATGTTTCGATCGGAATGTTGGAAAGTAGACAATAGAAACAAAATAGAGCTACGGAGATGATAATGTCCAAACCAAACTTACGAAGGAAGATAGAATAAAAAAAACTTATTTATTAAGGGTTGTAGAAATGACACTGACTGTAGACAAAATTATGGAAAATATGAGTTAAGGTAATCATCTAATTAATTCAACCGGTCATCTTGTTATGAGGTGACTCAGAGGTAGTAAGAGTATAGTTATGAAAATAAATACTTGAGGCCACACAGAAAATATAAACCCGATTTGCTCTATAATATACCTGTTTACTTTTTTCTTTTAGTCAGAACTCTTGTATTTTTAGTTGACAGTATTTTCATATGAATTATTTCGAATTTGTCCGTTTAGCTATCACAAAAAATCAAAGACCACTTAAGTCTGCACTGCTTTTCCATAATATACCTACTTGTGTGATTTCATTGGTATCAAATATGAACGATACCAACACGATTGTTAGTCAGATGACGTCTTGAACCCCTACTCGAGCCTGTTAAAAGCTGTCCTGTACTCGTGAGTGTATGCATGTCCTTGACATATATCGATTGTCACCGTCTCTGTGCACCTAATATACTTCCTCGTATTTATTCTCCAAAATAAATTTGCGTAATATTATATATTTAATATAAAGCATATTATAATACTTTTTGGGCGATATTTTACATGCGTTGACACTGTTAATATTGAAAAGTTTTCCTCAGGATCAAAAAAAAAAAATTATTATTATCATAATAATATATTGTAATTCTAATAGTTAAAAACTAATATTGATAATATACGTGTATTAATGTACGAACAATATTTTAAAGCTATACATTACATAATATTCCTATATAATATTATAGTAGGTATGTGTGTGGGACGTTAGTGGCGTGTATGTGTATTATTTTTATACTAATTAAAAACCTATTTTAAAAGGTACATCATTTTTTTAATCAAATTAATAATAATATAAAAATTAATAGCTATAAACACTAATCGTGATAATTAATACCAACGTACGAGGTACGAACAATGTTTTGAAGCGATGCATCACCATGACCTCATCTGAACACCATGTGATCAATAACACGCGAGTCGAGGAATGATGATTAGTCCATATATTGTTTTTCTCATTTCTTTTGTTTCTAAAGCGACGTACACGTCTTATTTGTGTTTTCTTCAATCAGAGAGTATTGAACATTTCTACGAATAACGTCAATGGAATTTATTACAATCAGAAACTTTTCGGAGAATTATTATTATACTTTTATCGTTCCTGTAGATAGGTACATATAATAGATGTACCTATGGTTTTAGTAGATTTTTGATAGCGATAATTTTCCATGTACGGAAGTGTCATTTTCTGCACGAAATAAACCGATAAATATGATTGAAAGACTGATATAATATAATATACGTCAGCCATCATAAGCTGTACAATTTTATAAAGAATTAATTCAATGTAAAATAATTAAATAACCGTATATGGACTTGAAAAATTTAAAATTTTTTGCACCTCAAAATTTTTTATTTTATGAAATATCATAATGTTTTCATTAGTCATTCGATGATTTATATATTACCTTATTTGTTTTTGTACACAGACCGATCTACGTGTAACTGCAATTTTCATTTAAAAATTTTAATATTATCACAGTATTGTACTTTCTGTTTATAATGTTTAAATTTTTATACAATTTAATGAACTTATTTTATAGTTTATACTTTGCATGGAGCAGGTCGTATTTTAACCAAAATTAATTGATCCTGGCTTTGAAAATAACAAAATAATATCTACACACACGTTATTTGACTTAATATTACCTGTATAGAAGAGTATGAATTTTATGTTATTTCTTCTATGAATTTGTTTCAATTATATTATGTTCAATTAGTATTTAATATTAATTATTTTACATAAAAATTAATTTTTGGTTCATTATTCTTTTTTATTTTCGTAATAAACGAAATTTCCTTCTCTTGATGTGATATATTTAATTATTTATTTCGTCTTATAGCTGATTTTGTAATTTAAGTCACCATATTTTGGTTCTAAATTTGTTTCATTAGTTGTTAATTTTTTTCTGTATATTGTTTTTTTATCCTCTTTATTAATTATTTACAAGAATAAATATTTGTTGTTGTGTAATGAAACGATCGATGACGAAATATACAATATTTGAAAACTATGAATATAAACATTTTGTTTTGGACTATTATGCATCATTTTTTTTTATGTGCTAACTAGTTTCAACGTTCTTTTTAATAGATAGTATAATTTTGGCCTTAATAGTCGACAGGATGTGTCAATGACTTGCTTATGACTTATGAGTGTATCATGTTGACTGTGCAAAAATGATTACTAATATATTAATTTTATGGTTGGCCAATATGAAAATGACAGGATATGTAGCTAATATAAGCTATTATATAAAAATTATTATTAAACATCGAACCTATTACCATTGAGTATAATATATTATTTCACGTAGTTCATAATTTAATTTACTTCTCCAGCTCGATTAATTAAGTACCTATGCTATATGTACCTATATAAATTTAAATTATTTATGAAGTTTTTTCTTATTATGTATATTTCAATATACAAAATATGATGTACTTAAATTGTAAAGTTATTTACATAAAAATATATTGCTATTAAAAATAGCTACTGAGTTAAATGTATTTTTCAAATGATTTCATAATATTCATTATCAAAATTAAGTAAAATTTAAACTTAGAAAATTATAAATAATATATTATTATACCATATAATAATCATATTATAAATGTGTAGAATTAAAGTTCAGTAATAAGAAGTTTATAGACATATAGAAGCGTGCACGTATATTTATAAAATATGAATATTGCATATATGATAAATTAATAACTAAATAATCGCTCATGTTTTCATTTGTGTATTAAGTTTAAATCTTACTAATTACAATATTAATATAATATCTGATTATGTATTATGTTCTCAGCAAATTTTTTTGAATTAAATCTAATTTATTGATTAACTTATTAACAGTTGGTACACTTATTAACAGATTAAAGATTAAATGCTAAAACGGAAATTATTAATATTTGCTCTCCTAACCAAAATACATGTGGATTTATTTTTATGACGATTATATATCAACTTTAATCTATAGTTGATCTGGTTAATGTTAAGAGGACGCTACACCCGCATATGTTATCTCCGTCTTACAAGTGCGTAACATACCAAATTTTATGCTCAGCAGATCACGTTTAGCTCCGTTAGTTTAAAATTTAGAGTAAATTGACCTCTTACAAAAATTAAAGGTAACATTATTATCGAGGGCATGACGTAGGCTTTTTGTTATATTTTAATTTTAAAGTGAGTTATGAGTATTTTAAGATATACAAACAATTTACAATTTTAAAATACACATAACTCACTTTAAAATTAAAATATAATAAAAAGCCTACGTCATGCCCTCGATAATAATGTTACCTTTAATTTTTGGTAGAGGTCAATTAACTCTAAATTTTAAGCTAACGGAGCTAAACGTGGATCTGCTGAGCATAAAATTTGTTATGTTACGCACTTGTAAGACGGAGACAACGTATGCGGGTGTAGCGTCCTCTTAACATGATCTAGTAATGAAGAAGTAAAAAAAAAAATGCACAAAATTGGGTTGACTAAGGTTGTGATTTTTAGTTTAGACTCTTGAAGGTATGGTATAAGAATATAAAAAACCGTAATCGTTAATTATCATAAGTCCGCTATTGTTCATAAAATTGTTATAGACGAAAGACTGTAATAATATAAATTGTTATTTTTTAGAGAAAATAACCTAAGTATCATAACGTAGGCAAGTTCAATGTAGAGCCAAAAACGATTTTTGTTCACCCTCTAAAAATGTTTCGAAAAGTTCTAGTAGAAAAGATTACGCCGTTTTTAATTTTTAATTTATTTGTTGTTATTTGCATTCATCGGTACGTAGGTTAGGTAGATACTGTGTTATCGTTTAATATGGATTATTTATGATCACTATAACGCCAGTATTTGTTTATGCGATAATTCGGTAGAACCCTCTTATGATTTCAAAACACGCAATTTTATAGGCTACTTTATTTTATTATATAATATATGATGTGGTACCTGCTAAAAATATGTCCCCTACTATATAATACATCTATTATACTAACACTGGCATATATATATAATACTATTACTATAGTATTGAAAGCTCAAGCGTCTATCATTTTCGTAATCATTTCATCATCAGTCGACGTGTCTATGTACGTACAAAAATATCATATCACCTGACGTGTCTATATACGTATATAATGATATATCATCGTGTAATGACGATTAATAATAACTACAGCATCTGTGCGTTTAAATAGCGCGTGAAAACAGACGACCATAAATCTCGCGAATAGGTTAGCTGGTCGTTCACAAAGGATTTAAACGCTACATAGATTTGTATTATTATTATTAGTAAGTATCCTTTCTATCGAGAACTCGCATAACGCGCTATCCGTAACGAGCCCAACAAATACGGCCTAATGCGGTGGTGCTTATTATTACACCGCTCCGAGCGCCAACCATCGTGGTTACGAGATGGAAGTATGTTTCTTTTTTCATTTCATTTCATTTTTTTTTTTTTCATAATGAACGGTGAAAGGAAATCTTTGTACTTTCGAATTGGAAACTGTGACACAAAGTTAAATGCATGTTATCATCATCGACCGCGGTACGCAGTGTTTTTTTTTTCTTCAAAATAAAGATTTAACAAAGAATATTTTGCAAGAATATGAACTCGCAGGTTAGTTATCCAGTTGTGCTGATTAAAAACGATTTATAACTAACTGAGACGCGATTTTACTTCACATTATATTATAGGTTCAAACGAAAGAAAAAGTTTTTTTCGACGATTATTATTGTACAAAATGTTTACTGTATAATGTACCTACTATACCTACACATGCGCATAGACATGAGAAAAATCAAGTTTGACAACTGTTGAGAAGCGCGTGTGAATGAAAACGGATTATTTCATTTCATGTTTACATTGCATAATATTATATCACACATACATATCTTATCATACTCGTTCAAAAATCAAAATATATACTTAAATTAAATTGAATGTTATGAGCACTAAATTGTCTTGAAGTTTGATTTGGAGAAAAATTAATTGTAGCTTAAATTAAATAACTCATTACTCCACGTAATAATCTATATGCTATTAAGTAACAGGTAAAAGTTATTGAAAAAATTCTAAACAGGTTATGATGAGATGATATTATATTTAAAGCCGGATAATATGATACAATAATAAAGTTAAGATGGCATATGATTAGGAAAAGTTAGAAAATATAATTATACAAGGCAGAGAGAAATAAGTATATTATTAAATATATATATGTTGTCATATTTGAAACGCAATAGGCAAACGAAAAAATACATAACTTATTATTTTATTCAGAAATATTTAGTTAAAATAAATAGCGAACAGAAAAACAAAATTGAATGTTGTTTTAAACCAAATGTATAAAATAAAAACCATTTTAAACGAAAATGTATAAGTATAATGTATAATAAATTCATTAGATTCTTTACATAAGAAAAGCACAATAAATTATTTCAATTAAAATCTAAATACGGTTGAACTTTCTATTGGTTACAAAAACATTTGATCACAATATGTGAGACACACATTATGTATACAGGGTGATTCTTTTAAGTGGGTACACTATTTATCTCGAAAAGTATTTATTTTTTTCAAAATATTTTTTACATGGTTTCAAGTTGTTAAAAAAACCAACGTCTTTATTAAAAAATTATATTTTTAAATATTTTTTATCCTTATCATTTTTTAAGTTTTTTACTTATTTGAATGACAACATAGAGTTTTAATTTCATATTCCAAATCAGAATATTTTTCTAAGTATTTTGATACATAGAAATCGAATTTGGGGCTAGTAGTTTATGAGTTATAACTGTTATAATTATTTAAAGTTTAGACAAGCGGAGTAGTGGACAAATATTTTGCGGGGTAACCCCGTACCACTCCACTCTGCCAATCTAAACTTTAAATACCTATAACTCATAAACTACTAGCACCAAATTCGATTTTTATTTATCAAAATACTTAGAAAAATATTCTGCTTTGGAATATGAAATTAAAACTCTATGTTGTCATTCAAAAACGTAAAAACTTAAAAAATGATAAGGATAAAAAATATTTAAAAATATAATTTTTTAATAAAAACGTTGGGTTTTTAAGAACTTGAAACCATGTAAAAAAATATTTTGAAAAAAGTCAATACTTTTCGAGATAATTAGTGTACCCACTTAAAAGAATCACTCTGTATTGTTTATTCCAAACACTTAACGTCAATGTAGTATTTGGAAAATATATTCGGATATTACTACAATGTATTCAAATAAGAAAATATATTTTGACATTTTGAGGATAGAGGTGATTTTATTATGACGAATTTTAATAATATATGATGTTTATTTTATTTATATGATTTCTATTACATTTTATTGGACTTAATTCTCTCATTGATTAATATTAATATTAATATTACATGACTTGTATGAAGTGCATACAATTATAAAATATTATGGTTAGTTGATACTTTGGACCATTAATAATAAAATGTTAAATCTAAAATTCAAAACATTTTAAAAAACATTATTCCTAAGCTCAAAGTTCCTCAGAACTATTGTCATACATAATCTTTGAACTTATACATTCATTTTTAATCAAAATAATGGCAAATAATATTATGTCAAGAGAATTCCGTAAATTATTATTTAGTAAACATTTAAAATTAAGATAGTAATATTATTAAACATGTGAAATAATGCAAATAAAAACATTAGTGTTTTAAAATATTTTATAATGTATCATCTATAAATTATTCTATACAAATGACTACTTAGTATTATTTTGTCGGCGTATAAATTACTTGATAATAAACAAACATTATTATTAGTCGTTTAAAAACCAATATATTATATTTTTAGCCTAACTCAATATGTTATATTGAATTACTAAAAATCGTTAGGTTGTTTTTTTCGAACATAATGTCTTTTACATTATAATTAACTTAAATAATCTGTCTGATTAAAATATATTGTTATTTATATTCAGTCATGGGTGGAGGTTAATTTAAAAATCAATCAATTAATACATATATAAAATATAATAATAATTTATATATATAATAATATAATAATAATATATATTAAATAAATAATTAAATTTATTAATTCATCTCGAAAAATCGAACTAGGTTTCACTCATATAATTAATTCCTACGAGATGCCGAGATAAAAATAGTCTACTATTCTTATCACTACTTTTTTTTAAATACCAACAATAACAGGTTATCAATAACTCATAAGTAATAGATAATTAATAAAAACAATACCGCTAAAAAAATTTAAAGGAAGGACCACAACGCCTCGCCACTTCATATATGGCATTATATTATAATGTCTAATGTTGTGGATACGTCGATGAAATTTTCGTCTAAGTCTTATGTTCAACACGCGTATACTTTGATTAATGATCTTATAATAGGTAAAGTATTATAATATCTATGGTAAATATCAGTGTATGGTGGTGGAGGTCGTTGTGGTCGTGTACGAAAAAACATGAATTTCGGTAAGTATATCGGTACCTACATATAAAAGATTTTAAATCAGAAATTCTCGAATGACGATGACCTTCGCAGACTAATATAAAAAAAAACAATAATAGGTACCTATTTATATAGTAATAAACTAATAAACCGTACTCTCCACTTTTTTCCGCTAATATTTATTATATTCTGGTTTACCCTATTGCTGCAGTGGACTCTGTAGTTTTCGTCCACGGTGAACGACTAATATATATATATAGGTAATATTATTTACGCATATTACTTCAACGGTTATATTAAATTATATTTTTGTGTTTTAAGTTTTCACGTTAGGTGACCCTCTTTTCTGGACATTATCTATACGTAGACTTTCCGGGCAACAGTCATGGTATACCTATGATAATATTTAGTGGTAATTGCGCGTGTACCAACCTATGTGTGTAACTTCACGGGGGCGGTGGGTGGTAGGGGTGGTATTGAGAAGACATGAACTGCCTTTGCTGCAGTTTTACAATCGTCGTCACTGCACCGGGCGCCTGGGGTGTTTCCCAGACATTTTTCTTCGACCTGTCTTCGAGGTAGAGTTTCGGTGGCGTTTCACTGCGCAGAGCGGTTCACAGAAATAGTATAGTCTATAATATGTATAATACAGGATATAGGTACAGGTCGAGCAGTTTTGACCAAATAAACAAAATTGTTTAATTTATACTTTGTATGGTCTCTAAACGCATCATAATATTTATATATACTCGATAATCATTGAATTTATAGTCAATGGTATAATATTACGGAAATATTTCGCAGTGTGCGCGAAATGGATGCGCTGTATTTATTATACGGCTTGATCGCGGTCTGCGAGCGACCTTGAGTCAGCTATTTGCAAACAAGATTGCCATTGTTGGGTTGCCGACCATCGGGCGTCGGTCGCACACCGCTGAAGTGCTGACCGTCAATTAATAAAACCATACACTGCCGCATTGTACACATACGCCATACGGACACACTAGCATCGCGTGGTTTAGTCTGGACGTGTGTGTATAACATTTTATTTCTATGCATAATCGGTAATCCTATATTATAATATTAAAACGCTATGTGTATTTTTGTTTCATCTTACTCATTATAATAATAAAATAAAGTTTTATAAATCCCAACCTTCGAATTTAAACATTTATATTATAAGTATTAGTCCTAAACAATAAACACACCACCGATTGATCATAGATGAATGATACACATTGTGTGTGTGTGTGTATCATGTATGACAATAATTATATTTTATGTTATAATATTACCATTGAAGTTATAACTATCGGCTATTAGTCTATATTTGATCACAGTAGTATTATATCACTGGTAAGTATACCAGAACTCATAACGCTTAGGTATGTGGACCAAATTATACACAATACCTATACGTATTAACGTATTATATAGGTATGCAAAATAATAATAATCATACAGTGAAACGAACTTCCATATAAAGGATTTCCATTTTACAAAATTTTTCGCTTAATGAAATATTTGTTAGAATCATTCTTAGCATATTAGCATGGCTTACAAACGTAGTATAACATACCAAATGTTCGTTCACTAGTTTTAATAGTCTGCTGTTAGTTTTGATGTTTTAGTGAATTACCCTATCATCAAAGTTTTAGGTACGAACATTATAATTTATGCTGAATCACAGCCGATTTTTCAATATTTTCATTTCCAAGCAAAATTGGTATGTGAAGTATTATAAATTAAAAATGCTCGATTAAAATATTGAATAAAATCTGATGCTTAAGAATAGATAATGTTCTTAACCAAAAGTTTAATAATATGCTAATTTATTCACTCTAATATCAAAACGAACAGCATAAAATTGAAACTTGTGAATGAAAATTTGGTATGTCATACGTGTGTGTTAAACGGAAACATCAAATGCATTGGTTGCGTCCTCTTAACATAATTCTCTATACTGTGAATTTTTTTTTATGCCCCATGAGACTTCGTAATATGTTTCACTGTACTACCTATATATGCATTATATTATAAATACTTACGTCATGAATTCATGGAGCTCGCGCGTGTAGCACAGCAGATATAAAATCAAAATGCACGTATAGGTACTATAAAAGTAGTTATAATAATTTGTGTGCATATATTAAATTAATATGTACCTACGTAGATACACATAAGTACTCTTTTCCCGTCAAACAAATTATCGTCTAACATACGTTGGATTAATGTATTCATGCTGCACGCTTGATACTCTTATTATAGTTAATACATCACTCGGTTCTTCCTATATTAAATACATAATATCATATACACTATACATTAATACTCATTCGTACGTAGTTTAATATATATATATATATATATTATATATGTGTGTGCGATAGACAGCAGAGTAATATTAAGTAATAATATTGCAGCCGTTGTTACGCCCTGTTCATGATAATTATTACAATACCTATTATGATAACACGAAACATGTTATATTTCATTTATTATACTTAATATTTTTTTTGTTATTATCCATCTTAATAAATACATCGACAACTTGGGCTATTAACATACTATTATAATACTATATATTATACAGTACCTATCATAATATTATAAACTATATTGCACATTTGCACATGTACGCGTACAGCTGTAACGTATAGGTAGTAGGTGCCTACGTCATCAAAACTACATCGGAAATTTTAACTCGCATGATTCACATTCTAACCTTCATAATATATAGATACATAATATATAATCATGTACTAACTATAGGTCATACGAGTAGCAATATTATTTAATACACTTTAAGATTAAACTAAATATTATGTATACAATCATAAAATTAAACGATTTTATTAAAAATTGTATTATGCAATAAAGATTTTATGGTATATCATTAAGTTTTTGAATAACGTGATTGAAGAAAATGAGTCAAATAACCATAAGAATGTCGTGGATTTGGGCAAAAGATAGTATTCTATTCCCTTTATAATAGGAGATTACGCACTTCAGTTAGTAGATGTTTGATTGATATAGTAAAGTTGTACGCTGCAGGTGTTACATGAAGGAGGATTCTTCCTTCACATATCAGGTGACCGTGGGTCGCAGAAGTGTGTCCTATTCTAAGTCGGTTTAAAATAGACTGTTGCCTTGGTACAAAATCTTTAGAATAATATATATTATATCTTCAGGATAGCTTCTTCAGATCTTTTAGTTTCACTTGATTTAGTTGATAGTTTTTGCCACTACTTTAGCCAAATGTCTAGAGAAAGGTTTTTTATAACTTTTTTAACATCTGCATAGGTTATATCATAAGAAGTGCAGGGTATACGTGTATAGCATTAGGAAAATGTGTGCGAGTTTTTGTTGCAAAGACACTTGAATGCATTCGTTTATATTTCACTACTTTGAACTGGAAAAATCTCATTTTTAATCACTTTTAGAGTTATACATGAATATTAATTAAAATATTTTTTACTAATTATAAAAAGAAAATTTATGCGTATGTTGAACTATTCATGAATGTAATAAGGGATTTTTATAAAGAGCTGTAAATAATAATCGACTAAATCATTTAGTAATACAAGTTTAATATAATTATATCATATTATAAAGTAAATTGTTTTTAAATAAGAATCATATGAAAAGCTATAGGTTAGCAAAATAGTGCTAGAAAATAAAATATTAATTGTCAATAGTCAATAGTCGATAATTTTTATAATTTTATTTAATATTTAGTTTCGAGGTCACTATTTTTTTAATCACTCAGTTCTCATTTTTATGATTTTTATTTCGATTCCTATCTATTGATTCATCTTTATGTCATATTACAATAAAATGTACTTCGTAGCATAACAATCATAATTATTTTCATGCATGCTGCATTTTGCGCGAATCCATCGTAAAGTATTATTATTATAATTATCGTTATAAAATAACGATTGCTATATTATAATATACTATTGTAGGTGCACGGTAGACCGTACTACCGTAGACGGAAGTGGATTGGTACGGAAATCGATATTTACTCCGCGTACATTTCGATCGATATTATATTTTCCGTCTCGCTGCAACTAAAGCCGTGACCGTAATAACATATTATTAAATATACTCTGCTACACAATCGCCAGCCACCAAAGACTTTGCTCGGACTACACAAAATAATATTATTTTATTATATTATGCTGTATTCGTGTGCGTGTAGATTTTTCGTAACTCTCATGCGATAATATCGCATATAATATAGGTAGATGTTATAATAGGTATATATATTATATTATTATAGTTTTATGTACCTACGTGGCTACGTCATCATAATAATACCGACTGACACGGTCGACCGAGTCGGGATGGCAGTGAAACAGAATAATATTGCTTTTTGCCGTGCGGTCATTGTTTACTATATTGTTTAATTTATACCTACGTCCTACATATACATAATAACGTCAATGTGATCCATTATAATATAACATGATGATCCTCCGTGTATTGTGATTTGTCGACGCTCATCTCTCGTCCAAATCTTTGATAGAAAAATAAGACTTCTGTATTCCACCTCCACCGCGATTGTGTCACACAAATCCCGTGTTATATATTGTTGTATTTAATACAACATATATACGTGTAAAATTATATACTGTACAGAGGTCAGGTTTCTATTTAAAAACGCGATTGCGAAAGACTTTATAATATAAAATTATCATCACCCCGGCTTCAAATTGGTCGATTCTGACGGGAGTATGGGACGTCGTCTATTCGTATATATCATATTATATATACGGGTTAAAAGTAGTTTATACGCAAAATTTAACTACGATGCGAATGTGCATGGCCACTGGGCGTTGGTCAATTATTTACTTTTATTGCTGTTTTTGTAAACAATATACTTCCACGGTCTTTAACACTTAAAAAAATACTCTTAATTATGGTGGTAATCTACGTTCCTATATTCCTGCACGTATTATATCATACGCAAACGGTTTCTTTCGATATAATACAGTGGCAAATAATTCATAAGGCATCATTCAATAGGTCATAGGTATTAAAATGAAATAATGTGAACTCGGTTTATGTAAGTATAGCGTGTGTGTGGCATGTGCATAGTCATGTTTGTAAATTTATCATTTTATGGCCAGGGGTTGATCAAAGAACGCAATTAAAAAAGGAGAGGCTATTCAAAAAATATGTACTTGGTAAAAGTACTATGGATAAAAATTGAATACTCGAAGTTTTAATAAGAATATTATAAGCCTTAAATTTATATTAAATATTATTGCTAAATAGATATTTAAGTATATGCACATTTTTGTAAACAAACTAGATATATATTTTAACTATAATTTATATGCAGTCTATTAAATAATGATTTGCAAAAGTTCAAGAGTTGTGCGATAGGTGTGGTTGAGTTGATAGTTATATTTGTGTGGGTCAGCGAAGAGGCCTTCCATTGAAGGTAGTAAGAATGGTAGGAATTGTAGTTCGGCAACTAGGTACTAAGTAGCTTAATATAAACGAGAAAACATGTCTAAAACATATTTTTTATATCAAATGTAGGGGATTTGTTCAGCTCCCCATATATCTGTTAATAAGCTTAGACATTAAAGTGGATTGTATATATTACAAAATAATAAATACTAACTAAACCCTGCAGTTCCCCGCAACTTGTTTTTATTGACATCTGTAATTTTATATTATTATAATACAATATACTTTTTTTTTTTCGTGATATCGAAGACGCTTTCGGAACTGCTTGCGCATTACGTCGACAATAATACAATATACCTACTTGTTTGCGTATACTCATGTAGACGTGTGTAATGTGTATTGTTAATTAGTACATACCTATGAATACAAATATTAAACATTGTTACCGCTACTACTACAGTATACCATCTACTCTTAAATAGGTGTACTTTTATACATAGTATTTACTATTTATGATTTACATACCGTTTAACAAATTACTGCATCCACAGACGTGTTGTCGCTTGTGTAGACAAAACATATAGTTATACTTAAGTAATCATTGTAGAATTTGTATTCATTATATGGTAGTTTAGGTCCTAATTAAATTAACACATATATTTGAAGTAAATATATAAATAAATAGTTATGTGAATGTAGTGGTCAGACCTAGAGTTTTATTATTAATCTTATTATCCTTTTACAATCTTTGGTTACTATTAATACCAATACCTCCTCTGCACGTCAGACTTATAAAAATGAGTGAGGGATAAACCTCCAATAGCTAATCATATAACTACTTATGACGAACAAATATTCGCTATTAAAAATATATCCAACAGATTTCATCAAAATAACTTGTCTCACTCCATATGCCAAAAAATATTGTGCCTACAATTACTTAGTAGTTTAGTTTAATTGTGCTCATATTCACAACCGATACACCCGCCCGCTTAAAAAATAATGTGCAAATATTGTAACAACAGTTGGTACACGACCAAAAGTCTATAGTTAAGTAGCAATAATAACACAGTCTATTTCGTAGTAGGTATACCGGACACAACAGCACATTTAGAAACTTAAAATAATATAGTATTATATCATATCTATATGGTCAGAAACGGCGGAGGTAAATATTCGACCTCGATCATAATATTATGATATAGTATAGTAGGTACTATACATTTTATATTATTATGCTTAAACGTGCCACGTTGTAAAAAAAATTAACAATAAAAATCTGGTTATTGTTTATAAAAGGTGTGAGGCTGCTTAGAAGAAGTTAAGTTACTATAAAAAATATAAGTCAACAATTCTTGTTCAAAATTACTTTTCAACTTGTTATAGTTACAAGAAAAAAAGAAAAAAAAGTAATAAGTAATTATTAACTTTATTAAAATCTGTTCATTTTTCAACTAAATACCATATTTTACGGAAGTAAATTTCATAAAATTATACACACAAATATGAAAATATAAAGCAAAAAAAAAATCCATAACAGATTAACTAACAGCAAAAAAAAATAACAAAAGAGAAGGGCACCGTACTTACTAAATTTCTTTAAATATCGAAATTAGTCATCTCATTATCCGCTATTGTTATACAATATAACAATATAAAATAATAAAAATTTAATTTGACTTTCCAGTAGTAATTTTTTCGCCAAAGATCTACAAAATAATGAAGAATTTTTATGTTAAATTTTTAAATCTAAGATAGATTTATGGATAAATTTCTAAGTTAAAACAATTTACAAATTCAAAATCCAGATTCTCATAAAAATTATTGTGGATTTACGCTCAACTTTTTAGATTCTGAACGAAGTAAAATGCATTGATTTTACAATGATGTGTGTTTTTTTTTGTGTCTACTCTGTATACAGCATAACTAGTCGAAATAATGCTTCAATTTCAAACTTTGGGGGTGGTTTCTGATATAAAAGTGAATGTCCTTGGTGCACTATAAAGTTCAAAATTAAACATTTTCCAACAGTTTTCAAAAAAATCGAGAAAAGCAAAAAAAAAATGACAGAAAAACGGGAATTTTTACGCAAAACCAGTTTTCGACCAAATCGATTTTTTTATATGGTTATAATTCAAAAACTAATCACTGTAAATACTTGAAATTTTCACCAAATGTTTATGTTAGTGATATCTATATATAGTTTAATTTTCACAAATTTTTGACTTTTTTGAGTTATTTATAGACCACTGAAATTTTCAATTTTTTTGAGAATTTTTTTTTGAAGTGCCGGTAAAGAAATGTTGGACGACCAAAAAAACTTGAAAATTGAATACAAGGTTCCTTATGAGTTGTTCTTATTGTAGCTAAAAAAAATTAAAATTTGTAAGTCATAATTTTTTTTAATAAGCGTTTATAGTTCAAATTTTTACGAAATCTGTCGAAAACGCGAAACTTTGCAAGTAATTTTGAAGTTGAAAAATCATAAAATTTGTTGTGTTTATAACTAAGGATTAAAAATACAACACTAAGTTTTCTATTAGTTTTCCTTCAAGTAGCCATAGAGAAAACTCGAAACATCACTATAGGAATAATTGTAAGTGCGTTTGAATTTTAAATTTTTACGAAATAGCGTAACGATAACGATTTATCCTCAAACGATTTTAAATATTTGTTATTATTCAAAAAGTATAAGTTGTAGATACTTGAAAATTTTACCAGTTATTTAGATTGTCATTTTCTTTACATGATTTATTTTTCAAAATATTTTGACTTTTTTGAGATATTTATAGACCACTGAAATTTTCGATTTTTATGAGAATTTTTTTTTGAAGTGTCGGTAAAAAAATGTTGGATGACCAAAAAAACTTGAAAATGTAATACAAGGTTCCTTATGAGTTGTTCTTATCGTAGCTAAAAAAAATTAAAAATCTGTCGAAAACGTGAAAATTTGGAAGTAACTTTGAAGTTGAAAAATAACAAAATGTTTTGTGTTTATAACTAAGGATTAAACATTAAAAAAACTAAGTTTTCCTTCAAGTAGCTATAGAGAATACTCGAAGCATCATTATAGGAAAAATTTTAAGTGGGTTTGAGTTTTAAATTTTAACGAAATAGTAGCGATAACGATATTTATCCTCAAACGATTTTAAATATTTGTTATTATTCAAAAAGTATAAGTTGTAGATACTTGAAAATTTTACCAGTTATTTAGATTGTCATTTTCTTTACATGATTTATTTTTCAAAATATTTTGACTTTTTTGAGATATTTATAGACAACTGAAATTTTCAACTTTTCTGAAAAAATTTTTTTGAAGTGTCGATAAAATTTTTTTAGCCCTATAAAAATACTTGAAAATGTAATACAAAGTTTATCATAAGTTATTCTTATAGTGATTAAAAAATTATAAGAATAAACAGGCACAATTTTTTGTTATTAGCACTTAAAGTTAAAATATTGACCAAAATTCATCAAAACCATAAATATTTGCAAATTATTAAAATTATTTTGTAGTTTAAAATTCATAAAATTGTTTGTATTTATATCTAAGGTAAAAAATTCAACACCAAGTTTTCCATAAGTTTGCTTCAAATAGCTATAGAGAAAATTTGAAGCATCATTATAGGAAAAATGTTTTGAGCGTTTGAGTTTTAAATTTTTATGAAATCGCGTAATGATAACGATTTATCCTCAAACCAGGTATAGGTATGTATATCTATGATAATATAAAGTATTATGATTATGAATTATGATAACTACATGCAATGTTTTTGGAAAAATTGATTAACCATGCCTTATGCAAAATGCGTCCTAATTGAAAAATAAAATATTTGTTTCAAAATAGAATGTATGACAATATTTAAATATAATATATCCTAGACTGACAAATCATTTCCGTTCAGAATCGTTTTTCGTATTCAATGATTGCATTCTATCATTGCATTCAAATTTAACCTACCCTAGTCAGAGGTCCGCCCCACCACCTAATGTACAGCAGAGCGAGACCCACTTACCCGCTTTTTTTTTTTTAATTTCTACTAATTAACAATGATTTACCAGGAACCTTGACTCGTATTACAACTTCAAATTTTTTGACCTAGCAAACTTTTTTTTGTCATCATTTATTTAAAAAAAGCCAATAACAATTAAACAATTGGACTTTTAATATACCTTTAAATAGTTCAACACGAGTCAAAATATTTTGAAAATTGTATTGTGTGTAGGAAATTCAAATCTATTTTGTCGAAACCCGATTTTGCTTCAAAATTCACGATTTTCCTAAATTTTTTCTTCTCCAGCGCTTTTGAAAACGTTTAAATTTTAGTTTCTCGAACACAACAATTTGATTCATTTTCATGCCAGAAAAGACACTGAAGTTGAAAATCATTGCATTATTTTGACTAATTATTGTGTGCAAAGATCAAGGTAAATCAATACACTAATAGGTACCTACTACTTGTATTAATATATTATAAATTATTTTTATCGATGTTAGTTCTTGTAGGTAACTTTAAAATTTAAGATGATGATTGTTTTCAATTATTTGTCACTTCAGACTCTGAAGTCTCATTATTACATAACCATCCTTTTACTCTATATAACCGTTCACTGAGATTTTCTGTTTATTTTACTCATATTAACATATCGAGGACGTTAATCAAGGAAACTATGATATAGCAGGACATCTTCAGAGATATTTTTCGTACTTATATTGCTTCGTCGTCAATATAAAACTATTGGAACAGTTTAATTACACAAAATAATATTCGACACGTTATATCTGTATTATCTTTATTGTCCAGTGTTCATCATCGCGGCTGTATACCAATCAATAACAATAATAATATAATATCAACTTCCGCATCGCGATTCGTGACAATATCCGTAGTCATGATACACGCATTGCGAATATAATATAATATTATTTTTTTGCGATAACTACGTGATGGCACGTTTATAATAATTACTTGAATTCATCGCGTACGGCGGTATTATAAACGTGTAAATAAAATGTGTAACAATGATATTGTCGTCGTTGTTTTCTTTCCAAATAAATGCGTTGGTATATAATATATTCATGTATATATATATATATATATATATATATATATAAATTAATATGTTATTATAACGACTATATAATGACTGCGCGTTGAAATCAACTCAATTTGTATTGTGATAAAAATAATTAACATTATTCATCATGCTGTTATTGTTATTATTATCATTACAGTGAGTTTTCGACACAAACACAAAATATTTCTTTAATAAAACATGATATAAATTTTAACTAGGGCAGCAGATAGAATTGTGTATTTAGAGTTTGCTGTTTTTTACTTTACGTTACTCTTTAAATCGAATAATAAACCAAAATTCAACTTTAAGCTTTCACATTTTCGTTTTATTCTGTGCATACATTTATATATTTTCATTTTTTACTCTCAAATCAATTAGGTAAATTACATTAGGTTTTACTTTATACCAATATGGGCAATATGTATCGTATAATGTGTTAAGTATGCTTGGTAACAAGTACAATGCCTAACTATCCAATGTTTATTATAGTTTGTACTTTGAATTGTTTAACACGCAAATTAAGGATGATGATTCGTACCAATTATTATGTTGTATAAATAATTTATTCAACAATTACAATCAAATACTCAGCCGTAGTAGTTTTCGATAACTGAATACATTAAATAATAATAAGCGAACATTTAACGAGAAAATACTCGTCAATCCGATTACAAAAAAGTGAACGGAAATAAAATATATTCATTTTAAATTCTTTATTCACTTCACGCGTTGGTATTTGTAAAGTTAATCAAAGTATTGCAGCAATTTACCTAAAATACCATTAACTGTATTAGAATATTGAATAATAATATTGTGCTCGTCGTAAAGAAATATATTAATATAAATAACCTAAAGTGTTTTAGATACCATGTATTTTATAACAGAACAGAAAACAAGTTTATATAATATTATATACTCGCAGTGTAGAAAATTATTATTCCTTAAAATATGTCAAAATCACTTCAATAGGCAGTTCTTTATGGAATGGTTTCGAAAAATGATGATACGCTTACATAATAAGCGCAACTGTTCTAAAGATAGATCGTTAATCTACGGACATTATCAATGGATACTATTGTATGTTTTATTGTGAAATTATGTTTGTAATTGCGTATGTATTGTGTAATGATGAGGATGAGGCTAAGCTTACATAGGTATTATGAATGTATGATGTCTTCATAAGTCGCTACGGTATTGTTGTCTTTTCAAATTATAATTATTGTAATTATTTTGCAAGCAATTGTATTTTGTTTTTATAATAATCATCCATTATACCTACATTTGCGACCACAATATTATGTTCACATAAAAAAATAATCTACAGCCAGTGGTCCTGCTCGACAAGTAATGCGTCTAAAAAACATTAAAATTATAATTTACAAATTAAATTAAATTTACAAATGTTTTATAAACATGAAGTAAGGCGAAACATCTGTCTAACGCAGTGGTTATCAAGCTTTTTTGGTTCAAGGCACATTATTATTATACATCCTCCATCGCCGGACCTGATTTTATTCTCTCTCTTAAAACATGTAATATTTATTCACTCGTTTTATAATTTTCACTATCACCTGCAACAGTAGATATCAGCTCGCTCGTATTACAAAATTGGTTATAGCAACCAAATTATTCTTTAACTCCAAATTCCATATATATATATATTTTTTTTTGTGGCGCTTATAATAATATTTCAATGTATAAGTACATATTATCACTTATATTTATCATACGCAATATATTAAAAACTATTTTGTATACAATTTTACGTCATGCAGTAAAACTTACATTTAATACAATTTTCTGCTTGACAAAATATTTTTGTGAACCAAATCAAATAGAATCAAATTTATTTAATTATATTCATAGAATTTCTTTACAATATCGATTTTTGCTCATAATAAGACTTCCTAATATGGATGTTTCACTGTATAATATATTACTATACATATGATACACATCACACGTATACTATGTATAGACTTTTACATTATTTTGTATAAGGAAAGACCGATTTATCATCATACGAGAGTGAACGAGAGCGTTTCGATCGGGTAATGGATGAAATGATGAAAAGTACAATTTTTATTTTTTGATTATATCAGAGGTAGATATTCGTTTTCTTGTATATGTATCGATACCCGCGAACATAACTTGATGTATTATTCGAATCGCATTAACTTGTTCCAACGAGATATCCTCGTTTTTGATTATATAATTTGTACTGAAAAATATTAATATATCTCTCAAAACAAGATATACATACAAAAACATAAACAGAACGAGCCCACATCTCCCCACGTTTAGGTAGATTGGCGGTCATTTGACGGCTATGTGGCTAAAAAATTGGACCGGGAAACATACATATGAAATGGCTGGAAAGTGTACTGGACGAGTAGATGGCTGTCGGAGATGGGATAGGGTGCCAACACATACGTTCAATATTCATCCACGTATCGATTGTTCCCTATTAGTTTGTTTAACTCTGATGGGAACGAAAAATATATTATACTGCAGGGTTTGTTTGTTGCGTACGTATAATCACTTTTTCAAATACCTAAGTAAATATAGCCAGAAGGAATTATGCTCCAAAAGTTAGTTTTGCACTGTCCCTTGAGCGTATATTGATTGAAAATACTACCGAAAATCGCCGCATTAATGATGCACGCTAAAAACCCCAGTCAAATGAAATATTTTTGAGCTATATTTCTAAAAGCTTATAACTCCGACATTAGTTTTTTTTTGTATTGTATTACGTTATCATGCAGAGATGATGTACATTTCAAAAATATCTTCTATAAACAGAAAAATATGTACCTACTACTTAACTATGCACAATGTAATATTGAAAATGTTTTAAGTTAAAAATTATAATAAAATTCTCAAATTTCGAAAATAAAATATGGATATCATTATTCATTTGTATGTTTTAAGTGTTTAAATTTTAAAATTTGAATCAGAGTACCTCGATTAATAATTATGAACTATTGGTGATTATAATATTACCTATATCCTACTATCCTACAGATGACAAACTTTTTTTATTTTTTTTTATTTATTAACAAAATTATAGTACGTAATTACCTAATATCTGGTTCTAACATTATTTAATAACAATTAAAAGGAAATCTGTTCAAAAAATATTTGAATGAGCGTTTATTTAGTTTATTACATTATTTGTTTATAACACAATATTATTATATTTTATAACAAAAATTTATTATTTTTATGTTGGTTTTAATAGAAATCGTATAATTTTTAATGTTTTTATGAGTGTTTATAAAGCTTTTATCTATATAATACTAACTATTAAGTAATATTTTTACCAAATATTATAATGTATTTAATAGAATGTGTTAAAATGTAATTCATATTTTTTTTTTTTTTACGAGTACTTTGATTTCATAAAATATCCTAATATCGTACCTACATTACTTTATTTGTAGTAAACCAGAGTTGCGCTTAAATGTAGTTTTTCGATTATAATGATTTATTATTCCTTTTAAATACTATTCACGTAATTTGTCTTTCTATCTGTACTTTTAATATTTTATTAATATTTAATAATTTTATGTTTTATAAGAAACCAAATGCTTTTTTCACCAGTAAGTACAAACCCAATACGTTTAACATAATATAATATCCTTTAAGTGTGAAATCATTTATGATGATTATTATAGTTCGTGTGACGAGTAAAATAAATAAATAACTATTCATACATTTTCAAAACATAGAAAACACCTACGTGTAATACCTTCGATTAAATTGATTTTCACAAACAATTATTTGTAAGCAAGAAATATTAGAGAAAACGTGCGAGTGTTTGTTGTCGAAAATTGTACGAATCATTTATACTGGATTAAAACGTATATTTATATAATGTAATATATTCTTTGACGGGGTTACTTGTTAGTTGTATTCGTCGTGAGCTTTTATGAACGCTGTCAAACAACGATAATAGGTACTCTAAAAGGTTACCAAATCGATGAATTATGTGGAATGCTCATTTTTCTATCAGTGTTTTTTCTTCAGACTTGTTATTATAATAATTAATATTGTGTGCATTCATGGTACACGTATTCGTATAAATTATTAATAATGTTATTTTTTTTTATTATTCATAAATATTTCTACCAAAAAATAACCTCATTATGTCAACTTGATTAATAATCAATATTGCGTTATTTTGCAATTATTCATTTTGATCTATTATGAAATCAAAACAATACAAATTTACGAGCATAGTATTATGAGCAGTTAATGTTTATTAAAACTAAATTATGTTTTTTTTTTCATCATAATTTGTCATATTGCAGCCAGCTTATTATTGCTGCCTAATGTAGTATTACTGTCGAATTGTTATTTAGCGAAAAACAAATAAACAGCTATACCTATTCACGTTTTGGTACCTACATTTAGCTGATAAAATGAGTAAGATTTAAAAAAAAAATGTGTTTCGTATACGTTCTGTGCGTACACCATCAGAATAAAATAAAAATTTAAATATCGTTATTATATACGACGTAGTGGTGTAGTGAATGACGTATGTAGTGAGGCCATTTACATAATAAAAACATTATGTACTTTACATCACAAAGATCGTACACGATGTTGATCGTCATCTATTGATACTATTATCATTATTATTTATTAATACGATGACGACGATGAATTACAGATTTTGTACATAATAATATTATTTTGTTATATACTGATGCACATATTATAAATTTAGTGCCTAGTTTTCCGTGGGTATTAAAAAACGTATAAATTGAGATGCGCACGTTGTGATTTCTGGTCACTATACTCGCTAAACGAACGGGTAGTGTTACGCATATGATATTAATATTATATATGTTATAATACATGACACAGCTGTTTTTTATGAGCAAAGTCGTCTTGCAAATATTACTATAGCAGCACATAATATCGATATGATATACTTATAGTGAGTTTGGTGTAGATATGTAAAATAATGGTATAAGGTGTGTGTTGATATCTCAATACCTACTGGTATTTTGTATAATATAATTATTATTTGAACACAACAGCTGCGGGTTGAAGACGAAACGAATTTATCAAGTATGTAAGTATAAGGTTAAAAAAACCGGTAACACCGAACCAGTACAGTCGTATCTGAATATATAGCTATGTTTCAGATAAGTGATTACGGTCAAAATGGTACTTATACACAGTTGACGGAGATTATTATTATAGGTATACCAGCGTATATTACTAAAATATATCGGCATTATTTATTGGTGTATACTACCAAAAATATATAACTAGATCCACTGTAAACTTAGCGTAATTTCTAAGGAATGATCGTAGAGGTGTAGGTTTCAGTTTTAAAAGTTGAAGATACTTAGGTATATTAGTCATATTATTATAAGCTTAGAAAAATTTGTTTATTACTGTCTCAGTCACATAAATCTATCATGTATATTATTAATGGATAGGGCATAATACTATTCATTATAATATACACGGTACATCTATATAGTGTGTAAGAAGAGTTTATACTATAGTTACCACTTACCATAGTGGCATAGTGTTCAGGTATAATACGAATAAAGAAAAACATTTTAACAATTTGTTATCCCATCAATTTCGAATTCAACCAATTTCAACATTATATATTTATTTATTTTATTAATTTTGTAATAATTATAATAATAATATATTTCATCATATTTAGTGGTTTTAAAAGTTACATTCTACATTATCATTATTATCATTATTTAATATTCTCAGTGGTGATGATACCACATAACCTTAATTATTATTGTGTTCAACCTTATTTTGATAACTACCGTATGCTCTTCGATCACGCATATACCTAACCTTAATCTAACCTACAATTCATGGATGTACAATTTTATCTATGGGGTGCACATGCTACTTATTTTCTAAAATATAAATCTATGGCGGTATATTGTATTGTATCATCTTACAGTTTTTTAGCATATTATTATTCATGTATATGTGCACTTCAATATACGAGTTTTGACAATGGCTTCTGTTGGTTTACAGGACTCGACTGGTCAACCACGCGTACGGTATGTACTTCAAGGACCAGACTTACTATAGGGTGAGCAACATGGACGGCCGGATCGAGAACGCAGACCACCGACTAACGGACGACATTACGGCGTTCACGTCGTCCGTGGCGCACTTGTACTCGCACCTGACCAAACCTCTGTTCGACTGCGCGCTGATCGCGCTCACCTTGGCCAGGAGCAGCAAGCAAATGGGCGCCGCCGTTGTTCCAGGTGAGTTGATTCTCCTCCCCCTCCCCGACACTGATCCATAGTCATTACTCGCGATAACTGTTGATAGCTAAAAAAATATTCTAATAAAACATATCTTGCCACGGCCCGCGAGACTCCATTTACGATTTAACATAAATCATAATATCGTATAATACGAAACAAACCATATTAATTTATTTATTCGTATGACATACATAACACAGTACAGCATAACAGCAACATTATCGAGAGTATAGAGAAATCGGAATAAAATAAAAAAGAAGAATATAACCCGAAAGACTTCCTTACAATGACACCTCGGTGGTCTGGTTGGAGAAATTGGACATTGATTTGTGAAGAAAAATTCCTTATTACCATACTAATAATGTAGCTATGATATAGGTGCAATTAAAGATCCCAATTAGATGATTATGCAAGAAATCGAAAGATGAATGACTGTAAAAAAATGAAACACACTCAATAATATATTATATATATATATATATATTATATATGTATGTTTGTAAAACAGGTAAGTAATTTCGAATAGTATTCGCTTCAAGAAAATGTATGTATACATATTAAATTTTTACTTGACCTGGAATATAATATGACGTAGTGATAAATTATTATAGATTGAATATCAATGATATAAATAAGATAATATAGTATTTAAATACTATAAACTATAATTATTACAAATTAAAGTAAATTGAAAACGTACTAAATAGCAATGATCAAACTTCAACTTCAGTATATAAATTATAATAATTATCATATACCTAGTTAATAACAGTGCAATTTAAATCTATAAAAGACATAATATATGATGCATATTTGCGAAATTTGATAGTAATGGGTTATACTACTTCGGTGTAATATTCTCCGATATAACTAAGTATTATATTATTATTTATTATCACCATTGATTAAGTGTATTAAATAAAACAATAAAAGTTATTATATCAACTGCAATAACATAATATATACCTACTCGAAAATGTCCTTATGTCCGTTGTCCGTATAATACAGTATACGCACTGTGTATAACCGTGATGTATACCTACGCTGTATAATACGATATTTCAAGCGAATTTCGATTTTGCGAAACAGCAATCTTGCATATCGAATATACGACGTGGAGTTGCAATCTCTTCGCACCACGGATTCCAGCAGACGTCATCCGACCGTGTTCTTTAAACGTAAGTGTCAGCTACATACAAAAGCTACATAGTACTATTACGTTTTGTTTTGTTTTATTCGATTACGTCATTGCGTGCTAAGTACGGCTTAATAGGCATATTATTCAGCGTATAAGGCAATAACATTCTGCGATAAGTCTCATGCCGCGGTGAAACGCGAAATAGTGGCTGGTACCTACCTACATAATAATATATAGATACAAATAAAGAACACTTACACGCATTCTTGTGTGCGTGTAAATCTGTTGAACAACCACAGACATACGTACCTATGTAATTAATCATGTGGATCCGTGTTTGACATTGATTTCTTGTGCCATGGAGTGTGTCAATATTGTGTACCACTACTCACTAGAAAACCAATACCGTTTTGTCTTAAGAAAAAATTTAAAAATAGAATAAACTCGACCTCTGGTCTCCAAGGATTCGTCTCAAACTCAGTGTCCCATGTATCTCGATTATTTCGCGTCGAATCTACAATAACATACAGGGTGATTCTTTTATCAAACAACACTCATTACTTCAAAAACTATTGACTTTTTTCAATTTTTTTTTTTTTTTTTAAATTTTAGATCCATCTCGTTAGAGCTATATATATTTTTTAAATATCTTCATCCTTATATTTATCAGGTAAACCATTATCAACTTTTGATTTTCAAATGACAACCTATACTTAAAATGACATAAACTAAAAAGGCTATTTTTCCAATGAATTTTCACGTTTAAATTTTTAATTTTCGTTAATCCGTTTACAAGATATAGCCTCCCAAAGTTGGGTGGTTTTGGGTGGTGTTTGTGTGTTATAGGTGTATATTAGGTGGTATTTACACACGCATACCATATAAGTGTTGTTTGATAAAAGAATCACCCTGTATATATATACATTATGTTTTATTGTCTGCGTTCGGAAATCCCGTTGATTTTACAGCAGTACCAATGTAGTTTTCAGTTTATTGATAAAAAAAAAAAAAACCTGAATATAAAACAACATTCAATATCTATCTATGCTGCATGTATTGTCAACTTATTGTATTATGTACACACATATAGGTACCTATACCAATACGATTCTCCGTCGATGGAAGGATAAAATATTTTGTATTAGATACACCGTTTTATTATTTTTACACAATTATTATACGTGTCAGTGAGTCGTCTTTGTCTGTTTAGGTAATGTATTGTATTATACTTCGCGAATTCATTTGAATATCACACTCACGACACTTACCACGGATTTCCACAATTACGTTGTTTCGTGTTTACTTTGAACTTAGTTTATTATTGCATGACAAAACGATATTATATAAATCGTATATTCATTGTTTTTTTTTTTTTTTTTAAACTCTTATCAAACTCTAAATTCCACATGACTTCTGTAATAGTATTATCTACATAATATTATTATAATTATACAAATAATTTAAATGAACATCGTGACATTGCGTAAACATTACATGCTCCAAAATATTATGTAGAAGAAAAAACATATATTTGAATTGTTAACATGTTAAATAATGATATATATATATATATATATATATATATTATATATATAATAACAAAGAATATCAACTGACACTTTAAAATAAACGACAACAAATGTTCTGATATCAGTCGGAAATTGTATCATATACCTAAGTAAAGATGTATAATCAACGTTTCAATCCATATTTATTATAAAAATTATGTTCCTTGGTTATTTTTTTTTAAATAGATCTCGAGCTCAGAAACTATTGTCAATAGCTATTTTAAAGGGGGTGTTTGATTTGGAACACGTTTATGTGTGATAAGGATTTGTCTGTAAAAACCCGGGTGGTTAAGTTAGTTCGGTGATGGCACTCATAACATATTTGTGGCTGAAGTCAGAACTGCATCACACTAACGTTTCTCAGTTTTATCTATTATCTAGTAGCTGAGATGTGAAACAAAAATTCATAAAGAACTTAACATTATGAAGGTGTGTTGAACGCTCGCCGATCTATTAGCGCAGTCAATAAATATTCACTGTCAGCATGAATTGTTGTTGTTCGTACAACATAATATGACTAATATGCCGATTTCGTAAATTTTAATTAATGATTAATTAATTTTTGACTGACGACTAAATTGACACACACACATATATTATTAGAATAAATTAACGCTATTGTTTCTTTAGATATGATATTATACCTGTCTAGTGCCTATCCTAAGTGAGGACGCCCACTGCAGTTTTTATAATTTGAATTGAGTTAAATCTGAATGTGAGTTTTAATTTGATTTAATTTTTATCTTATAATCTGTGCATCAGTTCATAGATTAAAAAAGATTTTATTAGCAATAATTTACGACACATAATAATTATTGATGTTAAATATGCTCAATTGTGTGTGCGCAATTTGCATGCGTTGCTGTGACATAATACATAATGTGAACGCAGGTCCCGATTGAAAAAAAAACCCTTTCTTAATAATGACTTTCACTGAAACAGGATTTTAGGCCATTCGCATCCTGAAAGATTACGCTTATATTATAAGTTCAAGCTGGTGTTTTCGACACCATCTGCAGCCTTTCATGTTTCGATTATTTCTGTTACCGAAAATACTACGACTCACCGTGTCACAACACACGTTGTAACGCAATTAAATATTAACTAAACAACAGTAAAATATAATCATTATTTGATTAAATCATTAATTATTTATGAACCCTTTTTTAAATACAGTTTAATTTGAGAAGTAATTAATATAATGAACGTATGTATGTTTTGATTCTTCTCTTACAAAAAACTCGTACATGGTACATCCACTAGGTATATCAACATTCAACATATAATATATAATTATTATTTATTAATTACTTTATACATTGAGTACATGACAGTTTTTTTTAATACAGGGATTTGGATTTTAGCTAGGAGAGGCTAAAATTTAAAAAGTATAAGGAGGATTTTTAAACGTTTTTACGTTTGCGCGAGGCTATGCCACCTAATACCCCTAATTACGTGGACGTGGTTAAACAGATTATAAAACTAACCTATAACTACAAGTGTAAAATACAATGTAAAATCATCTTCAAGAATTTCCTGTAGAAAATAGTGTTTTAATTTTTAAATCCACGCCTATAATACTTATATAAAATAATTGAATGTTAATTTTGTATCTATATGTTTATAGAGTGGGTTTGAACTATGTCCTACATCAAGCACCATGCATCTACGCATGAGATACGTTTAATAGATCAAAATTTCTCAACAATTTTTTAATTTTGTAAAAACCTAATTCACCCTCCATCCTCTGGGTTACAAAACATTTTGTGTTTCTTTTTAATGATAATTACAAATATAATTTTTAAATAAATATCAAAATTAGCTGAGTTGGAAAACACGTTGTTCTAGATTTGCCAAAAATACCGTAGGTATTAGCGGTTAGATTAACGTTGACACTGGTAGTAAATAAATTACGGATATTATTATCGAAATTTTCAATATACAGCCACTCCTATATATGTCGCAGATGAATATATTATATCGAAGAGTAATTTTATAAGATGTTTCTTCAACGAATTGGAGGATGACTTATATGGTATATGCCTGTAAGATCGTAAGAATTATTTTTCTAATTGTTTATATAATGCTACACGATCTATAATAAAGGTATTATATAAAATCACTGCAATAATATAATCGATTAATCATTTGCCAAGTAGGTACACATAGATCACCAAATGTTTATAATTTTTATTTTTTACAAAATATATAATTTTGATAAATAATATAATAGCAACAGAAACGTATTATTGAGGTTCAGAGTAAGAAGTGATCGAGTGCTAACTGCGGTTATTTGATGATTT
This sequence comes from Diuraphis noxia, assembly GCF_037042655.1. Classification (NCBI taxonomy): domain Eukaryota; kingdom Metazoa; phylum Arthropoda; class Insecta; order Hemiptera; family Aphididae; genus Diuraphis; species Diuraphis noxia. The sequence continues at coordinate 57,465,015 of NW_028301714.1, read as the reverse complement.
TGGTATTATTTTCTACACCCTGCAATTTGAAACTAAAAAGATTAAAACAGCCAGAAACCCAATGTATAGGAACTGTTTCATTGTTAACAACTAATCCGTTAAATAGCAGGCACATTTAAATGATGTAGTTGATGGCATATCACGTGTCGTTTATAAATACGTATATTATTCTCGAACATACATATCATTGCGAAACCTTCAAGAAAAAACTGATTCACCAGACTAATAAAATTCAAGGCCTGTAAAATATTTAAGAGAAAAAAATACAATAAATAGAATTATAATCATTAGATGTTCGTCCTTCTACGCGTATGCTGCTTAAAGTTGCATACTATCATACATTTATTGAAGTACAAAATAATATCCTTCAGTAGATTTTCGATCGTTTTAACTATATACAATATTATATTTCTAGATAATGGATGTGATGAATTTTTGAATAGGTAACTATCAGTTAATGCTACGAATTGATTTATGTAAAACCAAAATAGTATTAACTATTTTTTAAATATTTGTAAACATATTAAAAAATATTTAATGATATGCTATGTCATATAAACTGCAAACATTTATATACAATTTTAAGTACAAAGAATAATAGTAGTAAATAATGTATATATATACAATCAATTATGAACTATTATCAGTAATAATACGTATATATTTTATTGGAACGTATAAATATGTATATTGATGACATCAAAGATGATGGGGAGAGCTTGCAGGCCATTGCACTGTTATTGTTACAGTCATCTTTTAATAGCAAGTAAAAAGTCTTGATTTTATTTAAAATGTTATCTCTCTCCCCTGCTTTCGGACATCACACCATAAGAGCATTGAAAGACAAATGGGTAAATGTGCAGTGTTCACTGGCTGCATGTTATTATTGAAACGATGAGCTGTGACTCAATTACAAATGTAGTTGTGGTCAATATCAGTATTAATATACATTATTTATGAATGTCTGATAAAGTTCAGTCATAGCAGGTACCTGGTACCTATATAGACGAATTTAAAATATGTTTTTATGAGTATTAGACACGTCGTTTATAGAAGTCTAAATAATACGAATCTTCATCTTGTATACTATAATTTACTATAATTTTAAAATCGTATGAATACAATAATGTGGTTAGAAATATTTAATGTTGAGTGTGATACATATTTATGTTCTATTGATAAACAGCATGATGATTTCACTAAAGTTTTAGTCGTCTATGGTCAATTTTAGACTTCTAGTATCTTTATGAGGTAGGTACCTATGCATAATTATTTCAACCTAGTTATGTTATGTATAAATTGAACACTTTTTGCAAACATACTTAATTTTTCGAAAGAATCTACATGACAATAAGGATATAATAATTTTTTTTCATTAATATTTGGATGAGCCACAACAACATAGCTAATTGGCTGTATATAAAAAAAAGATTAATATGTTTTGAATTGGTATAATATCATATAAGATTATATAAACTGGTAGATTTTATAATGATATAATATATACTCATATAATTCACCTTAAACTTATAAAATGTTTTAATTAACTCAATTCATGATTAGATATAGCTCTTAAAATTATGATAATATATTTCCTATACGTTACACAACATAATATACCACAAATAAACAGAGACAAAGAATAATAAGGACTTTCAAGTTTACCATTTTTTTTTTTTTTTTTTTTTGTTAGACGATTTAAAAATGTTATGATAGAAAAATAATAATATTTAAACGTTATCTAACCATTATTTAATCACTCACAACTTATAAAATAATATGAATTCGCTAATTGAATAGCAACGAAAAAAAATCTAGAATTTTTTTGACAAATATCTAGAGTGGGTGGTGCAAAAATGTTAGATGTGAATCAAGAGACAAAAAAAGTTCAAGCTTTGTATCCCCATATTATGTATTTGGAGTAGGTATATCATTACTAATAAAAAGAGCTGGAAAAAACACATGGCCACCTACTTACTATCGTACTTTACATGTATGACAACGACAGACAACCCAATTACAATAACTTAGGTTCAACTGCAGTATATTTACCTTAATCGTCAAATAAAAATAAAATATTTATGTACAGTATTTTAATGAAATTAATGTTTTTCTAAACTAGTTTTACTGCAATCGACCCGATATTGCCCATAAAACTAGTTATAGGAATACTCTCGCTTAACAGAAAAACTATTTTTAAATAAAGGAAGTGAATTGTTGTAGGTAACCAAACTTAATAACTTAGTGTTTGATTGCAAAATCCACCAAGGTGTTTTTAGTCAGAATTTATTATATTCGTAAGAACCTATATACTATAAATGAAATAATTTACATAATTAATATACGGTTTGTAATTGCTATTCGATTATCGTATTGATTACTTTAGAATAAAATGTAATAAAAAAAAAAGACATATTTATATGAAATTAATTTCGTGGGAATCAAGTGATTTCTTATTTAGTTTCCTCCGATAACTAACAGTATCATAATAATATGTCATGTGTAAATAATTGTAATTTTACTGAAATATTTTTCGTGCATGATAAGAATAAGAATAATATATTATAACGGCCAAACCTAACGAGTAAATAAAAAAAAATCTAATGATTAATATCATTGATATTATGTAGGTAAATATCAAGTCAGAGTTTTAATAAGGAAATCAATCGAACTACAAAAAAAAAGAAATGAATTCGTTTTTATCTAAATGCAAAAAAAATGTCTAATATATAATATTAATATAAGATAAACAAACTTTATGTAACAATTTAAATTTAAAAAAAATTATTTTTCAGAGAAATTCTTACAGACATCATAATTATTGATTCATGCGAATAAAATGTTATATATATATATAAAATACTCTGTAACGACACGCCTATAAGACTTTAACAACTTATTCCCTACTGCAATAAAGGTTTAAAAAAATAGATCTGACTATCTGAGACACAATAAGAAACCCTTTGGTTTAACACATTGCAAGTTTAAAGAAACCTTTCAACGTATTATATATAACTGTATTTAACAATTGAACTTCGATGTAAAAAAATATATATAATACTATTTGCTTACATGCAGGTACGTAACTATTTACGTATAATAGGCAATAGGAACTTGCCTATAACTACAAAATGTTGTATAGTACACTTATTATACACTATTTCTATCATATTATCACCGAGGCAAATGATTGTTTTGTGATGGAAATTTTTCATTGAATTCTGAATTTCTGAATATGTTTACAATTATGATATTATGCTAAAAGACTAAAAAGAAACAACTTATTTTTGACTACCATTTATTTTTATATAATAATAATGAGTAATGATTATAAAAAAATAAATAATTGTAAACCTTTAGGTAATTTAAAATAAATATATACTAAAATGTTGTAAAATTATTTATTATATTTATTATTATATAATTGTATCTTACTAAAATGTAACTCTATAGTGGCCCGTGTTGTCGAAGCGGAAATTTATTTGTGTAAATTTCAAGATCAATAAAAAATAAATAAATAAATAAATAAATATAGACTTTTTCTAAGGACATTTTATACCATTTACCAAATCTCATCAACTAATATGAAAAATGAAAAAGTCATTCACAATTAGATCTTAACGTATTTTTAATAATACCATTGATAACTAGGTCACTATCGTACCTATACTTACCTATCTATTAAAAATAAATAAAAATATGATAATTACACGACCATTGAACTTTCACATGTCGTTATTTTTTAGCACTCTTCAGTGTTTATACACTGCCAAAATGATATAAATACACACTCGTTTATAAAGTCTAAACTTCTGGGCATACATAATATATATATATATATATATATAATATATAAATACAGCCTCAGTGTCGTGTAAAACATGTTTTTCGGGTGAGGCCCAGCGACATTTTCTCCGCCTATACCTATATTCTATGTGAAGTTACCTACCACTTACGACCCCCCTAATGATCTATCAATTTACTTGTTTTAGTTTTAGTATTATTCCAAGTGTTATTATCTTTATATGTATATTATTTAAACGTGTATGAGTCATTGAATATTTTTAATTATAGCTAGGTACATAATTTGAACAAGTCCATCTCATTATAGCTTTATGGTAGAGTAATGATAGGTATTTTTATTCGTAAACTGTTTCATTTTAATAAACAATCGTTGCACTCGATCGCTGTCATTCGCAGACTACAGAAATTTTGCGAAAAAACCCCTAAACACAACAAAAATTGCAACATTATAAAATACTTCCAAACATGCAATAACAGTCGAATGTGGACAAATTTATTAATATATTATATTATGTAACAGCTGGATTAGCCCCATCCATAGTTTTATATGTATAATAATTGTTCAAAAGTAGGTAGACATTTTCCTATTGTACTTGTGTTATTGAATAGACATTTATTATAATTTAGTAAATATTTTAATTATTTCATATCCACGATACTAAACAACCTGATAACCTGTGTTTTAAATCAAAGACTTATTAGATCATTTTTATGTCTATATGACTATATGATATAAATACTTATGGAAATACATAGCTTAAACACTTATGTACGTCGTGATGGCGTAATATACTCTCTGAATCTCCGACAGCTAAATTCCTCTGAAGTTACTGATAGTAAGTGGCTCCTCTACCTAACCGGGGATAAGCATCTCACATTTTTTTTTCATATATTATCTCTGTACGTTGTAAAAAATAATGGCTATTTAATCCGTTCGTGTACAACTAATCGATTTTTATTTTTATAAATAATAAAACAAACGGCATGGTTCGATCCCCTGCCAACGAAAACATTTTTGCACCATTTTTTATTTATTTATTTATTTTATTATTTGCTTGCTTATAATTGACATAAAATATTACAATTTATTCATTGCTTACTACTTAGTCATCATATTGATTCAATTATTGATTTATTATCTGTGTAAAAATTATTTCATAACTAGTTATACAGGGTGTCTCACAGAGATCTGACATTCTGACAAATGAAATAACATTTGTTCTAATCAATATTTAAAAAAAAATTTCTTTTAAATATAATTCATAGACACTTGCGCTCCATTTTTAGAATACATTTTTTATTTATTGATACTGAAAATAAAAAACTTAAAAATTTATAAAATTTTTTTTCGAAATATTCAATATAGCCAATTTGTAAACCTGATTTAAAAAAAAATTCATATGGTAAAAACACTTATATAAGTCAAATAGCTGATTTTTTTTTTTTAAATATCAATATTTTCGTTAAGTAAATTACGATCTAGTTTATGTTAGAAACCTTGTAATTTCAAATAATAATAAAGTTTTAAAAAAATATTTTATAAGAACATTTTTAAATAAGTGCATGTTAAAATATAATTTTTTTTTTTATTGTATTTATTTTAGTAATATGTGATGTATAAACTATAAATTACTATAATTTACCTAACGAAAATATTGATATTTAAAAAAATTGTAAAAAATCAGCCTTTTGACTTAAATAAGTGTTTTTACCATGTACATTTTTCTAAAAATCAAATTTACAAATTGGCTATATTGAATATTTCGAAAAAAAATTTATCAATTTTTAAGTTTTTTATTTTCAGTATTAAAAAATAAAAAATGTATTCTAAAAATGTAGCGCAAATGTATCTATGGATTATATTTAAAAGAAATTAAAAAAAAATATTGATTAGAACAAAAGTTATTTCATTTGTCAGAATGTCAGATCTCTTTCGGACACTCTGTATATAGACTAGAACTTAGAAGTATAACACACTTACTGTTTGTTAGTTATGTTATAGACTATAGATAGTAGAACACAATAATAGTATAATCTATACTTTTACTATAGATTTTACCACGATACTAACATTTTCCATCACACTGTAGTACCTACTACACTGACTGCACCAGTGCATATTTTTATGTTCCATTGGCAAGATTAATGTGCATCAAGTGAAATTTTTATGTTTCACGTCAATGCACTACGCCAATTTTTTGCACCCAGTGCAATGATAAGTACCACAATACCGATTGAATATTTTATTATCGTTATATATCGGTGATAAACTGATAAGTATAGATTTAATGCTTCATTTACACTTGCACCAGCCCGCACTAGGACGATTATCAGTGAACTGTACTACTGCCACCTTGGTGCAAAAGTGCAGTATGGTGAAAAACGCTAAAATTTAAATGTACCTTCTACAATACAGTTATTAATCATAATAATTAGTTTATTACTTAAAAATTCATAACTTAATTTTTAATCTGCATGGTAAATTATATACAGTCCGTCCACCCCGAACACCGAACCATCGTTTTTGGTTGATGCATTACGAGCCTTAATAACACCCTTCGTCACACCACTATTGGTATTTTCATGTATTATGCCCTAACGTTGTCCGTTTGATTTAGTTATTACTAACGGCGTTATAATATAATATATAGCTCGTTTGTGGTTTATCCTTGGAACCTTTTCGCGTTTAAGGTGGGTTTCCACTACACGTGTTCGCGCAAATCCTTTGCTGTGATTGGTTGGTTGGGTTAGGTTACCAGTGGTAACTTACCACATGATTAACCACGTTACCGTGTTGTTGGACATCGTGTATTCCCACGTCACCGAAACCTAATTTGCCGAATCGACAAAGTGGGTATGAACCGTTGGACATAGCTGAACATTTTACGTGTACACGGCACACGCGCACACGCGTATAGTGGCCACCCGCCTTTAGATTAAATGATGATCGAATGAATGTTACACTTATTATCATATTATTTCTGTGGAAAATAAACCAATTCAGATTTATATCTAGACACGTCATAATAGCTCAAGAAATTTTTGTTTTTTGGACGAATATCGGAATATACGAGTATGTATATCAATATAATATCATACACAAAGAACCGAGCAGACACTTTATTAGTTTATTATTATTGTTATTTATTATATTACGAGTATGTGTTTATTATTATTATAAGGTTTGGATTTTGAAGTTATTTAGCATATTATATGATATATATTATATTTTTTTCTCATTAGGAACAGAGTATTACTGGAATAACCAGTATAATGTTGTCACTGCAGTATAGTACACAAAATCACCTTGACCTACTGTTTCAGGGATTACGCATATAAAACGGAACGAATAAATAATCTAATTGTATAATAAATATAAAAACCGATCGGGTTTTCACGTATGATATGATGTATGAGATAGCTCGTGATTCTTACCCGATATTTATTTATTTTTTCTACTTACCTTCCAAAATAATAGTTCTGAGGTGGTATATTATTAGGTGGTACTGAAGTTTGGCCAATCACCATGACACAACGAACGTATCTTTACAGCAGAAGTGTTATAATCATCATCGGTATAAAATAATAATATAATATATCTATCTATTGTACAATAATTAGGTATCGTCGTCGTCGATCGTTTGTAAATATATATTATTATATATATATTAAACGGGAATTGTAACTGCATAATCGGTTTTTTTTCACCGGAGATCCTTGAAAAAAGGTCCTTGTTATATCGGGACATGTATAATATATGTATACATATTATTCGTGACGTAGAAATGGTCGTAACTATCGATTACATTCGCTTTCGTACATTGAAGACAGACCTCAAGCGATGATCCATAGAAATATGTAATAATATAAACGTATAACAATAACATGCTGTATCCACCATGAACCATAATAATTATATAGTTATTGTTTTTATAGTCTCGACTTTACAGGGATGATATTTTGTTCAAGATAGACGGTTGTTAGATCGCATATAGGCATATAAGTAGGTACAATTACGGATGCTCAAAAACGAGAAGAATTTCCACGAACAATATATACATATTATATAGGTTAATATTATAAACGTATAAATATTTTTTTCACTTTTCTCTTCTTTTATTAGGAAAATTTACAGTCTGTATTTGTTAACACAATATGTAAAAAAGATAATTTACATAAATATTATATTGTTGCACATATTAATATAAAACAACACACGAAACACAATATGAGGAAGTCATCCAGTGTTGAAACCCATCTGACATACATTTTTTTTTCAAATTTCTAAGATTCAATCAATTTATTAAAATACTTAGATTGGTACATAATCTAAAATCCATTTTTATAGTTATAATCACCTATAATCTATAATCCATATGTATACATTATTTCTTTGAAATATTATATATGTATTTAGTGTGATTTGTGGCTTGTTTCCCCCGGATTAACTCCTTGACCACCTTGAATCCACTCCTGATCAACTCATAAACATAAGGGTGGAAATAATAAAATATATATTAGGATTGTGTGCAACTTACATTTTCTAAAAAAGTTAAAAATACTTTTCCAAATAATGAGTGTTCATACTGTTAAAATCTAGTTTAGATCAAAAACCGCTTCTAAAACAACCAAAGTCCTGTCAGATGTTCCAAAAGGTGGTCTTCTATCCCCACTGCTTTTCATCTTATTTATAAATATTGTTTTGAAATTTGTAAACTTTTACTATTTTCCGATGATATGAAAATATTCTTGCCAATTCAATGATACTATACTTCTCTGCAACATTATTTGGATCAATTTTATACCTGGTGTTCATTAAATGGCATGTCTTTAAATACCTCTAAATGTGTTTGCACATCCTTTAATCGTTCTAGATTCGTATTAACTGTAAGTATATTATTGAAGGCATTTCTTTAGAATCTGTCAGTCAAATTCGAGATCTAGGTATTATCCTTTAATGCTTATATGTTAATTCAATTTATGGTAAAAGTCTACGAGTTTTAGAGTTCATTAAACGCATCTGCTCTAAGTTTAATGATGTTTCATGTATGAAGGTACTGTATTGTTCACTAGTAAGATCATTACTCGAATACGGCACAGTTTTGTGGAATCCAATAATTTTAATTATTAAATCAAAAAAATTCAGAAACATTTTCTGCCATTTTCTGATTTTAAAACTAAATATACTTTTCATAGCATGAATGATATTGCGAATTTTGCGGGCTTCAAGTCACTGAAATCAAGACAAATTATGTTTGATGTAACTTTTATTTATAAAATCTTGAATGGTGTTATCAACTGCTCTGAGTTTTTACGAAAAATTGGTCTTAAGATACTCTCTTTTATCTCTAGATTTAACCTTTCTTTTTCAATACCTCATTTTAATAACAACTACTTAAGTAGTCCGTAGTAAAAATAGTCCGGTATGTCGCCTACCAATTACTTGTACTCGTAAAAATTTATCATTATTCAAGACGACAGTATTATGATGATAGGGTATTATATTATGTGTGATGTTTGGTGCTAAATCTTGTGATATGAACAGATACTTATAAATATGAAAATATATAAGAAACTAGATAGTCCCTTTTTTATGTTATTAAGAATGGGATAGTTCCCTAGTGATATCGAGTAAATTGAATGATATGGATAACTTGTAATCGGCACTCGTAGAATGATAATGATTAATGAATAGACACGTCTTATTACTCTTATAAAATCTGATCTCAACATTTTGAAGTCAAATATGTTCATGGTCACGTCGATTATAATATGATAATATAAAATTATAATCACAATCTAATGACATACGAGTATACAACTTAAAATATGTATATTTAAATTCAAACAATATATAAGTAATTCAAATAACTTACTGTTTAGAACGAATATAGGACCTATACAGAGTGTTCCACGGAGATCTGACATTCTGACAAATAAAATAACTTTTGTTCTAATCAATGTTTAAAAAATTGTTTTTAAATATAATGCATAGACCTTTGCGCTACATTTTTTATACTAAAAATAAAAAAATAAAAATTGATAAAAATATTCGAAACATTGAATATAGCCAATTCGTAAAAATTACTTTGAGAAAAATTTATATGGTAAAAAAATGTATTCAAATCAAATGGCTGATTTTTTGCAATTTTTTTTAATACAAATATTTTCGTTAAGTAATTTACGGTGTGGTAGTTTATGTCAGAAATATTATAATTTCAAAAAATATAAATTTATCTAGAAACATACAATATTCAAAGATATTTATTGGAACAAAAGTTATTTCATTTGTAAGAATGTCAGATCTCCGTGGAACACTCATCTGTATATAGAAACAAAAATAAACTCTTCTAAAAAATGTAGGACCTTAGGGTTGTTGTAGAAGGAGGTGGGTTGTTAAAAATTTTAATTATTTAAATAAATTGATATTCCATCATTGTATTTGGAAAAACTATACTGGAAGTGCATCTGTAAACCACAACTATACAAAGTACATGAACATTGCGCATTGATACCTTTCACCGTGTGCGTTAAGATATAATAATAAAAAGTAGGTCAGCATTTCGGTGATGAATGTTTGTCGATCGTCCCTTCGGTCCTCGGACAGGATATTGTAAATTTGCTGTATTCGATTTGAATGCAATGATTGCATTCGATAAAAAACGATTCGAGTGGACGATGGAATCTTTTTTATTTAATTTTATTCGTTTCTATGGTTATAAGCAAAGCGTTATAAGAACAGCTTAAGAACGATTTATATAAATAGGCAATTAATATAATTATAATTATAATTTATAATTTATAAAAATGAAAAAGAAAAAAGAAAAGGCCCAAAGGTCGCTCAAATGTTTTACTATGTCTAGGTAAGGCTAATATAATTAAACAACCCAAATTTCAAATTTTTACGAATGTTTTTAACCGAATTACAACAAAAAAACCTTAAAATTAAAATGTCTATAAATAGCTCAAAAATTGCTAGAATTTTCCGAATTTTAAACCGTAAGAAACAAAAAACATCTCTCGTAATTTTTCATTTTAAAGTAATATTTCTGGTAGAAAACGTCGTCCTCGTCTGTAATTATTTTATATTATAAAATCGTGAAATCATACGTTTTTCTCCTTTAACCGCTTTTATTTCGAGTACCGATTAGAAAATCGAAAAATGACCTCTCTAAAGTACCAACTCAAGAACATTATCTTTCAGAAAAAATGCTACATTTGATACTTTTGAGCAAGTTTAGACGGAGAAAAAGTGTTTATTTACAGAATAAAAAATAAATAAACATCATTGTAAAACCAATACATTCCTCGCTCCGCTCAGAATTTAAAATTAAAAAATATTGTTTCGCTTGTGTGGAAAAGCTACGCATAACAATCGCAACGGTTAGGCCTTCAATACGTTGGTTTATCGTCTAAATAATTTAATTCTCTGATTTCGTTATTCGTCAATTATTATTTAAAAATGCAGTAGAACTAAATTATAACGATGTGTCGATGTATAGTGTTCCTATTTAATAATATTATATAGAAATATCTTCTTATCAAATACTTAATATAAATTCAGTATTATATTTTTTATATACTTACAATTCATTGTACATGCACTGCATTGTCATGTACTATAAATTTGTTTATGTCTTTTATTATTTCCTTATAACGATAGGTAACGTTAGAATTATATTGGTAAAAGTGATAAATTGATACGACGTACGTAAAGATGGTGTTTATGAATGAGAATGTATAGTTTCAACTGTTTCAAGTGTGAACTATAAATTGCACATACATAATATGAAAATTTACAAACATTAAGATTTTATTTAAACTTACACGACATTGTACCATAAGCACTACTATTAAATAGTTGTTTTAATATACATTTCACAACTTTTTATTATCTATAATAATTATTCGCAGTAAATTATATAGTTGTACTGAATAGGAGTATAATATCATGTATCACCTATATATCAAAACTCATTTAGACTTATAAGAAAGATACTCAATATGTATATATAGTTATAGTATTTATACACATCCGAAAGCAATAATATTATTATTATACATTCACGCGCATAACGAACCACAATATTATTTCAATATCGTTAAATTAAAATAATATTATCTGATATTAAAACCGTCGTATGATACCAAGCAGTTGCAGCATGCATAATCATTTTTTGAAAATTATTCTGTAGATAATTTGAAGTAACAATATTTTCGAAAAATAATACGTTTAACTATCTTTGTTCATATCTACCATATTTTTTTTATTTCTTTATTATTTTGAAATATAATTGGTATATTATTTTAATTCTGTGTCCTGAAACAGAAAATTTTCTAGTGACTCAATTAATTTGATTTTTATAAACTGAAATTCTCGGGAAATTATTCTGTTTTGGAATATGAGATCAAAAATGTATGTTAAATGTTGTATAAGTATTTTGGCGACGTTTCTCATTGTTTCTATCCGCGTGGTATATTATTAACCATGGTATTTTTTTTACTTTGTATAAGTATTATATTATATCATATACGTAATTTAGGGATAAAAACAAAAAAATATGAACTAAATAAATATAGTAATTTATAAGTTTCTAGAACATACTATACAAGTGAATTCAATACTAAAACCTTACGACAGAAAATTGTCCATGCGTGTATCCAATGAAAGAGAAAGTTTCGAGACACAGCGCAGGTCGTGGGATCATCTAGTGCTATAGATATATTATGATAAATGATTCGAATAGTCGGGCACTACCTAACTATACCTCCACAAAAGCGTTTTGCTTACTTACTTGTACTTACTAACCGTTTATAACATTGTATTATTATTACGAGGCATGCTCATTGCTCGTCTACTGCACCTGAAGCCAGCCAAATAAAAATGAAAACTTTACGCATTTCCGGCACGTAGTCGAATTACGGAAAAAACAATGTACGTAATTAAATGTTTTCGAACGTCCGTATATTATTATTATAATCAACGTATACAAAAGTGTACACTGAAAATGATAATTATATTATTGTGAAATTCCAACATCAGACAACTTTATATTGTATCTGCATTTTGCACGCCAATTTTATTTTAACCGTATCGAACTTTGGTTAATAAAAGTAATAAAACGCCAAACACATTTAAAAAACCAACGATAAAAATTTAATGCTGTATGCGACCTGGCTTGAAACCGTAACTATTAAAAAAATCGATCATGCGTGTTTGTTTAGACGTATTCAAATATTATTTTATAGGTATACTTAAAATATAGAATTAGAAAAAAGCTTACCATTTTTGGGATCGTGTTTGTAAAGCTTTGTGGTAAACATATTTGGCTCGACATGTCAAACCCCGTTATAAAGGTTAAATGTCCTATTTTACCCGTTGGATCTTTCGTCAATACTGTAAAATATCATACTGTATCATACATATAATATGTCATATTTAGTAAAAATAGAATGTTTTAATCTAACGTCTTAATTTATCCTGTCGTTTCAGGACCCTTATTGGCCATCGTCGTCATCAGCATCACCGGGCAGATACTGAGAATGCTGTCACCAAAATTCGGTTCCTTAGTCGCTGTGGAAGCAGACAGGAAGGCTTACCTACGTCACATTCATTCCAGGGTCATCACGAATGCCGAAGAGATCGCGTTTTACGGGGGTCACAAGGTAAAAAACAATAATTCATTCCGTAATTGTAAACAGCGTAATAGTACTATAAAAATATGTACTCGTATCTTTTAAAAAAATGCTCCTAATATTTATAATAATAAATAACCATATTTCGAAAAATCTTGACATTTCAAATAATATATTCGAATTGTTTTAGAGCTGTTTTTTTTTTATTCGAATACCTATGTATTTGGATTGGAAAATAATAGTGTTTTTTTGTTTTGCACGATTGCACTTACCTACTTATAATATATGTTTATGCATATATATATATATATATATATATTTACGCTGCAATGTGCTGTAATACTTAATAGTAATAATAAAACGAATGTGTTCACAGCTACAGCACAATTGTCGGGTATAAAATGTATACATACTTACGATCGATCTTATTAATTAAACGCAAAACATTATATTATAATATCGTTCTGCAGTGGCTAGCCTTGACACAGGACGAATGACGATTATTCAGCAGTGCTGTATGGTAATCTGACGCGGGTTATCGAACCCCGGCCGATTTCATACTAAAAGTATTAAAAGATAATAAGGTTCCTAAATATATTAAAATTATTACATGTATACCTACAATAATAACTTCAACGTTTACGCGAAATGTGCCATTATTAAAATTATTAAAATATATCTATGGTGTAAACGAGTTTTTGACGGTTTTTAATATCCCTATTATACTGTCATTTGGGTGAAGGTCGCCGGGTACATATTATTTTTAAATGAGAATAAACAACCGCCCTGGTTTTCAAATAAAAAAAAAACGAATAAAGTTTAATATACGTTTCAAGTTCCTAAGTTATGGCTTTAAAAATAACAATATCATATATTTTTCTATGCGATGAACATAAATATTTTGAATTTTGAAGAAGAAATAAGAATAATCAGTAAAGAATTGATAATTGAAATCCATTTATTACTCAACCTGTTCATTTGACTTCCTCAAGATTATTATTATCTTGCATGTAACAGAATAAATTATGCTTTTTAGTTTACATTATACACAGATTCTTATTATTTTTAACATCTGATATTCTGGTATAATGAATATCGATAGTGACCACTAAGAAAAATGTGAACTTAATAAATTATTGTTGTTGTTTCTTTTCTCAGCACATATTTGTAGTTTTAGTGAATGTAATATAATTTAAATTAACTTTTTCATAAGATCGTTTTGGCGATCAATTTTAACACACTTTTCGTTATTATTTTCTGGTTACAGGTGGAGATGATACATTTGCAAAACGCCTATCAGTCGTTGGTCCGACACATGAACGCGATTTTCTCACAAAGATTGTGGTACGTGGTCCTAGAACAGTTCCTCATGAAATACGTATGGAGCGGAACCGGAATGGTCGTCGTGTCGTTACCGATAATAACTAGCTCAAGAGTAGCAGGTAACGTACCGGAGTGGCGATTACGCACACAAATCCCCAATGTCATAAGATATCCACATTATAGATAAAATTAAAAGTCGTAACCGGCTTATATTGTATCTATGTATACCTATTACCTAACTTATTTAACTACACAAAAAAAATCACGTCAACAAACTAGTCCAAAAATATCGCAATTACCAAACAGTCCATTCAGGTCTGGGGTTCATCGGAGCAGCGTGTGCAGAAATACGAACTACCAATAATAATATCATGATTTAATGACTCTTTTTTAAGTTGTTGACAGAACACGATTTCGTGTAATTATCTATTAAACAACGTCCCACGCAGAATTATTTTAAAGTTTTAAACATTTTAATGAGGCGTCAGACGACTGTAAAAAAAAATGTGTAATTTTACGAAAAACATCCATTTCATAAGTCAATGACCAATGTTTGTATAGTAGAAATACATTAAAAGTATTTAAAAATTTCTAATTTGTCCTAATAAAATGGTCATAAAAGTAAAATATCTAAAAAATCAATATTATAAAAAGTTTATCGATTTTTATTTTGAAAAAACACAGTGTCAGCACTGCAGTCATGAAAATATTATATTGAAATGTTATGAAAATACAAATACAAAATCATTTCATTAAGTGCAAGAGTAGATTAAGTTGGGTCGGAACTTATACAAAAATGACTGGATTATCTATGTCATACTCTAATTTTAATACACTGCCGGGTATTTAGCGTAATATCGATTTCTCATTTAAAACACTATTCAGTACCTACAACAATTGATTATAAATAGTTACTGTCTGTGTTTATAATCAATTTTACTGTGTCATTGGCACACGCATTTACCATACTGTTTGTCACTTTCAGAACTCAACGATTCTCCCGACGGAGGAGTTAGCGAGCGGACTCAATACCTGACCACGGCAAGAAACCTGTTGGCTTCTGGGGCTGATGCCATCGAGAGATTAATGACTTCGTATAAGGTATATATTAATATTTTATTCTTCTTATAAAATAAAATATTAAACTGCAATCGTCGAATGCCTAAAAATTTAGTACATACCTACCTATGGAACTATATTAATGATATTCTGCGTGGTTCAGAACTTGTAGTTATAACAAGTGCATAATATTATATTATACCCTCAAAAATAAATTATAATATGCACAACAAAATACGCTTTTGATTAATGTAAGAAAAAGGTTTTTTTGTTAGGATATGAGTGAAATACGAGTTAGTATTATAAATTATAATGATACTAGGTCATGAAACAATTAACTAAAGTTATCTGCAGTTGACTCATCATTTTCTGTGATGATAAATAAACAAAAGTCATTTTTGATCACAATATCATATTATTGTTTTTATTATGGATTCCCTCGATAAATGACACGGAAAATAATAATGATTTTTACGGACGACAAATTCATCATTATAATTTTAAGACCTTCGGATTTAAATAGGTTATCTAGCCGATAAACATTTAATTCGTTTTTTTTCCTACTAGCCCCTAATAAAATGGACCAAAGCCAAGTCAAAAAAAAAATAAAAACCATGAAAAGTATGACATTTTTAAATTATGTGTACTGGCCTTAAAATTATCCATCCTTGCACTCCTTCATTTTATGTTTAATTTCATCAGACGATACGGATATGAGACTGAGCGACTGCTATATTATTATTACGAGTCTCTAGCTTCGAGGATGATGACGTAACAACTAATAGATTTTCTTTTTTACTTTATATTTATATAGGAAATTGTTGAGCTCGCCGGCTACACGTACAGAGTAGGCGTCATGCTTGACGTGTTCAATGACGTCAGCAAGTGTAAGTACCGCCGAAACGGTTTGGCCAGCGGTAAAGTACTCAAGACGTTACCGAAATTGCACTACAACAAGGATGGACAACTCGTGATTAGAGGTAAATCGCTATTTCGGCGCTTGATTATGAACAGACAAATAATAATAATAGCAACGTAACAATAATAATATATTGCGGCGACCGATCCGATTGTTTTTCACTTCGGGAAGGTAGTCGATACTCCACCTAGGAAATAATTGTTAGTTCCACGCGTTTTACGGGAAATGACGATGTGACGGTAGGTATTTACTTTTTCTTCGTATTATTCGTCTTAACTCGTTTTCGCACCAAACGAGACTGAAGTGGTGTGTTTGACTACCGCCGATTATCTGATAGAAACTTATGCCGCTACTATAATATATTATTATTATTATTATTATTCATCAATTGAATATCGGTTGTATCAGCTAGTTTTCCGGTGCATTAAAAATCGCAACAAAAATTTTGAAATTTCAGTAATCATCTAGACATTCTAGACTGCGATATTTAATAAATAATTTTTTAAATAATGAAAGAGTATAGTGAATTAGGTAGATTATAAGTAAGAGTATTTAAATTTTTGTTATAGTATATAATAAAATATGATATATATTGAAACAATTATAGTTTATGGATATCGTTGTGGAAGAGGGCTACCTTTAATAGATATTAACATTGCCGAAAAAAATCCTCTCGAGCTTCAGTTTTTTTTCTTCATATTTTTAACATCAACATTATTATTATACATGAAAGGAATAATTAAGTCGTAAAATTAGCTTAAAATAAAATTAAAAAATGAATGTTATTTAATATGACAAAAAAATACAAGGAGTTGATCAATTATGGATAACGTATAGGGGCAAGATTTTCATATTTTTATATATTGGATTTAGCCCCATTCTCGTCCAAACATTGGGAATGCCACGCTATTTATGCTGACCAAATTATAAAAAAAAGACATCGTGAAGCCACCATTATATTAAAATATCTCAATGTAAACAATACATTATATTGACTTTGGCGCATTGTTTACAGGCGTCGTGAAAAATAGTCCAGACGGCAGCATATCGCTTTACGATGTGCCCATAGTGACGCCTAACAACGACGTGGTCGTGTCCAGCCTGACAATGACAATGAAGCCGGGTGAACATCTGCTAATCACCGGCCCCAACGGATGCGGTAAATCGTCTCTGTTCCGGGTCCTAAGTGGATTGTGGCCAGTCTACGCTGGCACCCTAATCAGGCCGCCTAACTGTTGCATGTTTTACATACCCCAAAGGTATAATATTAATACACCTACCTGTTGATAAAAAATATAATAACAATATTTTAATATGTACAGAACGTGATATACGGATACTAAACTTTAATACGTTTGTTGTAGACAGTGCTGCTGCTGGGTGCTGCTGCTGCTTTGACTGACTGTCCGGGCAGTAGTATGTTTAATGATTTATCAATGCGATGTATATTGTAGTTCTTAATGGGTAGTACTGACGGGTTTTAAGAGAAATGGCTCAATAATTATAAAAATATGTGGCTATAGGCACATAGTATATACTTCTTTTCAAGAGATACGAATAACGTCTAATCTTCTTGCATTGATAAATTGTTTTAATTATGCAACGGTTTTGAACAAATTGTCTAATGACTCATGATAAGGAATAAGAAAATATGCATTTAATTTTATTAAGAAGTGCTAAAAATATAACACAAATTTAACAAAAATATATAATGAAATTATCAATAATATTCAAACTATCATAGGGTGAATGATTTACACCAAACTTCCACTGATTTTAAAACGTTTTAAAGAACAAAATATAAGTGACTTTTATGCGACCAATATAAATTAAATAATTTTTGTCAAATTTCAGCACTTTTAGAAGACTTACTTTAGCTTCTTAAACACAAAGTTTAAAATTTAACTAGTTGACCAGTTTTATATGATGCAGAATATAACCTTTTTACATTATTTTTGTTTAAATATACCACATATTATGTTATTATGTAATGTGCATTTATTATATTTATAATTCAAATTTTAAATGTGGCTGTATTTAATCATGTACAGATATAAATATAACTAACCACATTTTAAGTAACGCTGTAACATTCAAAATTTAACTTTATCGCAATAGGTATTATAATATATGTCTTGCGAAGTAATCCGTTTCTCTCTACGATCAGCTGCAAGTTACGATTGATGTATTTTATACCTACGATTTATGTCCATTGGCCCTCTAACTAGTATTACGATCTGTCTTTAGTTTGAAAATGAGAATATTGTGTACATCATATATTTTATATTTTTATTACTATATTACGATTTTATTTAATATTTAAAATTAAAAAAAAATCAATATGACTCTTATCAACCAAACGTATTGTATATACCTGGAAAAAAGCTCACATGTTATTCACAGTAGTTCAATTGTATATACTTACAACATTGGATTTAATATGTCTCGATGACATTTCTCATAGAATTAACGTACAAAGAAAAAAATCTAAACCTAACTTATTGAGCTTCTCACAAAAATTGTCCAGTTTTATAATTTAAATCATTAAACGTATATTGTTCAGTAATTGATCAATTATTGTTATACTTTCCAGTTGACATTTCGTGTAACAATATATTATGATATTCATTTAGTGCATTGCGTTCGATCACCAGAACCGTTTTAAATACATAATCAATGAAACCGTGACATGTGCATTTTTTCAGGCCGTATATGACAATAGGCAGCCTAAAAGAACAAATAATTTACCCGGACACTCTTTCGGACATGCTGATCAAAGGCATTACCGAACAAGACTTGGAGGCGTGCTTGGCCCAAGTCCACTTGTCCCATCTGGTACAGAGGGAAGGCGGCTGGGACGCGACTGCCGACTGGAAAGACGTCCTGTCCGGTGGCGAAAAACAGAGGATGGCGTTTGCTAGAATCTTTTACCACAAGTGAGCATCACGGTGCAATTTCTCGAAATGCAACCGTTCGATGATCCGACCCTTATTCTCGAATCCGACACAAAAAAATCACAACTATAATATTATATTAAATTATGACTGTTACTTACATTTTCAGACCATCGTTTGCCCTGCTGGATGAGTGTACCAGTGCCGTGAGCATAGACGTCGAAAGTGACATGTATCAGTCGGCTAAGGACTCCGGTATCACACTACTCACCATCACTCACAGGCCGTCACTATGGTGAGCAGCAACTTACTATGCTTCATCATGATACCTATTTATTATTACATGATTCGACCATCGTTTCGACAAAAACATTGATTTACTCGTCGTTTTTGTTTCAGGAAATTCCATTCGCACATATTGCAATTTGACGGTGAAGGAGGATGGAAAATTTCAACACTGGGACAAAAGGTAATGGTGTGCATATAACTGGCTTGTCTGTGAACACAGTATTAATTATTCCATCGTTTATTTTTTGAATTTCCAGGAAAAAGATACCGGTGTATTAGCGATCGAACAACCGAAAGATAAATTAGTGAACGGAATTTCTTAGTGAGAAAATCAAAAACTATGAAAACATATCTTGCCAACCTTTAAATTTAAATGAAAACTATGTGATTATTAATTTAACGATGTATAAGTTTGATTATTTTTAAAATGTATGTCCATACCGATCTGCGTAGGTACGTGTTTTTTTCTTCATCGATTTGTATTATAAATCTAAAATGGAGAACAGAATAATATGTATTTCGATATTATTATTATTATGTATAAAATATAAATAAGAATAGGTTTTAATAATATAATGTGTATTATTTTTCATAGATTTACTGAATTTCTAATTGTTTTTGTAATATATAAATTGTATAGGTGTGAATCAATTAATGTATTGTGTAGGTATTACATTATCATCTACGTACACATCAGAACTATTTTGTGTTATATAGTTATATATAATGTTAAAAAAATGACGAATAAAACTTTGAATTATTGTTACAAACTTTTATTTTAACATTGTGGTATTCAAATATCTGTATTTTCAATAATTATAAGATAAGACATTTTATTATATATACAATACATCAATACACGACAATAATTATTCATCACAGGGCTCGGATTAAAAAAAAAACCGAGAAAATTCCTCTGATGATGTAAATAATATTATGTAGGTTCGAGTGTCCTTTTTGTCATTGATTAGGTTACTATAATAGTTCAATGGCTGAGTTAAATTTGATTTAAGGACACATTTACCATTAGGCACGATAGCCAATTGTCCATAGCCTCCGTGAGATTGTAAATTGTAATTATTATTTATTTACTTGAAATAACTAGGTCAGGCCCTGGATTTGGATTAATTTATAAATTATGACGTACAAAAAAATTATTCTAGCCAATGACCATAAGTGTTAATCTGTTATTCTATATTGCTAGGGATATTTTTAAGGATATTTTCTTATAGTTTTTTGAATTAACTTTGTTAAATGTGTTATTTAAATCAAATATAAAATACTGCTGTAAAGTTATTATTAGCAATCATAATATTTGATAAAATGCTGTCTATTGGAAATTATGTCTATTATGAGCCTTGTATTAAATTTTCAAATCTTAGATATAAAAAGAAAATTTTTTATGAATTTCTAGCTTAAAATAATTTCTGTATTTTCGTGATTTTTACATAATATGTTGTTAAAACTCAAACTTTGAATGCTTAAAAAAAAAATTGTGACTATGTATTCCTTTTATTTTGCAACTGCTATTGTAAAAATATGTTAGGAGCCTTGTATTAAATTTTCAAATCTTAGAATTAAAAAGAAAAAACTTTTATGAATTTCTATCTAAGATAATTTGAACATTGCCGTAATTTTTACGTATTTAGTCAAAATTTGAACTTTAAATGCTTATAAAAAAAAAATCGTGCCTACGAATTTTTAATATTTTTTAACTTATATTGTTACAATGTGTTAGAAGCCTTGTATTAAATTTTCAAGCTTTTCTACCGAATAAATAAATTTTTATCGATATTTATAGAAAAAAAAAACTAAAAAAGTTGAAAAATTAAAATGTCAGTTAACAGCTCAAAACAAATCTAAATATTTTGAAAATTTTATCAAATATATAAAACGCCTATATAAACATTCAGTCAAAATTTCAAGTATCTGCGGTAATTTGTTTTAGAGTTACACCAAAATAAAGAAATCGCTAAAAGTGAAAATCCAATGTTGTAAAAATTTAAATTTCAAATCCTCATAAAAATTTAATTTGAATTTCCGGTGGAATTTTTATTTGTGATAAACATTGAAAAACTAGTAAGGAATCTTGTATTAAATTTTAAAATCTTAGATTTAAAAAGAAAATTTTTTATGAATTTCTAGCTTAAAATAATTTGTGAATTTTCGTGATTTTTACGTATTTTGTCAAAATTCAAACTTTGAATGCTTATAAAAAAAATTGTGACTATGAATTTATTTTATTTTTCAACTGCTATTGTAACAATATGTTAAGAGCCTTGTATTAAATTTTCAAGCTTTTCTGCCTAACAAATAAATTTTTATCGATATTAATTTTAAAAAAACTAATAGTGATCGAAAATTTGAAATGCCTATGAATAGTTCAACTTAAGTCGAAATTTTTTGAAAATTGCATAGTGGATAGAATATACTTATATAAACATTAGGTGAAAATTTCATGTATCTATGGTCATTTGTTTTAAAGTTACATCAAAAACCAAAATCGATTTTGTCGAAAAATGAGTGTGCGTAAAATTTCCCGTTTTTCCCTTAATTTTTAGTTTGTTTTTCTCAATTATTTAGAAAAGTATTAAGAATTTTTTACTTTTGACCACCCAAAGTACCAACTAGATTCACTTTCTGATCGAACGAGGTACTGAAGTCAAAACTCGAAGCATTTTTACTGCCCCTGTGTCTGTGATGACAGACACAAAAAAAAAAAAAAAAGAATACACATCATGGTAAAATCAATACATTCATCGCTCCGCTCAGAATCTAAAAAAATAATAGGATGCATATGTTTTTAATTTAGTTTTAAATGTATTTTTATTGTTTTGACAATGGATATACTCGTACTTTTTGATCATTGATCATAATTAATAATTTGAAATAATACTCAACTGTTTTTCTTAATTCCAGTAATAATTATTAGATAATTAAGAACATTGAACAACTTTGGCGTTCCAAACGAAAACTGTTATAACGGGTTATGGGTATAATAAAATTGTTATAATACAAATATACAATAGTATATCTTTACACAAGTGTAGTTGGTATATTAATAGATAATAATAATAATTATGTTTGAAAAAATAAACGGTCTCAAAATCCAACTGATGCTGGCCAATTATAATAACATTATTGCGTACTAGCTGGCCACTAATAAACAACGGTTTGTTTGAAATTATCGGCTTTGGTCTACGACGAAATCCGGAAATGGTTCATTTTATTTTTTTCTGTCTACCTACACGCGCATAATAAACCTGCAAAATGGCTGCATCTTATAATATCGAGAAATCCGACCACATTGAAAAGACCACCATAAGAAAAGTTATCGACAAAACAAATAGCAACATCGAATACGATGAAATGGAAACCAAGCTACACAGATTCGATAACTACAACGAGGAAATAACTTATGACGATTTGGCGGGTCTACTGAGTTATGCAAAGCAGTTCACAGGCGACGACGCGTCGACTGCCATAATCGCTCAACCGGACGAATCCTCCAACATTGGACCGGCTGAGATAAACATCATTGCAGACGACGTGATTGCGACGTCGTCAACCAAGCAGGTCGCGGCCGTAGAAGAACATATTAAGCAAAATGACGATGCGTTGGACGTCACGCCGACCAGGGGAAAGGAGGTCACATTCCCTTTTTGGGGCTTGTTCGTCTGGCTGGACCCGGGAAACACTCCAGCGATACGCGCACCTCCACGCCCGGGCATCTTGATGAGAATCATTAGCGCGGTGTGGAGAGGCGTAACAAGAGCCGTACGCGGAATTCGTTGTTTTTTATTGAGTTTTTTCCCGAAGTGAAACCGTACGAAAGTTCCCCCCCTGGTTGAGGGCAGCAGACAAAAGCGTGGCGATGTGAGGACGAGGAAGGTACGTGACAGAGCACTGCAGGGTGATCGGCGGTAAGTCGCCAATACGTGTTATTCGGCCACCAGCTGTGGCGCAACGGGATCGCAGACGTCGGGTGCTCGGGATCGCCGACACGCGAGACCCTCTGACGGCGCGGTGGACGCCTAGCTGCTTCGGTTGCGATCGACGACGACGACACGACGACGGTGAGGCTAGCCATATCGACGCGGGCATCGACGCCGCCCCGTCGATACCAATAACGACTGCAATGCACGAATACGACTCGTTGCGACGGTGACGACGGATTTCCGTAGAGCTCAAAGTGTTCGGGTAGTAGATGATTATAATTTATGTAGGGTAGATAGGAACACGGATGTCAGTATAGCGCTGATGGACTCGAAGAAACTAAACGTTTCAGAGTTACGGCGGTGCGCGACTCCACGGCGGGACCATTGGCAGCGGCAGACTGCACGGCGCCGACGGATGTGGCCAGGGCGAAAATCACGGAGAGTCTCACTACTGATTCTCTCCCCTTTTCGCCTAGTGGTCTGACACTGTCGGCCTAGTCACGACGCCTCGGTTAGGTCACCGCCCATTCCACAGTACCCATCATATTTTATAGTCTTCGTCGCTCGCTCCGAGAGCTTAGGTAACCGTCGTCACCGGCACAACGATCATCGTATTAAACATCTGCAGTATCGTCAAGCGCACAACA
The DNA here is from genome assembly GCF_037042655.1 of Diuraphis noxia. Taxonomy (NCBI): domain Eukaryota; kingdom Metazoa; phylum Arthropoda; class Insecta; order Hemiptera; family Aphididae; genus Diuraphis; species Diuraphis noxia. The sequence goes on along the minus strand of NW_028301714.1, from coordinate 57,440,507 downwards.
TCGCGCACTAGCCACTTGTCGTCAATCGTTGTTCGTCTCGCAACTGTCGTGGTCGGGCTCCATCCGCTGCCATGGTCGTCTTCGCGGCCCGGGCAAACGCGCCAACGATTCTCGAACGCCCCTCAGGACCGACCGAATAACGTTGTAGAGGTGACCAGTAGCCTTACTAGCATCTTCTGCGATTATCACTCAATCGCCATTACGTACCACTCACATTGCCACGTCTTCTCTGATGCCTTTTTTTGTTTTTGTTAAAATTATTAGTAATTGTTTTTTTTCAATTTGCATTGTATTATATATTATACTTCATCTTTTCGACATAATCTTTTCAAAATGTTAAAGCACACATTTGTTATGTTCATTAAATTGTTCATTAAATTTTTCAATAAAATATATTTTGTTTATATACAGTAACATTTTGTTTTTTATTTTTAGCATTAAAAAGTACGATTTTTTAATTTAACAGAACGATGGTCTCATTGTGCAAAATCATGGTGTCGCGTGGGACCCATAAGGAATACTAAAAATTTGTTTTTTTGTTACGTATCAATTCGACCAAATCTCAATAAAATATATTATAATATATTTTTGACACGTCATACTTAAAATTATAAGTTTATCGGTGTGATAAGATTAAGCGTGATTACAGAAAAAAGAAAAAGAAAAAATTAAAACACCACGCACACAATATCATAGTAAAATCAATACATTAATTATTAGTCGGCTTAGAATCTAAAATATCAATAACTACTTTTTTGTTATTGTTCTATGAATACCGCATTGTCATTAGTGTTTACGTAAAAGTAGATATTGCTCCGATCCACAAGTCAGACGATGAAATCCGTGTTGAAATTCACACACGCTGTCTAGTAGTCTAGTTGATGATGTTGATAATACTTGTTGTGGACATAAAAAAAATGCAATTAAATAACTCAAAACAAGTAAAAATATTGTTTAAAAAAAAAAAAAAAAAAACACACATCATGGTAAAATCAATACATTCATCGCTCCGCTCAGAATCTAAAATTAGTATTTATTTGTATATAAATGGTTGTCATTAGTAAATTAATTAGGCTAAATTAAATACATTAGGGTATAAATTAAACAAAAGGTTGCATCAAATCGAAGCAATTATGGCCTAGATGCTATAGAATAAAGAAGTTATTTCTTGAAAATCAAATATTTATTTGAATGTTTGTTAATTGTTTGTAGCTTATATTCTCAAAAATTACTCGACTGATTTTGTGAAAATTTCAAATAATTTTTTTTAGAGATATCAGGAACGTTTAGACTGTTAGAGAGTAATTTGGACTATGTTTGATTTATAATACCAAGTGCTATTTATTCAATTCACCACAGGTCACAGGGGAATAGTCAATCTTAGTCGAATTAATTTACAAAGTTAGATCTTAAGTACAACGACGTTGATTTTCTCGTGATCTAAGTGGTACACTAACCTACGAAAGATACACCCATATTGGGTTATATAGCGCTACATTTTATATTTTAAAAATTTTTACAGGTGATGTCAAATGATTATACATCTAAGATTAGATGTATTGGCTTATCCCAAGTTATTCCGAAATTTATCCTCTTCCGAAGGCCTTGTGTCACTCGGAGGGTGTTAAAAGTTTATTTTTTTCAATAATTCAAAAACATGGACAAATTATATTAAATATTTTTAAATTAAATTTTAACGCATCGATACTATAATTTTCTGAGGCAAAATACTTAAATATATTTCCTGACGTTTTATTTTTTACATGTAGGTACTCTTCGCGTTACTTACAATAAATTAGAGGATCAGGTGCAATAACAATAGGTATATCCATTATTTTTTTTTAAATTCATGTTTCAACATATTCTGATTCTGGACAATTTCGTCAACATTTTGGTGTCATGACGATATAGATGCATCTGACTGATGAATACAGAATAAGCTAATATTGCTATACAAAATAAGATATTTAAATTATCTTGAATTAGAAGAAATGAATATTGTCATAGATATTTAATATTGGCGCCGAACAATGTCGGAGATATTATATGTATAAAAAAAAGAATTTTTGCACACGAAAATCTAAGTCGAACAACCCAATAGGACCAACAGTGATCCACCCCAATGTAAAAAATGCCAGAACTACGGCCAAACAGCAAAATATTGCCATCATTCTCCACGTTGTGTGAAGTGTGAGGGTGACCACGCCTCAGACACTTGTATTAAGGACAAAGACAGTCCAGCCAAATGCTCCCTTTGCATGTGCGATCTGCATACTTTCAATTACAGAAGATGCCCATTATTTAAAGTACTTCTCAAACACAGCGAAACTTCTCATTCAAATTCGCAAAATCCGAATACTGTATTCTCGTCTCATTATCTTAAAACTCCCTCTCTTAAAACCTTCCCAAAGTTTCTTACGCCTCAGTCACCGATTCAAATACTATCCCATTACTTAATATAGCCACTATAATAGCCACACTAGCGATAAGTCGTTGACTAAATTTATTTCTACACTTTCTTCATTAATTAATCCTCTAATCACGCTCCTAACAGCTATTCTAAACAAACCACTTATTCCATAGTCTAATCTTTATTACCTCATTAACATTATTATAATAATTTTATTGTCATATACGTTATCTGCCACTGTACGTTTTCATGGTTTCCGAACCATTATTATTTTATATAGTACTCCGTTATCATCATCTAAAATCTAAATCACAATATACACAAATATTATTTTGTAATATAAACCTTAATTATCTTTGTTATATTTTGATAATTGTTGAGCTGTCATAGCTAAACTAGAAGCTAATTAAAAAAAAATTTAATTTTTGCGGGCAAAAAATAAAATATCTCCACTAAATTAACTAGTCTATCTACTAATTGAATTAAAATTATTCAATTAGTAGATAGACTAGTTAAATTCTATATATTCTAAATAATCATAATAATAATATTTATTCACATACCTAATATCCTTTTATTGATTTATATTTTTAATTTTAACTTTGGACTTTCGGTTGCATTAATTTTCAACACAACAGTGACTACGGGACAAAACATTATCAACCTTGTTTCTCATGCGGCGAAACACCTACAGTCAAACACATCATATGCTTCTGCCGTGAACACAACAATGTTAGAGTCAACCTCAAACTAGCTGACAATCTCTACGAAGCTCTTGGTCCTGACCCCGACAACACTCAGAAGATATTTACCTTTTTAAAATTAACTAAATTATATAACTTAATCTAAACACACCTTCACACCCCAAGCTTGAATTGTATAAATATCCCTCCTTTATCACCATATGTTAAATTTAACTTCAGCCAATAATCTTTGTTGTTGCGGCTTAATTTTAAATAAAAAAAAAAAAACATTATCATAAATACATGACGGTAAGCGTAATGTTTACCGGTCACGATCTACTTGAGTTGCGCATGGACATATCTGCATTGTACATAATATTAAAAATTATAATAATATAATTTAAAAATATAACTACACTTTCTATAACTATACTGAATAAATTCGTATGTTTAGCGTGTTTAAAATAACAGCAATAATAATAATAATAATAATAATAATATCAATAATGTTAATAATTAATTACCATTTTAATGACGACGATGATAATAATGATGAATAATATGCAGCTGGTACGAAATAAATATTAAGTAATACAATATATTGTACTATTAGTACACTAGTACATACAACCTATTTTAATGTTAGTATTTAGTAAAAACTTGGAAAAATAATAAAGATTTCACGCAATGTCAAAACTTAAGACGCTCCTAACACAAAAAATATTTTATGGTAAATAAAATTAAATATTATTATATAAGTATATCTGTTTAAATACCATAATATCTCATGATAAAATAAACAAAGTAAAATGTACAAAGTATAAATATTCACAATTCCATTTTCAAGAGTGTAACTTTTTACCATAAAAAATCAATATTACGTTAATCAAAATAATAAAATATATTTAGTTTGTCTACACACTTATATACATTGTACAGTGCGTGAAAAGTAAAAATATAATGAATATAGTATTTTCTTGGCTCTATGATGATAATTTACAGTTAGTCTGTAATCCCCTCCGACTCAATACTGACTATACTGACGAGTATATAACAAGTGACCCATTCTCCGACCAAAACGAGATGGGACGTCCACCTCCGCGGATTCTGAACGAAATAGTAATAATAATGCGGCAGTGGTTTCGCACAGTTTGATGAACCCGTTAGTGTACTGCGTCAGTGATGTTTCGTAATATTAAACGGCTTTAGAATTTCAGTAAATTGTTTTTTTATTTCTATTCGTTTGTTTGTTATTTATTTTTTGGATTTGCCACCACCAACAACACGTTAACGGCAATAATAGTCATTTGTCCCCGAAAATTTGGCATTGCTACCTGAGTGTAAACACGACAAGCGATCGTAAATCAGGTAAAGTTTCTTTATATTCTTTCGTATTTTGTTTTATTTTTCCACGCCACACCATACCTAATATGACGATTTCTCGGGGTGTTTAGTATACCTATAGATATATAGTCATTGTTATAAAATATTTTTGAAAACGTTTAATGTGCACTACTACAAAATTACACGCGAGTTTATATTATCATTATAATAAATACCTATCCCACAAGTAAAACTTTGAAGAAAACGCTACCACGCGCATTAGTTGTCCCTCGTGAGTCACCTCAGTCGGAATGTGTACCCATAGCCACTAAATTAACTAAATGCGCCTTCGACACATTTTTTTTACAATACAGTTTTGTGGTTTTTAATATCGGAGGATAAATGTATGCCACTTAAATACGATAAGCTTATCACCATTTATCCGTTCTCACGCGTCGTTTTTTTTTTTTTTTATATTTCAACATTAAATGCTGTATAATTTATCTATATCTAGTAAAATGACTAGATTCGCATTAAAACAGTTTAAAAATGCTCGCTATTTGACAACTGACGCATGTGAATTTGTAAGACATCACATTATATTTTACGATTATATACTTTTTTTAAACGAACCGTTTAAAATCCCGAAGAATATCCGTAACATGCTATACCTAATATATAATAATATACGTAATAAGCTTATGAGAACAAGTGGGTTAACCATACTTACTGACTTTTGTTATAGTTCGTGATTGTTTTTCCATGACATATCAGCCGTTTACTTCCATTATTTTACTTCCCTTCCCCTTCCATTCAAATAAAACTTCATGGTTCATATTTTCGATACAATACTTATTTAAACGAATTTTCGATCGGCCTCGTCGATTCGGTTGTATTATGAATAATTATAGATGTGAATTTTACTTACATAATATATAAACGGCTAAGCAATAAAATATTATTTTATTTTATTTTATATATATTGTGCGGAGTTGTATTAGGGAGGCAGGGATATTTTTTTTTTACGTATTTGGATAGATTATTTTGAACAGGTAACATGCAGTCCCTCGAACAGTATTCTGTGATAATAATTTATTTTATTTTATGTATGAAGCGTTTTTATTATCTTTGTATATGATTATTTGTATACTTATTGCAAGTCTACATTAAACTTCTTTCCCCAATCAAAAAAGGATGAATTTTAAATATTCCTCAGGGCTCAATATTTTAAAATTTTGAAATAAGGCTTAAGTTTTCATAGTGCTGAATAATTAGGTAGTTATGACAGTAAGTTTCAATACTGAATTAGTTCTATAATTTAATAAAAACAATAAAACAAATTTAAAAAACAGAAAACTTTCTTACTGAGTTAATAATTTAAAATCACTATTTTTGTGTGATTTCATTTATTATTACCATACTAATTTGTTTATTTATTTTACAATTGGCATTATATTCATTACCTATTATTCTTTAATTACAAACATGCGCTTCTTTACCAAATAATAATTTATTTTTAGAATTGTTGATCTTAGAAATCTACAGATGGGCGATAGCCAATTCTTTTCATGTACTTATTTACTATATATATATTTTAATTCAGAAAAAGGAAATTAACTCATTTCTAAATTTCTTACAGTATTTATTCAAATAAGTTTCAAGTTCAACTACCAGTATTGTTTTACAAACAATAATCTACTTATTCTACTTAACGTTTTAATTTTCAAAATAAACCAACTTGTTAGTATTTATGTTATATATTGTAAGTTCCGATTATGGATAACTGTACTTATAAACCACCTATACCACATATGCTCGAGCGTAGCACATGAGTGTATCGAAAATAAATTTAACTTGAACAAGTTGAACACATTAATACATAGCAATATTATAGTCAATAGATAAATGGACTCAATGTAATTAATTAAAACAATTATTATATTTTTACTAAATTATTAGATTTTGATACCTACCTCTATCATTTTTATGATTTTTTTTTCTACTACCAACGTTTATTTCTACAAACTGTCAAGTATTCAAATTTATATTTAATTCCGATAAAAATTATTAATATTTATGCGTCGCTGATAAGTGATAGATATATTCATTCTAACCTAACCTAACTTAACTTAATTTAATCAAACCGACAAATGTTAGTTACTGCAGGACAAGTTTCTCCGTTATATTAATGTATAGTATAATATTCCTTGTTCTATAAAATATTACCTAATTAGTGCCTAATATTTATTATTATAGATTAAAAAACCAAAATAATTGATTATAATATAAATAGGTAAGTGTTAACTTTTGCTTTTAAAAGTCTCGTTTTAGAAGGAATAAAAAAAGAATGAATTACTACTAGGTGTCTTTCTCCAAAAAGTAAGTTCACTGCCTTTAATCAATTAGTACAAAATCTTATTATTCCTCAAACTACAAATCATAAACATCTTTTAAAAATTTAAATTAAAAATAATTTAAATACATTATTCTAATTATTCTATAATATATTTGGTATAATTATCCTATACTTTAAAAAATGTAATATACTAAATGTATATAACTACAGCTCTGTATAAGATTGGATTGGACTTAATATGTTTAGTCTTAGGCCTAACGTGAAATGATTGCATTCGAATCAGATTTTATTAGTTTATTAACCTATTGTAGTTTACAATAATGTGAGTAGTTTGATACGGATTTTTGATAAAAGCAAGTGATGGAGTAGGACTCTTTGAATTTTTGTATTTATATTTTCATTGATTTTGAACTTATTAGAGATTATCATGAGTTCATTAGGAGTTGTTACAATATTGAAAATTAATGATTTAAAGTTATGATAATAAATAATAATTGTTATTCGGTGAACGCAACCGTTTACTCGTTTCGACTGTCAATTGATTATTTGATTTTCACTACCTATCGGGGAAGAGGTTGATGAAAAATTGATGGTCTGGTGTAACGATTTGAGAATCATTAGTAGTGGGTCTGTTTTGTAAATTTTACTTTTGGCAGTTTTTGATGAGTAACAATTATTTGTGGCACTCATTATTGTGAAAAAGATTAGATACGAGAACTCTGACATTATACTTCAATCGCGGCAATCGTGCGGACGTGAAGGTGGAGACAGGTTTTAATTTTTATAAATAACCTAATCAAATTTATAGTAAATAGGACTTAGTATAAACTTAATTAAATTGAATAGTTAAGGTTTGACGTTTACTTTAGGTAGAGCGGAGAGGTACTTGATGCAAATTTGATGTGTATAGTGTGTACCTACCTAATATGTAAAAATAAATTAATAATAACGAGGGGAAAATGCTGTAGAATAGACGTGAATTACTTATACTTATGAAATTATATGTTATGACGATTTATGAGACTAGACTTTGAACTTACATTCTTATTAAGTAATAAGTAGCTAGGTATAACATAATTTACGTTTTAATGCATTTAACTTATTCTTATCAGTTATCAATACTCATCAGATTTCAGTAACCAATTCAATATATTATAGGTATGTCTATATTTTATTTTTACCTAAAAATATATTATATATTAGACGACCATATTAAATCTTAATTATAAATAACTGATAAGTTATAAATTATGAATATTCAGAATATTTATTTACTAGCGCAAACTAAGCAATATCTGTTAAAGGTTTTGTATTTTTTTATCAATTGTATCAGAATGTTTTATTTTAAGTTTTTAAAAATTATATTCATGTATAATATGTAATATTAATATTACGCAGTTTGTGAACATATTTAAAATAGTGTTGTGAATGCTGTATAATTTTATTTTATTGCTATTTATCTTTCAATAGGTAAGTATAATAAATATACTCTTATGGTTATTCCTAATTTGAACCATAGTGATATAGTTCACAGATTAGATTTCTATTTTTATGGATTGAAAATCCAATCAATTTCATTGAAATGAAAACAAAAGGCTTATAGTAGTACTTCTAATATTAGGTAGATAAATATACATTATTATCCTGTAAGTGAAAACGGATTTCTAATAAGCATTGTTATTTTTTGGACTGTCCAAAGAATTTTGCACAATGCTACACAATCTCAAAATCTATTATAGTCACCAATATTTAATGATTATTCAAAATTTTAATATGAGGAGAGTAGTTAACAGAGAACATCTGTTTGCAGGACACATATGTAGCTACTCAACTTCGCTAAGCTGAATTAAAATTTGGGAGGAGACTGTTGTTTCTACAGCAATTTTAAATTTTACTGAAGAACAAGCCCCATGCTTTATGCTCAGTACATTGGCATAGTTTGTACGAAGTAGGTGTAAAAATGGACAGACAAATGTGCTCCATAAATATGAAATTTTTTTGTGAGCTCATAACTTAGAAAACTGGTATAAAAAATGACAATTAATGATCATATCCTTTTAAAGTACCGAGTACATTTTGGAAATATAATGGTATTTTACACAACGGCTTTTATTATTAAGTATTCAAATAAAATGAATATATTTAGTGTCGCATAAGTAATCACCTCTTAATAAAATAATAAATAATACTTTAAAATTTAAATTGACTTTATGTTTTATTTGTTTCAGTAAAATTCGAAGATCATGGAAAAATCAGTTTTAAAACAATGTCGAATACCTGAAAGAAATACAAATCAAAAAGAAAAAAACGTTATGGATCTGACCAGTTCTCCAAATCACATTGAGATACAAAAAAATATTAATAGTTTATCCGATCCTCCTCGTGTAGAACAGGATAATCCATCGAACCAAACCGTTCAACCTACTAAAGACAACGAACTCCAACCAATTATAAATAATAATAATGGAGTTTTTGACAATGTATAGATTCAATATTTACAATATTTGATTCGCATTATTAAATATAAAAAAATTATTGAACATAATTAATATTTGTTTCAGTTACTTGGAGATTCTGATGACGATACTTTGAAAGCTTTTGATTTGTATAGAAAAAAGAAGCTTTTAACTCAAAGTATGATGGACATTGCATTATTCTCCGCAAACGCCAATCAGTTAAGGCATGTCTTAGAGACTTTCGATGGCCAATACATTTCATACATTTGCGTAGTACTTATATCGATGAGTATAATCCTGCAAGTAAATACATTTAATTTAATGTATTTCTAATAAACCTCTCTACCTGTGATCTGTACTATTGAAATTAATTTTATTAGATTTTAGTTGGTGTGACTATGCTCTTGAGTATTCGGTACAATGTAACTAATTGTGAACAGCGAAAAATGGCATTCAAGTACGGAAACTATGTTATTGTTGGCATATTTCTCATTACTGTGGTTAATATTTTAATATCAGCATTTGGAAAACCAGCGTGACCATACTGTTGTAAATACACATAGGCGCATAGCTAAAAAAAAAACACAAAACAAAACAAAAACTCAACAGCCCATCTCCTTATTTGAACTATTTTTAATAATGTATATTGTAATTATATAACATATTATGCCATTTTAACGAGGACCAAATTTAATTTAATCGTATAAATTTAACTTAAGCTAATATTTAAAATTTAAAAAAAAAAATGTTTTTATTTTAAAATTTATTAGTTCATTATATCTAGATACTTATCGACTGCTTAACTCCTGGATGACATATACTTGATTAAATTATCAAACTACCACAAACATTGCACATACGGATGGTGAACAAACATCAATAATTTACCTATACCTATTATATCTTTTTTTAAATTATTTTTAATAAAAAACAAATATATTTACAATTTGTATTCAACTGATACAATAAGTTAATTTTAGAATATTATGTACAAGGGACATCCAGTGACACTACTTCAATAATAATTCTTTATTTTTGTTTTAATTTATTAATTAACTATTTTTTTATTTTTTATTTGGTGGATTATATAAGTAAAACACGTGACTAGTTACGTTTTAGGTGTTGAAGAGGATTGATAGGAATAATGGCAGAGGAAAGATTAGAAATTAGAGGGTTAGGTAATTGTGACTGTGCGCGTGGAAGTTAGAATAATAAATGCAGGCGAGAGTTGATATAGTGCAGATGTTAAGATTGTTATGTAAAATAAGATTATTGACATACCACGGAGCTTTAATTATTATCCTAAGATTAATTTACTGAAAAGCTTGAAAAATAATGAGGTTGGAGTTTTTTTGCTGAGCTCCAAAGTTGGATGCCATAAGTCATAGCCGGACGAATAATTTGTTTGTATATTAGTAATTTGTTGTACTTAACCTATTATACCTATATCAATATTTGTATTCTTGATTAAAATGTGTTATTGCCATTTATTTATGTATCAATAATTAAACGTATAATCGTAAAACATATTTAATACGGGTAATTTAAAATATACATACCTACAATAAACTTTTTTTAATACATATATATATATATATTTACAACTATTTTATTATATTTTTTTATCAAAAAAACAAAATAAATGTTTATTATAAAAACAAAATAAAATATATTTTAAGTTTAGTTTTGGATTAGCTAAATTTCTGAATTTTATAAATTGTCTTATTCGTAAGATTATACGGGTAATTTAAATTATGTGATATTGCTCAATATTTAAATTAATATATAAATGTAATAATGTAAGTAACTAACACACTTTGTGCACAATCCAAAATATAAAATGTTACTAATTACAATAATTCTTAAAATTGATACTTGAAAAATATTACTATTAATAATATTGATTATAAGGCTGGAAGTTAACTAGTTGAAAAGTAATTTTTATTTACTTTGTATAATAGATTACTTGTAATGATCATACACTGATTTACTTATAACTTCATAAGATTCTCTTTTTTACTTAACGTGTTAATTTCAAGTTCATTCCAATATGTACAAACATTTTTTTTTTTTTTTTTGAGAGAGAGAGAGAGGTTATCGATATTTATACTAACCTATACTATCTTTAGTTCTAAGTTAATGAATAATATCCACATTTACCTACATTAAAATAAAACCAAAACTAGGATTACTTTTTTGTTTGATAACTAAATTCACTAAAGACGATTTATTTATTTATGTTGTATATCAACGATAATCTAGTATCTACTATCTACCCTTTTACAATTAGGCCTAGCATATTGATATATTTTTGATTTATTAATCAATTGATGGTACCTATACTTAAAAATACAAAGCATAAGATATAAGAACAGTTATAAAGTCATAAATAATATATATATATATATATATATGTGTGTGTATTTTTTTTCTGTTGGAGTAATATCTACTGTTCACTGTATCACTAAGTATTATAGTTAAGTTTATTTAAATATCTAAACTTAACGAAGTTTGTAATTCAAAATTCAAAGTTGTTTTATATTTAATTCAATTATGTATAATTACTTATTATTATAAATGCGGTTTATAAACAAACCAAATCGATATCTGATTATCTTGTTTTTTTTTTCTAAATATAGAGCAAAATACAAACGCCAATAAAACGTGGATTACTCTGCTTAGTTTAGTCATACCGAGTAAGCATTATTATCCTTCCCTATCCTACTTTTGAAAATTTGTAAGTAATTTAAAACAGACACCACCAGTTCCTTCATCACAGTAATATTACTAATATTACCTTAAACACTCTTACCGAATCTGTAAATCTGTTTTCAGTTAATTCCTTCTCGGCGTTCAATCTTTCAGTTCTCCAAATTCTTTCAAATACTAGCTCATATAGATACTACTGATCTATTAACGTAAGTCCTCGTATCCCTTTCTTCTTCTCCAAAAACTACTCCACTTTTCAAGTACCAACTCAAAATACATCTCATGGACAAAAGGTTGCATCCAAAAACCGCACACTTTTCGGCCTTTATATAACAAAATACCCCAAACTTATAGTGATTAAAACCGAACACTATTTTTAGTGCTAACTAACGGATTAGATAAGATACGATTATAAGATATACCGCAATATTCATCCTAACACGTTTTAAGACTTAAGTCACCACTCGCTATTATTTTATTAGTCGATCTTGTCTCTTGTGTATATAGTATACATATACAGTGCTTAACTATATAGGTAGGTATTTAGTGGTTTTTTCAGTTTTATTAAATTATTAAAATATTTTTAATCAGACATAATAATGATTTTAAAATAATTGAGAGTAATAAAGGGGGCAAGTGCTTAATATTCGACAATTTTAAATGCAGACAATTTAGAGTGTGTAATAGTGGAAATGTGGTTTGGCGGTGTTATAATAAAAATTGTACGTCCACGGTTACAACATGCAGTCAAATGAAGAATCTACTAAAACTAAAAACACACATAAACATGAATAAGTGGAGACATTGAAAATTAAAATCCAAGAGGCACTACATAATAAATGTAAACGATCGTTTGAAGTTTTTTTAAAATGTCTCTAATCTAGGTAAGTATAACCTTTTTGGGGTCGAAATTAAAAATGTGCGGTTTTTGGATACAACAAGTTTAAAAATTGTGCGATTTTAACCTATTAAATGTGTGCGGTTTTAGGAGTCAACGGGACAAGATCCCTTCTTGAATAGAATGCTCCGTAAACTGGGAAATAATTTTGATTTTAATATCTAATAAATGTATTATAGTTATATGTTTGCTGTAATATAGCACTTAATTACTATTAAGTTAATAATGAGTTTTATTTTTACATTATAACTATTAACTTGTGTACGTGTTATAATTCCCTATTACTTGTAAACTAAAATTTAAAATTTAAACATAAAATTGCCAATTGACGCTTTTAAATAAATAATTTATAATGTGCCTATAACTACTGGTTGTATTTGTTTTGTAATTTCAATAATATGCGATGATTTAATACTGAATTAAATTTAACAAATCCATTACAATTCGACACGTCATACTGACATACTGTCCTGTAAAAATATGGTATCCATCTAATCCACCTTTAAAGAAATAAAAATAAAATTTTTTTTGTAGCAAAGTTAATGCCGGTAGTGGGCATCTACGAGTGATTTTAATATAATAAAATAAATTTAAAAAAAACTATTACTATACCTATTCTAATATATTCGCTGGTAGTAATATTGAACGAAATTAAAATATTATAACTCTTACTATTATCATAGTCTGCAGGCCGTCTCTTTTAAGAATCGTTTTTAATAGCATAAGTGGGTACAATTATTTATTATTGAATTACCTACTGTACAACAAAGTGGTTATCTATACTTACCGGCTTTTTACAATTTTATCTAAATCATGAAATTTTTTACCACTACTATTTTACATAGTTAAAGCTTAATTATTATTTATTATTATACTATACATTATATAACACAAACAATATGATTTAATAAGATTCATAATAATATCTATAGGTACCTACTAAACTACAAAGCCTATACAAAGAAAACATCCGTTACCAATATCATTGATCATAATTATTTATCAATATTAAATATAATTTATAACCGATGGCAATATTTAATGTATGGCCACGAAGTATGAATTCAGTGTATGTTAATTCAAATTGAGTTCAAAATGATTCAAACCATGAACAACTTTGCCATTTAAGAAACACGGGAGGGCCTTCGAGATATCTGACGGAAAGCTTAAATCGTAAATGTTCATTATATCTTTCATAATTTATATTAATATTTATTTAATGTATCAATATTTATTGATATATACCTAATATATATTATACCTTTATTATGAAACTTCATATTATATATTTCTGAAGAAAACAAATAATTATTGAACATATATATTATATATATATGTATATACATATTTATTTTAGAGTTTCAAAAACTATTTTAAAAACATACAAATGTATAATATTGTATACTATAATTTAATCATTTTTAAAACAAAATAATTTGCCACATTATAAAATACCTATGTTCTCAATAAAATATTAATAACGCACATCTGGGATTAAAAAATTATTTTATGTTTATTGAAGTATGTACCTAATTGCATTATAAAGAAATACTAAGAAAATGTATGAATAAAAAATAATACATTTGTACGTATACGTAATAATTAATAAGTAATAACGTATTATATTGCTCCTTATATATAGACATAAAGGACACATGTTCTCAAGGTTAATAAATGATGATATTGTTTGAATAAAACAACTAAATATAGGAATCCCTACTAACATATAATAATATGTATTGTTTTTTATAAATGCAGACTGAATATTGGAAATCACGTCGACAGGTGGATAAATATTGAAACTAGATTTCGAACAGTAGTTAAGCTAAAACAATGCATGCAAGTCTTCCGTCTCACAGCAGTATCAAACGACAGGTCTTGAAGGATCGAGATCAAGTGCACACATACAACAGCAAAACCGTTGAGCCAAAATTAAAACACGCTCCAGAACGAACAACAAACGGGTCGACCGACATTAAGACACAACAACTAGAGATGAATGAAATCAATACTGCAAATCGTAGTTCTGCTATAGATATTTCGATTGGTCATAATAATAGAAACGATTCTAAGATGTCATCAGTAAATAATCAAACCGACAAAATACTCCCGACAGACGATGACATTTTATTGCCGGATCAAACTGTTATAGCTAATGAGGTACGAAGGTGATGGAATAATGCGTGTTACACTTCTATTTTATTTTTATTTTTTTTTTAAATATTATATTTAATCTACAATTATATTTTATACACATCATTAAACAATTAATTTAAGAGGACGTCACACCCGCATGTGTTGTCTTCGTCGTACAAGTGCGTAGCATAGCAAATTTTACGCTCAGCAAATCTCGTTTATCTCCTTCAATTTAAAATTTAGAGTGAATTAACCTTTAATTAAAATTAAAGGCAAGATTATTACTGAGGGCATCTTATGGGCTTTTTATTATATTTTAATTTTATACCGAGTTATGAGTATTTTTAGATATAAAAATAATTTACAATTTTAAAATACTCATAACTTGCTTTAAAATTAAAATATAATAAAAAGCCCATAAGATGCCCATAAGATGCCCTCGGTAATTATCTTGCTTTTAATTTTTATAATAGGTCAATTCACTCTAAATTTTAAATTAACGTAGATAAACGTGATCTGCTGAGCGTAAAATTTGCTATGCTACGCACTTGTACGACGGAGACAACATACGCGGGTGTGGCGTCCTCTTAATGCATATAAAGAAGTGGCTAGAACTCGTGTGTCGACGGAACACTTAAAGTTAATTTATAGAATCATTGATTGCATATACATAAATAAATAGATAAGTTCAATTTTAGATTATAAGATATGTTTATTGTAGATGCACCATCTAATAGTAGCATAATTATTATATACCTACCTGCTGTTAAGTACCTAATTATACATAATAAACGGTTTATATAATTTTTTAATCAATTTCTGAATAGATAATCGTAAATTCAGCACCTAAAACTAATTCGATATAAAACTCATTTGGGATGGATTTGGAACTATGGACCACGGCCCATATCCATAAGTCGTGCTTATGTTTAAATTCTCATAGTAACTATGTGTTATTTAAAGCGATAATATAAAAAGTTAAGTTATATTACATAAAATGCTACTATAAAAAATACCACACCTCTCCATTATAGTTCTCTTATAAAGAAAATTATCTACCTTATCCATTCCAGGGAATCCCCAAGACGGCTTAAACGAAGTCGGTATCGTGACCTTCTATATCTCAAATTTAAAAATAGTTTAACTTAATAAACCAAAAAATAAAATAAAATAAAAACTTAAAATAGGAAGTATCAAAAGATACATATGTAATTACTCTGTAACACATTTGCATACTGATCTAGCTAAGAACAAATTTAAAATTTATTAAGAAAATAAAAATAAAGTTATATACCTAACAACTAGTAGTGTAAAATCTTATATATTCAATATTGTAGGTATATAAAAAATATATATATCCACATATTTATAAACGTATAGTAATTTATGTACTAAATCATGAGATAAATTATCGTAATGAAAATATCTAATTTCAGGTGATCGGAAATATGGATGAAGATACACCAAAAGCTTTTAACTTATACAGAAATAAAAAATTATTGTCTCATGGTATGATGGACGTGGCACTATTTTCTGCAAATGCAAATCAACTAAGATATGTATTAGAAAATAGCGATGGTAGCGCCCTTTACGTCATCTGTGTTGTGCTATTGTTGATAAGCATATTTTTACAGGTAATTACTAGTTGTTAATTTTAGATTTTCTTATAATTAAGCTTGGCTATGTTAGATTTTAGTTGGCGTAGCGCTTTTACTAAGTGCTCGGTACAATGTGACCAATTGTGACCAACGACGAATGGCATTTAAATTGGGAAATTACGTCATTGTCGGTATATTCCTTATAACGGTCGTCAATATTTTCATAACGTCATTTGGAGGACCAACAGTAAGTTCACCTGCAGTAGTGTTGTCAACTCTTGTGACTGAGCAACCAAATGTATTATTATAGATCAAGACTATAGATTTATCATCATGAAATTTTTATTAATATTTTATTAATAATATTTTTTTTTTAAATAATATTTTAAATTTTTACTAATAAACCAAATACAAACTATACTGATTTTATCACATATTTTTAAATAAACACACTAAATTATAAGTTATAACCCTTAAAGTTTAGACTAATAATAGATTTAATTGGATTAGGAATACAGGCTCAACTAAACTATATATTTAAAATCTATGGTTTTATATAGGTAATATTTAATGTTAGGCAGTAGGCAATATTACTAATTTATACATATAATATTTGACTAATGATATAAAACAATAATATCTTTAAATTGAGATTTAATAATAAGAAATATTTTTAATTGTGTTAAGATAAACTCTATTTATTATTATTTATAAAGTCATTAATAATAATTAATAATTTGAAATAAATTAAACTTCAATAAAGTACCATAAAATAGGTACCTACAATTACATTCAAAAAGTTATATTATATTATATTATTATTTATGAGTTATGTCAAAGTAGCCAGTAGGTACCTAATATTTAATATTTCCTAATTAATAATTAACAAAATATAATATCTACTTTTGCCTAGCTGTTTTTTCCTTAGTAAAATTATTTGTCAACAATAGGTACATATAAAAATATATACAATCAAACCTCCTCTATCAGACATCTCCCACTAGAGGGCGATTTTTTGGAAAAGTGACCCTTCCTCATACTTGATACTTCTCATTGGGAAAACCGTTGAATAGTGGGCATTTATTTTTATCTTAATTTAAGAATAACGAGAAAACGATGATAGTCCACCCTTCAACCATTATGGGAAAATAGAGATAATATTACGACAAAAATATCAATGTATTGACATTTGGCTGCCAATTTTCGTGCAATTTTAAGAAGTGTACGTCCTGTCGTCCTGTCATCATATACCTAGCCACCTAGGTAAAGGTAAATTACTGCAATCTTTCAAATAATAGAACGTATAAATAATTTTCTAGTTGACTTAGACTTGTATTGGAATAAAAATGTCTGAATGACAACATAGGTCATAGATTATGACAAATTGGCTTATGAAGTTCGATAATTGTATTATCATTATTATTATTATTAACAACCCGTATGTGTTGTCTCCGTCTTACAAGTGCGTAACATTGCAAAAACTGTTTCGCGAGGTAAAGAACCGAGAAAGATACAGTTATAACTAAGAAACGAAATGTTCACCACATAAAAAGGAGAATTTTTTCTGTGCAATATCGTTTTTATTTTTTCGATATCACTTATACAAATAAAATTCTTATTGCTTTATAATACATTAATTTTGTGTTTTTTAAGCATGAATAACTTTTTTTGAGGTTCCGATATCGAAAAAATTAAAACGATTTTGCACTGACAAAATTTTCCTTTTTATGTGGTGAAAATTTTGTTTCTTAGTTATAACTGTAGCTTTCTCGGTTCTTTCCCGCGCGAAACAGTTTTTGCAATGTTACGCAATTGTAAGACGGAAACAACACATGCGGGTGTAATGTATTTAAAAAATTGCCCCTTTGAATAGCAGACACCTTCAAATAGCGGACATAATTTCAATGACCGCGAATATCTGCTATTTATAGGTGTTTCGCAGTAATAGGTAAAGTTAAAATCTGTTAATATTAAAGTTCATTTTTAAACTGTAAGTTCTAACCAATATCAGATATTGTATAAATATAAATGTTTAAAATTTAAATACCTATAAGGTTTTTTAAATTGTTTGCATACGAAATACACAGATATTATGTTTGCGAAATAAATAACCAATCATCATATTATTATATCTTCAACAAATTTTCAAATCTATTTCTTTACCACTATCAATTATTTTTAATAAATCTCTTTTCACTGGCATATATCCTTTTATTTAAAAAAAATTTATTCTGTTTGGTAACATTATTTAAAAGAGGAGATAAATTAATAATTACAGACCAATCTCCTTACTTTTAACCTTAGTGAACATTTTCAAAAAAATGTATTAAGAGCAGAAGGCTTGACTTCTTTGAAAAAAATTTCTTAGCAACATATATTTTTAATACTTCATCTAAAATAGTTATTTTTTTAACATTAGTACAATCTGTATACTCTTATTGTACATCAATCTGGGGAGGTACTTTTAATAGTCATTTGTCCAATTTTGTTACCACTAACAACTTTATTATTAAATAACTATTTATTATTTCTACCAATATAAACTAGTATAATACTTTAATTTATAAAAAAAAATAGAAGTGAAAGACTTTAAATTTAATTATAATTTATCGGTTTTGATCAAATTGTATGAACATAAGCATTTAATTCGAATAATAAATCATAGGCACAACATTAGATACAAGAAAAATGTTAATAAAAATTTACTTAAAAGTTAATAGAATATTTGGTCAAAATAGCGTTTTACACACAGGATTAAGTTTATGTCGTTCTTAAAGTATTAATATTGATTATTTCAAAAGTTTCGTGATGGTTAAATTGTATGTAAAAACATCTTGATCTATCTAAGATTTAAACTTCAGTTCATTTTTTTAAAAACGTAGTTTATTGTAAATTATAATTAGATTTTTCTATTAATATTAATATACAGTTATATGATTGAAAATGTTTTTATTTAATTTGATTTCTCTTTTGTATTCAGAAAATATATAAGAATGGCTCCCCCAGCACAAGCTTAACTTTTAGGGAGAGCTGCAGTATTGTAAAATTGTTAAATGTAAACCAAAATGTATTGTATTATAATATTTATATTGTCACAAATATAGTATTATTATAAAATAAATAAAAACTCACAGAAGCTATATACAAATTTTTTTATTATATACACTTAAACAATAAGTTGTAAACATTTATAATTTTACATTGTTATAACTTTCTGTAGGCTAATAACCTAAGCTGTTGAAGCCTTTTCATTAATAAAAAATAAATAAAAAATAAAAAATAAAAACCGTATTTCATCATATTATACAATAATTTATCATTGAATTCAAATTTATCACATTCATTATATTCTAATGGAGTGACTAATTCAATGATGCGGAATTGAGGAATATATTTTACAACTATAGGTATTTCTTTGGCGGTACCTCTAGTGTTTTTGATAGAGAATATCGGCCCGTCAACTGAAAAAAGTTGGACCACAACGTCCACAAGCACCCAGCTATACAAAATAAGACATTAGTAAGTACTATCTTATAAAGTTAAAACTTATAATAATAGTAGTTGTAAGAAGTTGTAGGCAGAGGTACAGTAATATAGACGAAAATCGGTGTCCGGTGATGAAGTATGAAGTATGAAAATATTAAATTATGAAATATAAATAGGAAGTATCGGAGACTGAACTAAAAAAAGTGGGTAAGTGGGTATCGCTCTGCTGTACATTAGGGGGTTGGGCGGACCTCTGACTAGGGTAGGTTAAATTTGAATGCTGCAATGATAGGTATCATTGTATACGAAAACGATTCTGAACGGAGATGATTTGTCAGTCTAGGATATATTATCATCGTCATATATTCTATTTTGAAACAAATATTTTATTTTTCAATTAGGACGCATTTTGCATAAGGCATGGTTAATCAATTTTTCCAAAAACATTGCATGTAGTTATCATAATTTATAATACCGCCTTATATTATCATAGATATAAATCATATACATGGTTTGAGCCGTTTGAGGACAAATCGTTATCGTTACGCGATTTCATAAAAATTTGAAACTCAAACGCTCAAAACATTTTTCCTATAATGACGCTTCAAATTTTCTCTGTAGCTATTTGAAGCAAAACTTATGAAAAACTTAGTGTTGAATTTTTAACCTTAGATATAAATACAAACAATTTTATGAATTTTGAACTTTAAAATAATTTGCAAATATTCATGGATTTGACGAATTTTTGTCAATATTTGAACTTCAAATGCTAATAAAAAAAAATTGTGCCTATGTATTCTTATAATTTTTTAATCACTAGAAGAATAACTTATGAGGAACTTTGTATTAAATTTTCAAGTATTTTGATTGGGCCAAAAAAATTGTATCGACACTACAAAAAAAATTTTTTAGAAAAATTGAAAATTTAAGTTGTCTATAAATATCTCAAAAAAAATCAAAATATTTTGAAATTTAAATCATGTAAATAAAATGCCAATCTTAATAACTGGTAAAATTTTCAAGTATTTACGACTTATACTTTTTGTATAATAACAAATGTTTAAAATCGTTTGAGGATAAATCGTTATTGTTATGCTATTTCGTAAAAATTAAAAATTCAAACGCACTTAAAATTTTTCCTATAATGATGCTTCGAGTTTTCTCTATACCTACTTGAAGGAAAACTTATGGAAAACTTAGTGTTGTATTTTTAATCCTTAGTTATAAACACAAATAATTTTATGATTTTTCAACTACGCGTTTTCGTAAAAATTTGAAATATAAACGCTTATAAAAAAAATTGTGACCAACGATTTTTAATTTTTTTTTAGCTACGAGTAACCTTGTGTTAAATTTTCAAGTTTTTTTGTTCATTTAACATTTTTTTACCGACACTTCGAAAAAAATGGCTCATAAAAATCGAAAATTTCAGTGGTCTATAAATTACTCAAAAAAGTCAAATTTTTTTGAAAATTAAACTGTATATAGATAACACTAACATAAACATTTGGTGAAAATTTTAACTATTTACAGTGGTTAGTTTTTGAATTACAAACATATAAAAAAACCGATTTGGTCATAAACTGGTTTTGCGTAAAAATTCCCGTTTTTCTGTCACTTTTTTTTTGTTTTTCTCGATTTTTTTGAAAACCGTTGGAAAAAGTTTACTTTTGAACTTTATAGTGCACCAAGGATATTCACTTTTACATCAGAAACCACCCCCAAAGTTTGAAATTGAAGCATTATTTCGACTAGTTATTTTGTACACAGACACAAAAAAAAACACACATCATTGTAAAATCGATACATTCATCACTCCGTTCGGAATCTAAAATTGACTAAATAGAGTATGGTAGTCGTGGCTCGTGATTCGTAAAGATGTACCTAGACTGAGAGTGGCCGTGTGGGTGTAAGTACTCATGACAAAATAAATTATTTAAAATTAAAATATAAATATTTTGCCATCTGAGTAGGCTGACTGTATGGACGTATGGTGTAATACTGTAAAAAAAAATAAAAAATAATGTTCTGTTCTATGCACGCGATTGATAAGTGATAACGTAAGTGCAGTGCGTGCAAGAACAAAGAATAAAAAATAAAATCTACCCGTACTTACCATCAAACACGATACAACTAGTAACTACAACTATTGTAAATAATGGTACGGACATCAGTGCTTAAAAAAATTTAATCGGCATCGCAACGAGAATTTGAAATCACGAACTAACAAAGTTTATCTGCCAAAAATCTTCCAAATAATAATAGTAAGTAATTAAATTATTACAAATTGTAGTAACTTTACTGTTCTCTGCTAGTTAGTAAGTTAGTTGTAGTCGAAGTCGCCGCGTATTATCACAGAATAAGACAATCAGAATGGACACTGATTATAAAATATACAGCAAACATAGGATAATAACTAAATCAATGACGCCATGTTTTTGGAGGACAAAACAGTGTGACCTTTAATGAGAAAAAAAACTATGTTGCATCATTATATAGTAATTTTATTTGAAAATTCAAATTTTGTCATTAAATAGTAAATTTTCTTACAAAATAAAAATAGTAAGTATAAAACAAATTACAGAAACCCAATATTATCTGTAAATAGTATATTTTACAGTTTTGTACATAAAAAAAAAAAAAATTAAAAATAGTTATAACAAATTATTAAAACTCAATATTGTCATTAAGCAGTAAATCTAAAACGTCATATTAATAAAAATAGGGTTTAAAACAAATTATTGAAACTTAATATTATCAGTAAATAGTATATTTTGCAGTTCTGTACAAAAAAAAAAATAAATAAATAAAAATAGATTTAAAAAGTTAATACATTTCAATATTGTCATTAAGCAGTAGGTATATCACATCATCCAAATAAAAATGCTTGGTTGTAAGATAAATTATTGAGTCTAGATAAAAAAATTATAAGTGAGAAAGAATATCTAGTTTCCTGTGCTTTCTAGGAGCAGAGAGTAAATCTCTATTAATTTTTTTGATAGCATGAAAAATCCTTAAACGTAAGTAAAGGTTTTTAAGAAAATCAACTTTAAAATTTGAACAAGGATGATTAAATGGTACATTATCTATTAAATTTTTCAATTTCATTCCTACATTGTTTTCTATGGCCAGTGTTGGAAAATTTGTTATAAATAAATTATCAAGTTCATTAATATAATTAAAAAACACATCTGATGGTACATTTAAGTTACCGAAGTTTGTAGGTTGATCATTTTGGTACGCTTTCAAATGGGTGAATAGAAATGATTCATCTAAGTAGTCTTGGCTTTTGGAAAAAGTTAAACAAGTTTCACAGGTATGCTTGTCAAGACATTTTTTTAGTAAATATCCACAAACATAAGTAAGAGCATTTCTTGGTGTTAAATCTAATTCCCTATAGTCTGTAGTTCCAATTTTTAAAGAATTGTAGTTGATTGGTGACTTTTCAGGAAACAGTACTGACGAATTAATTAATGGAGAAGTAGTTTCTCCGATGTTAGTAAGAATTTCATCTAAATCTTCTAAACAGTTGGACCCTTCAGAATGCTTGAAGTAGTTAAGAAAAAATATCTTTTTGAATGCCCAAAGAAATTGAATTGGCGTTGGATTAATATTATTCCCATTTTGATTTCTGAAATTACCAAAAAGGTTCTCAAGACAATCTTGACAGAGTCTGTATGTACATAATGCATACTGCGGTGTTTGAACATCTTCCCAAAGTTGTAAAAGTGAATTAATTGTGATTTGCCACCCATTTAAGAATTTCATGCGTTGAGTAACATCTATTTGTATAGTTTCTCCATCTATGATCTTTGTCTCAATAACTTGCATATTTTCAAAAATATTCAACATCTTCAATAAATGTTCTCTTTGTTTGGGAGTGTTCTTAAATGGACGGTTAAAATCTTTACTACCGGCTTTTGGCTTAGAATTCAATAAATCAAATAGTTTATCCATGTCATCTATGAAGTTGACAGTAGTATTTGCATTAGAAGGCAAGGTACCATTTATAATGCAATTACGCATACTTGCGGCCACTGTTGCACTGAAAACATGAGCAGCATAACAGACTTTCATTTTTTGAAAAGGCCCAGGATAAATATGAGCAACAGTTAACTTGGGTGCACAGCGGTTTAGACCTTGGTCAGCCTTAAAAAAATCGTTGAGGTATTTTTTGTCCGTTAGATCATTTAGGTCATTAGACAATTGTAGTTTATACTTGTAAAAATTGTTTCTTGTTGATTTTAACAAGTGTGGAGGGTCAAATACATAGTATATTTTTTTCCCATTCACAAAGAAAAAAGGACGCTCCTTTGTGACATGCATTTTACTAGCAAAACTATAAAAATTTGGTCCTTGATCGGTAGTGAAAACTCTAATATTAACACAAATACTCTGGAGTTTAGAGATAACAGCAACAATTGTGTTCTGTAATGTAATTCCAGTACAACTATTATTTATGAAATAGTATGCAACCGGTTGCTTCCATTTATAATTAAGACTTCTAATCATAAAACATAACACATGTTTTGCGGGTTCATATGTTTTTTGATCATATGTATTATTAAATCCAATTATACAATCTTTTGATAAATTATAAAAAAGATTAGTTTTTATGGACATTTCATCAACACAAAGAATGCAGTCCTTTGCATCATCTTTAAGATTTTTTATCTTTAGTTCTATAGAATTGAATATAATGTCGTTTAACCCGGGCATAATATCTACTTTTTCTGTGACTCTTCGTAGAGTTCTTGGACTAGGCAATTGCAAAATATTTTTTAAGAACCTATATGCCATGGGCCCAAAGAAATAAATAGTAAGGGCTAATTGTTTTAATTGGTTAGTGTAACGAAAGCCTTGAGGCTGTCTAGAAGCCATTCTACAATAACTTTTAACAATCATTGAAAGATTAGATGGTAAATGTATATCACATACTTCATAAAAATGTTCTTTGGATGTCATTACTTGTGAAAATTTGTTGGACATAAGGTTGAAATTTTCCTCCAATATTCTATACTTTTTCTCAAGTTCATTCACCTTAGTTTTCAACAGACGTTTTCTAGGTGTGTTTACAGAGAGCAGCTGGGTGGTTTGAGTAGTAGATGTTGACATAGAAATTGTAGAACATACAGAAGTTGAACTAATGATTGATGATTCTATACCTAAAAATAAATCGAATTACTAAATATATAAAAGATAATGGTAACATTATTTAAAGTAAAAAGTGAAAATATGTATTATCAATTATCATTAAAAACCCCTAAATAAAATAAAAATCGAACATTAAAAATTAACCTTGCCATAAAGTATACTTACTATCTAGTTGATTTTCTGAAACATTTAATTTAGAAGGTGTGCTGCTCGAGTATCTTGGTTCTGAAATAGAAATATCATCTTCAAAGGACACTTCGACTTTATTATCTAAGGGCAGCTCAAATCCAGCTTCAGTATTATCTAAAGATAAAGTACAATTTAATAAGTTGATGAAATATGATAAATAACAATCAAACATTTTAAATTAACTGACCAAACTCTGTAGGTATTGCAGTTGGTAATAACCTTGTCTTTTCAGGATTACTGAATGAACTAGCAGCAAAATGTTTGTTACATATTCGATAATTTTTATAAATATAATCTTCAGAATGGCCATGAAGATTAAATAATTTACAATTTGTTAACCACTGATTACAACTGAAATTGTAAAATATTTAATAATAATAAAATAAAAATTAACTTTGACTTGACATCTCAATTCCAAAAAAATTTTGGGTACACTTACCGCGATATATCATTTGGAAACCTATGCAATTTACAGTCCTTTTGTTTAGTCTTCCTTTTGGAGTTAACACAATTTTTAACAATACACACAAGCACCATTGTTTAAAGTGATTTAATACTATAGAAAATCAAATAAGGTACTTTGTAGTTTTGTACTAGGAATTAAATGATCACAAATTCACAATAATCAAAATTTTCAAAAACTGAAAACACGTTGTTATCACATAACAAAACAATGATAGTATCTTGAACTCTTGATTACAGCAGTGATAACAATTTGTCCTCCAAAAAAATGGCGACCGAGTGTCCAGGGGCTGGTATTATCTTGTCTCACATAGAGTAGTTGCCAACGTCGATAGCTGATGTTCAAGGTCGACCCCTTCCCCGTCGACTCACTTCATCAGCCACCACCGCACGCGATAATCGTCGTCTACCATCGTCGACACTCGACGAGTGGCGACGGCGTTTAAACATTTTTGTGTGCCAACCAATGTAAGCACTAAGCATTATTTTAGTTTTAGTATTCATACGTTCGACGTCGTACGTCGTACTATCGGCCGGTCACACCGGTGGGTGCTGTGTAGTCTAGGTGAACGTATTCGTTTTTTTTTTTAGTTTTACTTAGGTAGGTATCCTCAATTTTAATTTTTTCTCTTCTTTAAAAACTCATGAAAATGAATCAGCTCGGCGAGTTGAAGCTGTTCGGGGTGACCCGAAGATTTACACGACAATAACCTAGGCTGCTACTAGGTACTTAACCGTCTTAAGCTATCAATGGAAATAAAATATATTGAAACCGTCTAATTGACAAACTGAACAATAATAGTAATACAATAATTACCACCAGGATCGAACATAATATTATAATGGACAGTTCTGAATACGAATCGGTAAGAAATGAAACGCTGCTGTTCTTTTTTGAAAAATTGGTTGACAAGGGCACTCCGCGATCCCTGCACGACCTAAGTTGCCAATTTGGTTCCAAAGGATTTACCAAAGAGATGCGACAGATCGCTGGCGGATCTCAGTCAGGCCTAAAGAAATTCTTGTCGCAGCACCCATCGTTATTCACGTTAGATGGGGACTTAGTTGCTGCATCTCAGATTGTTGCACCTGTACAAGCAGTTAATAATTATAACCACAAAGCCGTCCATTATTTTAAAGATAAGTTATTAAAATATGGAGTTGGAACTGAAGTCCCAATTCGATGCCTACTCGGACACCGTTCTCAAGCGCCACCAGAGATCCGGTTAATATCTGGTCTACACATAAAAGAATTTAGAGACTTTCTGATGAAATATCCTGATGTATTTACTGTAAGTGAAGACACCATTATACTTACTGAGTACGCAGGACTGGAGCGTAAATTGTATGATGATAGCGACCAACGTGAAGCCAAAATTGATCCAGAAATTACAAAACGTCTCTTAGCATTTTGTGTTCAATGCTTGGAGTGTAAAGGACCAATGTTAACTGATCAAATGTTCCATAGTATTTCCTTGCGTTTTACAGAAAATACTTGGTCATCGATTTTTAAAACTCCATCAGATTTGTTCACATTTTTGAAAATGCATCCTGAGCACTTTAACACACAATCCAATTTAATAACCTTGGCAAAAAATGGTCCTAAATCAGAAGTTAAAATCACTAAAATGCCTACAGAAGTTGTACCATTAACACCCCCTATGTCGCCTCCTCTACCCAAACCAACACCAAACAATAATCAATCCCTTAAACAAAGAATTAACAATTTGGTTATGAAAACTATCGCAGACAACACTGAGCGAAATAACAAAATACCAAATGGTTATGATGATAGCGATGCATGGAAAGGAAAAATGTTAAACAAGATCAAAGCAATTGTTACAAGTACTAAAGAATGTTCAAATATTGTCGATAGAATTTTGGCACAAAAGTCAGCTGTTGGTATAGATTTTGAAGGTTTATGTATTGGAGCCAATGGTCAATTAACTTTAATGCAAGTGGTAAATGAAGATGGATTATGTTTTATATTTGATTTAATTGCTTGTCCACAATTAATTAAAAGTGGATTACAAAGTCTACTAGAAAGCGAAGAAATACCTAAGGTTAGTAAAATATATCTATTATTTTAGTTAATACCAACTTATTTAATACAATAGGTTTAGTATTACCCGGGGTATTACCTAATTAAATACTATCAACCTAAATAAAAAATAAAATTTCAATAAGTATTAGGTATGATGTATAAATATATAATATAGATTTATGTTTTTTATAATCTATAGGATCTATATTATGTATTCTATAGGTGCCCTTACAAAATCCCATAAAATATTAGTCAATATAAAAACTTTCATGTTATGATGGATAATTAAATATTTGTAATTTTGTCTGTATTACTTTGGTTATTAAACTAGATAATTGGATTATCTTTGGTACCTAATTTTATTTTTCAGCCAGCTGTAGTTATCTACCTACCCAATATCTAATATATTACTATATTTTTATAAACTATAAATTTTTTATTCTAATGATTGTCTAATATTTCTTATGCTTATTTACTCGATTCTTCTAAATGAAATTGCAGCAAACAGATATACCTAAATTGTGTTTATCATTTTTCCAATCATATTTGAATTATTTACCAGGAAACTCATTAAATTTTAAATGATTGTTTGAATTATGTACCTTAAAAATAATATTTTTATGAAATCTGTTTTATCAATGCTTATAAATTAGTAATGATCTGAGTAAATACCTTCACATAAGTTATTGAAAGGTTTTTCTGTAATGCTTACCTACTTATAGATTTAATCTGTGTTAAATGTACTTACCTACAATATAGATAAATTATATACATGAAATATAGGTCAGTGTTCTATGGTATAAATATTAACTAATAATTTATGTATGGAGATGCCACTACATTGTAGTTCATTGTTAATATAATATAGTTTCCAATCCCTTACTTTCTTTTATCCAGGTTTATATCACATGATCTGTAAACAATTTTTTACATTCAGTGCCATTAAAATTAAGTTGAGTAATCGGGAGTTTTGAACTAAGAAATCATCCTTCGACAGAACTTCTATTTGAGTGGTTGATTTCAGTCCTTGAACTTGTATTTTTTATAAATTAAACAAAATACCTAAAATTTTATTGTGAGAATTAAAATTAAAAAGTTTTTTGAGACGTACTTATTATAATACTGATACCTACCTAAGTTATCAATGATTTTTATTTTTGCACTATAAAATATAATTTTTGCAACGTAAAATTATTAAAAATAAAACGTATATAGCGCATAAAGTGTATACAAATGTATACGTAGCCCGCATTAAACAATTAGTGAGAAGCACATTATATGATATAGGTATGTATACGAGTATAGTATATACTTATTAGGTTATTAACAGATATTTTTTAGATTAGGTTTTTGAATTCAATTAATTAATCAAATAAAATATAACTCATACAAATATGAATAGAATTTTTTCTGTAGGTATTTTCTGTTGTGTATATATCTGGCAAAAATACCTAAAGATAATAAAAACAATAGAGTTGGTACTTACTATTGATTAAATGGCCAACTACCAAGGAAATAACTTATAAAGCAGGGGCGGCCACTAACCTTAATTTTAGGAGCTGCAAATTATAAAGTTCAAAGCGAGACACATTGTTATAATATAACTTTTATTTTTTACACTACCTAGACCATTACTATTCAGGTTCACATCAAGGAATGAGATTTTTTTTGAGAAGTAATTTTATAATATACTTATTTATTAATTTTACTCTAAACTTTGTGCCAAGAAACGCCATGAGACTAACTCGAGAGCCGCATACAACTAGCAAGCCTTGTTATGGCCACCCCCGTTATAAAAGTGTCTAAGTAGTTATATTACGGGATAGGAGTAATGAATATGAATACCTATCTATATATATATATATACAGGTACATACATATATGTAGGTACATACTATCATTTTTATATTAAGAGGTTGTTAGCACATTGTTATTTTTTTCCACGTAATCTCCACGGTCCACCTACAAGACATACAAAATACATTAACACAGAATCATATTTTTGAATAATCTTGGAGTAAAATCACACATTACTAAAACAATAGAGATTAATTCTTTTGAGAGCTTAACCTAACTCAAAAATCATAAAAACGATTTTTGGGGAAATCATTTTATCTATGTTGCGTAATTGTTTATACCTCTATCTCCCCTAATTTTGTAATCACACCCTCTCCTACTAGCAAACTAAAATCCTAACCTTAAGTGCCTCCATTGGGTGGTTTCTTATTTCCAGCCTCTCAAAAGCCATATCACCTCCATCACATGCACTTATTGTAAAACAACATTTACAGATTGTGTATATTTAAATAAACGTTAAAAAAATAAAATCTATGTTGCGCAGAGGTCTGAAAGAGAAAACAAATATTCTGCTGACATCCTCTTAATTTAAATACCAATTTTGAGTTAAATAAAATGTTATTTGTGCATTTAGTCTAACATTAATCCAACATTGTTTAGTACTTTATTGTGTAACAATACAAAATATAATGATTTTATTAAGCTCATTATAACTTTCCTTGCAAATTTATAACTTTATCGTAGCCCTTAATTGTTCACATAATAACATATTGTATTTTGTGATTAACTATAGTTACATTTTATTTACTAAATATACGAATTAATTAATGTTACATTAGTACCTTCCAAATAATATTATCAAATAATTATTTTATTAATTTGTTTAATAAATGTCAGCTTTTATTTTAAATAATATAAATTACAATTAAGATCTAACAACTCATAAATGAACACTTGTTGTATAGTATATTATACTATTCCCTTGTTTACTTTTAACTCTTGCAATTAGGTATGCGTCATACACCGTACACCATAGAAACTAAAAGGTATAACAATAATTACATATTTAAAGAGATAAGCAATTAAGTGTGTATTTACATCTGTATATTGTAATTAGCAGAAAAAATAGGTATATTATATTGTTGATTAACAACATAAATGTACTATGATGGAAATAAATATAAGTGTTTTTTCAAAATAAAATTTTATAAAAATTGTGTTTGTGTTAATTATTTAGTATTTTATTAGTATATCTTATTAAAAGTACAACTTAAGACACTTTTAATTAGATTTTAAAGCTTTTGTATGACGAGTCTAAAATTTACCAAAATAAAATTCCAATGGCTCTTAATAGTTTATAATAAAATATAATTTTTTTAAATTTCTATGATTATATCTGTTGTATTACAACAAAATAACAAAAATTGTTTATAAATACGGTAAGGAGAAATCATTATTTTACTAGTGAATATACTATTTCGTCAATTTGAATGTAGAGCTATGATGACATCTTTTTGATATTTTTGATTGCTATGAAACAACATACGACGAATGTTGCTCAGACCTTTATGTTTTTTTTATTATTTTTTTTATTTCGTAATTCATAAATTAAGAATTAAAAATATGTCAAAAAAATATTAAACAGTCAAAATATATTAACCCGTTTATAAAATGATAAGGAAATGATAATATAAATATTTGATAACAATTTATAATACCCAACTACCCAAGTATCTAGAGACTAGATTCACAATTCTTAAATTCTTAAATTACAACAAATTAATCTTTTCAAAAACTTGTAAACATAGCATAAATACTTATTTGTTTTCATTAATTTATTTTTAGTTTTTCGGTTTTCCCTATATCTTGAAAAGTACTGGACATTTTTTTGCTTTTGACTTCTTCAAAGAGATGATTAGAATGATTAGATACAATTTACCACCAAAGTCCAGGCTCTACATTTAAGACAACATTTTTAGTTTTTACTGCTTCATAGAGTGGTGACAAATTAAAGATTCAACTTATTTACATATATTGTACTTATAACCAATAGTCAAAAATGGTGTATTTATGTAGGGTTGCTTACTTGTTTAACTGTTAGTTATAATTATAAACGTTGATTAATCTATTTAGTTTTTATTAATGGTAAAATGAAAAAAATTATTACATCTCAATTAACTTCCCATGTTTAGTTCTGAATCATAATAATATGACGATTATTAGATTACGGGTTTAAACAACGTATGCACTTTCTATCAATAGTGATTTTACACGTTTATATCTACGGGGCTGCTGTAGAGTGTAGAGTAGGTTGAAGAAATGTTACGAAACTGTTATTATGTCCTGCTATATCGAATGGGTGTGTAAATGTGTAATGTGTATTGTATACTGTATACATATACATACATCATAGTATTATACGCGTGGTAGGTATGTGCGGATGTGTGGAAGTTGTCCAGTTAAGTCGCGCAGTTAACACCCGTGCTTGCACTCTAAGGCGGGGATTGGTAAAATGTATTTGATAAGTGATAACTTCGTCGAGGTCATTGACGACTGACAGGCGAAAACGGCATTCTTAATAGTTGTTATTCTGTGGGAATGATAATTATTGTTAATGAAAACAATCGACTTGATTATGAAAACATCGACGATAAACGGTATAAACGTATTGAGTAGGACGCATCTAGGGTATTCAAGTTAGCTCGAGTGTGTGGGTTATTGTGTGACGTGCGCTGACTTTTGATTACAAAATACAAATATCAAACATAATTCTTGTAAGATATAGCAGAAGTGGCCCACATGAATACATCCACGAGCCACATGGATAAATACAATCATATCAAGAACCAAAATGTTTTTAAATACATTTTATAATTTTATCGTTAATAAATAAATATATATATATATATATATATTTTAATAAGACGCGAGACGCATACGACCACAACGAGAGCTGCAAGTTGGCCACCCCTGGTATATAGTGTTTAATATTTAGAAATAATGATAAAAACTGCAATATTGTAATTCTTAAAAAATTTAAATAGGTACTCAAATTAAAAACAAACCCTAATGAAGAACTAAGGGGAAAAACGATAATGATAAAAAAAAAATTAGAATAATTTCTTCCCAACGAATTGATATATGAATCGAGTTGGGGAATAAACATCTTTGTCAATGTCTCAGTGCCACAATACAGGTTTAAATACCCATATTTATGACAGTGTATTTGAATACACCGCCATAACTTTAAAATTGAAATACTGAACGTTTTAGGAATATTGACTATTATCGTATTATCCCCTTAGCCATTCAAATGGAATATGAAAAAATTTGTTTAATTTGATTAATCCATTAATCTAGTAGTTATAATAAGTACCTTTTAACGAAAATATTTTATTCTATTTTTAACATTTTAAAAAATGAATTATTTACTTAAATATTTTTATTTTAAATAATTACCATAGAGCAAAACAAGCAAATCTAGAAAACCGAAATATTTAATTGAATACTTATGGTAATAAATTGTATTATACCGTTATGTTTACTTTACAAACTTTAAATATTCATCAAAGTATATCTATAGTTAGTAAACTACTATATATTATGTCATGTACAGTGTTTACCTTACGAAAATACAAACAGTCAAGAGTTAGAACGTGGTTAAACATTTTCGTACTTCTCCATTGCGTATCTATGTAGTAAACCAACAACAAATTATAAATAATATAATCACTTCTACGTGTACTAATGTTGGTTAAATATACATGCTCCCTTCAAAATCCCTTGTAAAATTCTTTTGAGATTACATCCATCTGGGACCAATGATATTTATATTTAAAAATAAACAAGTTTAAATTGTTATTCGTATTCTTTGCATTCTAATGATTTAAAAACGTTTTATTTTCACTCAATTTTTTCGTTCAAATATATTAATCTATAATACCTAAATAACTTGACAAGTTATTAAGATATCTAACTAAATTTTTATTTTTAAATTATAATTATATATATATATATATTGTGTAAACACTAATTGGTTTT
The DNA here is from genome assembly GCF_037042655.1 of Diuraphis noxia. Taxonomy (NCBI): domain Eukaryota; kingdom Metazoa; phylum Arthropoda; class Insecta; order Hemiptera; family Aphididae; genus Diuraphis; species Diuraphis noxia. The sequence goes on along the minus strand of NW_028301714.1, from coordinate 57,406,765 downwards.
CAACTTAATATCTCTGCGCTGAATCATGACATATAAACAGCCGTATAAAATCATTGATTTCAAAAAATAATTCTAATCGAAGACGGTCTGTTATAACCTTAACCTATAGCATTACCTACTAAGTTTTTATTTTTTATTTTTTCTCTTCATCTTTCTCTCACTTCCAATGCTGTACCTCTATATTTTAACGTTATACCTTTATAAATAATCTACATTGTACTCAATATTCATAATGTTGTATAGCACCTAATTTAATGTTTACATTGTACAATATGCCAATAACCTTAGTTGTTGCGACTTTAATAAAAAAAAAGCGGGTAAGTCGTGTATGTCGCTCTGCTGTACAGTAGGTTACAAGTGGGTTACTGTAATGGATGGAATTAAATTTGAATCCAATGATATTATATCATTGTATACAAAAAACGATTCTGAGCGAAGATGGTTTATCTGTCTAGGATATATTATAGATTATTAAAAATTTTCAAATCTTAGATTTAAAAAGAAAATTTTTTATGAATTTCTAGTTTGAAATAATTTGCGAATTTTCGTGATTTTTACATATGTTGTCAAAATTCAAACTTTGAATGCTTATAAAAAAAAATTGTGACTATGTATTTCTTTTATTTTTCAACTTCTATTGTAAAAATATGTTAGGAGCCTTGTATTAAATTTTCAAATCTTAGAATTAAAAAGAAAAAACTTTTATGAATTTCTATCTAAGATAATTTGAACATTGCCGTAATTTTTACGTATTTAGTCAAAATTTGAACTTTAAATGCTTATAAAAAAAAAATCGTGCCTACGAATTTTTAATATTTTTTAACTTCTATTGTTACAATGTGTTAGAAGCCTTGTATTAAATTTTCAAGCTTTTCGACCGAATAAATAAATTTTTATCGATATTTATAGAAAAAAAAAACTAAAAAAGTTGAAAAATTAAAATGTCAGTTAACAGCTCAAAACAAATCTAAATATTTTGAAAATTTTATCAAATATATAAAACGCCTATATAAACATTCAGTCAAAATTTCAAGTATCTGCGGTAATTTGTTTTAGAGTTACACCAAAATAAAGAAATCGCTAAAAGTGAAAATCCAATGTTGTAAAAATTTAAATTTCAAATGCTCATAAAAATTTAATTTGAATTTCCGGTGGAATTTTTATTTGTGATAAAGATTGAAAAACTTGTAAGGAATCTTGTATTAAATTTTAAAATCTTAGATTTAAAAAGAAAATTTTTTATGAATTTCTAGCTTAAAATAATTTGTGAATTTTCGTGATTTTTACGTATTTTGTCAAAATTCAAACTTTGAATGCTTATAAAAAAAAATTGTGACTATGAATCTCTTTTATTTTTCAACTGCTATTGTAACAATATGTTAAGAGCCTTGTATTAAATTTTCAAGCTTTTCTGCCTAACAAATAAATTGTTATCGATATTAATTTTAAAAAAAATAATAATGATCGAAAATTTGAAATGCCTATGAATAGTTCAACTTAAGTCGAAATTTTTTAAAAATTGCATGGTGGATAGAATTTACTTATATAAACATTAGGTGAAAATTTCATGTATCTATGGTCATTTGTTTTAAAGTTACATCAAAAACCAAAATCGATTTTGTCGAAAAATGAGTGTGCGTAAAATTTCCCGTTTTCCCCTTATTAGTTTGTTTTTCTCAATTATTTAGAAAAGTATTAATAATTTTTTACTTTTGACCCCCCAAAGTACCAACTAGATTCACTTTCTGATCGAACAAGGTACTGAACTCAAAAATCGGAGCATTTTTACTGCCCCAAAACGTGATGACAGACACAAAAAAAAAAAAAAAACACACCATGGTAAAATCAATACATTCATTGCTCCGCTCAGAATCTAAAATTACCTACTAAATAAGTATATTTGATAATGTTATTGTGTTTAAAGTAATTCGTTTTAATATTAGACATTAGTACTGTAGTAATTTAAATTAATGTGGCTTGGTGAGGCGCGGTCGTACGCTCAATCTGCGGAAACGCACTGAGCGTACGTACCGGCCGCTGTTGCTAGCTCCCGGATGGGTGACCACCCGTGATTTTTAGCAACATATCCTTGCCACACATACACAAACACGTGTTACAACTTACAACCCTACCCACTTAAAAACCTACAAACAAACATACAAAAATAACCCCTACCGTACCACCCCACACCCAATGGCCTATGTTGCCGCGGGTTCTCCTTACAAAAAAAAAAATTTTAATTAATGTTTGCCCAAAAAATGCATTTGAAATTATCATTATATGTATAAAATATAATATTCCTCCTCGAAAAGTTTCTAGCATGTATAATATTTTTGAATTACATCATTATATAACTAAAGGTACTTTGGGTTGATTGATAGTTGGCCTTACTCACTGCCTTAGTCACAACGTATTATGAGGTCAATTTGCGGTCATTGGCGGCGTCGATTGTTCCCGAAAAGATGACCACTCAGAGCTTTGGCCATAGTTTCCGATGCTTAAGATCGATACAAATTAAATAACTATATTAAAAATAAACTGTTTTCATGTTAGATTTTGATGGTTACAGAATAAACTACTTACGTGCACTCTTTCTTAAATTTTCAATCCTTTACTAAAAGAAATTGCCACGATGTAAATTGTTAACTAAAAAATAATTTTTCCGTTTTCGATTTGATAAAGTTGAAAGTGTTCGTAATCTACTCAAAAAAAGCCAAAATATTAAAAAAAAATTATCAAGTATAGTATAATAAACATTTCGTGTTAATTCCAAGTATCTACTTGATTATTCATTTTTGAGTTACAACAAGAAAATAATATATTCGTTCTATGAAATATCAAGCGAATATCAATTATGTTGTAAAAATATGAACTTCAAACGTTCATTAAAATTTGATTCGTATTTCCGGTTGACATTTTTATTTGATAAAGGTAGACAAACTTATGAAGAATCTTGTATTGAATTTTCAAATCTAGGATATGAAAATAAAATTTTTATGAATTTCTAACTCAAAATATTTTGCAAACTGTTGTACTTTTTACCAAAATCCTAACTTCAGACGCTCATAAAAAGCTATTGTGGATTTACGCTCAACTTATAGATTCTTAACATTGCGAATAAATGTACGAGTATTGATATAAGAATGATGTGTGCGTTTTTTATGTATTAAGTTAAAGTTCAAATGTTGACAAATTTCATCAAAATGTCGAAAGTTAAAAAAAATTATTTTTCTTTCCATACCTAACATTATAAATTTTAAAAGCAGGTTCCCTTCAAATCTCTCTACCGTAAACAGAAAAAAAAAGTTAAACCGTTATAAAAATTGATTTAAATTAAAACATAATATAATTACTTTCAAAAAATTATTAATTAAATATAATCTTTTGCAAAAGTATAAAATATAAAATTTCACATATTTACAGGTGATCAATGATTGTCGAAATGAAAGTTTGAACCTGTACAACCAGTTTGGCATTGCAATGAAAAACGTGTTCGATATTCAGGTGAGTCCGGTAGTGATATTCTTTAAAATATATATATATAAATTATAAGTTTAAAGTCGAGTTATGTGTTGTCGTAGCATATAATATACTACCTATTGTTAATCTATTTCAACTAACCTATTCTAATTTGTCCTACGCCTGCACAATATTTTTATAGCGCAAAACAACTGGCACAGAATAAATGAAATAATTTAATTTATTGTGTGCAACCTGTAACAGTTTTTTGTTTCGCGTGGTATAATAAATTGATCTGCTTAAATTGTATTACATTCTTGAATGTTCGTGTCTAGATCTGATTTGTGCAAATAATGGTGTATGGTTATGATTCTCATAAAATTAAAATATTTTGTTAAACTGTCGTTTGAACCTTCTAGATTAAAATAAATTCCATTAAATTGGATTTCCAAACCTATAATTTGGGCAATTACAATGATATGGGATTAGAATCAAATGTCGAGTGAATTTATATGAATTTTGTTAAATTTTTACTGCATATTCTTGAATACTTTTATTTTTTAGTTTAAAGCCATATTTTATGATTTTAAATACCTACATATTTTAGTTTACTATGGCAAGATATTGAAAAAAAAAATATGAAAAATTCTGTTGCACTATTGTATGAAATATTTTTAAGTACCTATTGATAATAGTTTATAACTCTTACAACATGCAACTATATTTTACAATTAGATTTTTGCCATAAAATAGATAAATTAAAATATTTGAGTATATTATAACATGTTTTTTTCAATTTTAGGCTGCCATTGCTATTATTCAATTTCAAGAAACGGGACAGCCTGTTTATAAAGCAAAAAATCTTAGTCTAAATACCATATGTGAAATGTATGGTTTGCCAATAAACTCATCCAAGGATCAAATGAGAACTCAAAATAAAAAAGATCAAAGGTATTGGCTACGGAGGCCATTATCTAAGGATATGCTTGCTTACGCAGCCAGTGATGTGCTAACTCTCATGCCTAAATTATATAAAATTTTATCTACGTAAGTATTTGAGTATTTCATGTATAGTTAACATTATTTGTGAACAAATTATTTAAATAATCCCTTGAGTAATGAGTACCTACTAAAATGAGTAATTTGATAATGGCATATATATTTTGTAGGTTGCATTTTGCAAGGAATTTACAATATTATATGGTTTCATGACACTGATGTCTGACACATTGACATTGCAGTATCTTATACTGTAATTTATTATAATATTCCTTGTAAAATGTAAATATATATAAATAGTACCTATCATAACTATTAGCAGTGGCGTAACTGGATAAAAAACTAGGGGGGGCAATGTAATTTATTCACCATAATCAAAACCCTGAGTCCCTGACCCCTACATTGATTTAGTCTTAAAACCAAGGCATTTTTTAATTCATTAATTTTTGAGTGGATAAATTTAAATGAAATAATTTTACTAGATACTTATTATTTTATCTGTTCATAATATGAACCATTAAAATTAAAATTATTTAGTAAGAATTGTAGGAAAAAAACTTTTGTTTCAAAAATGTATTAAATATTTTAGTAATACTCACTGGTCTGGACATTTGTAGTTTTTTTTGATCTCGATGACATGAAATCGACCAACGTCAACTGTCGTTTATTTGACATATTTTTAAAAAACGTAATTAATAATTATTTAGGAAAGCACACTATCGTAACGTAACAGAATATAATGTCGTAATAAGACAAGTACAAGTCCAACTGAACAGTGATATAAGGAATTAGCAAGACAAAATAATATAATAATTATCTTTATTATACTAATATACCATTATCAGTTACTTGTTATTGATCTAAAATTAACCTGCCGTTCAGCCGTACGTTCCTGTAGTCATAATCTCGATTTCAAGATAATAACGTGTTCCCCAATCACGGATAATAATAGTCACGAGTAATGCGATTATTGCCATAACACTGACAATACGTCAACATTGTAATATTATTCAACAAGAGAAACATAAAATAAATTTAAACTTTTATAAAGTAATTTGAGGAAAAAAATATTTTAATATTATAATAATATGTTAACAGTCTTGTTAAAAATACTTTTTAAATGTGGATTATTTGTGGGGGGGGGGCAAAATGATACTTTTGCCCACCCACAAACATTTCTGGGGGGGGGGGCAATTGCCCCCCCCCCCCCTTGCCCCCCCGCAATTACGCCACTGACTATTAGTAATATTCATATTAAAATTAAGATCTATTCGTATCTCGAAATTGTTATTTATCTTAATCATGAAAACATAATCATAGATAGGAAGTGAATAATATAACTCATTTATTAAGTATAATATTAAAAGATTTTTTTATAAGGTAAAAACAAAAAAAAAAACATACCACTTATTAATTTTATTGTAAGCTCAATGAATAAATCTAATTAAATTATCGTTGTGAACTTCTAGCATCCCTCAACTACTTTGATGATTACATAAACCCTAAAGAATTTGTCAAATTCTTAGTTTAGTTTGATGAAAATTACAATTTGGATGTCGGGATAATATTTTTAATGTTTGGATTTAATTCAGATTTCCCATTCCTACACATTATGTTAAATTGTGTTATACAATATTTATTCCTACTTAAATTCATTATTTTAATATTCAATATTATATTAAATTACTTTCTAACTCATTAAAATTTTTACTTTAATGATATTTATGTTTTATTTTTAGAGATGATATGTTAACTTATATTATATGAATTTTTTTTATTGTTTTATAGTCAAATTCATCCATCCAATTTAAAACTATTTGAAGAGTTATGTGAAGAACAAGCGTTTTTGTATATTTCCCCAGATAATGTTCAAAAGCGTAAACACCAGCGTAAAATTGATAACGAGTTGCAAGTTCTTAAAGAAAAATTGTCTTCTGATAATGGCAAAAATGTCGTTCTCAGTAATAGAGAATTAAGATTATTAAGGTATTTTACTTTATTTGAACTGCATGTATTTATTTAAATATTCTTTAAATCTAAACTATGGTTGAAGGCATTTAGAATTAACTGAAGAAGATAAAGAAAAGTTAAAAGGATCCATGAAGGTCGCAAAAAAGTTAGAAAAGATGGAAGGAAAAAATATGTAAGAAATGAAAATAATTTAATTAATCAAAAATCAATATTAATATATTAAATAATGTTTTATAGGAAATATAATGGAGAGGAGTGTGATTCCAATGAGTTCCTCAGTTTAGACAGCAATATCAGTGGAAAATCAACATCATCAGATAATTCTGCATCTGGTAAATATTTATAATATATATAATTTATTACTTATTGATACCTTTCAATATTTTAAAAAGGAGAATTTCAATCCATTGTTTCTGATCAACCGCTAAGCCTCACTGAATCTATGCAAAGGATGGATGATGTATTATCTGATAAGCTTATGGATCGTTTGGAAAAAATTGAGCGTCTAGAATCATTGTTAACAATGGCTATGGATGCAGAACCAGACCAAACAAATAGTTTAGATACTTCACCTTTGAGTTACAAGTGCACTTGTCGTTTATTTGCTACAGACACTGTTGACATGGCCACTCAAACTGAACCACTATAATTCATTATTATTGGAAACAAATGAGAAACGCTTTAGGTTTATTATTTAATTTTTTTAAATGTTATTCCTTGCCATGGCCTCTGAGCATATTTGTTTAGTTTACGACCAGGTTTCATATTGCTTTTGATTAATATAAAAAGCGGTATTGAAAAATTTGGGTGGTGTATACATATAATACTTATAGAGAAACTAATTAACAGGGTTGAGTCTGTACAATATCCGTCCATAATATTATGATACCTGTTATATTTTGTGTTACAATATAGCAAAGGTCATAAATAATATTCAAAATTTGACAGCAATAAAAAGAAAAAACCGCAAAGCGGTTAGACAAATTAGACTGAAAAATATTATATTTTTATTAAATGTGCGCTAGTATCACGACGTGCTTATTTAGATTTTAGATAAATTAATTATAGTTGACTTTGTTTGCTCAAACAGTATTAACCTAAATTATAGTATTGCATTGTGAAATCCATGTATTAAAATAAATAACATGAACGTCTATGTCATGAACTATTATGAAGTGGAAGGTGCATACCTGTTAGGGAAAGGCGCGAATCCAGGGGGGCAAGGAGCCAGCCCCCCCGTAGACTGGTGGATTTTCTATTATATCTATTGTCGTCTATTATATAAGTGAAAATGATTTTGAGCTCGCGGGGGTAGGAGAGTTTGAAATTTTTCAATCCCCTTATATTGTGCCTCTCTTTAAGTGCCTGATGTGGGAGATGGACATTTTCTCCTCGTGTATATTATGCATATATATCTTATCCACAGATATATGTATATTGTATATATGTGAACTGTATCATACTATTGTCTGTATTATAAATCATTAAAATAACATGGTATGATGGTTATAAACTATAATATGGCCAAGTCTTGCACACTTCATTGTATTTAGTTTGCCTCATTATACATTATAAATATATATTAGTTGTAACAGAATCAATAAAAAAAAACAGCAATCTCTATACTGATGGTCGTCGGGGTGATGAGTATGTGTATCATTAAATTCCGATCATATGTTATTTTATAATGAAAATAACCACCAATTATACAACTTGAGTTTACAGTTAAGATATATAATATTTATTATACATAAGCGTGTACAGATATTACTGTCAGGGTAGTCAATCCTTTATAACATATAAACAGACATACACACACTTTAACCTATAATATATTATTTTCTCATTCACTCCTAAAGTTATAATAACTGATTTGGGTTAGATAATTTTTTTTCCCATATTCTTATATATTACAGTAAATACCATCCAACATTAATATACTCGTGGAAATAAAATATGAGATTAGACAATGATTAAAAATAATATCTCAATAACAATATGTATTTCTTTCATCTTTATAATGATTAATGACCTAAATTAAATGCTGTTGAAGCATGACTATACATTTCTGAATGCTGGTTGGTTGGATTTTTGTCTTATCGGGGTTCTAGTTTTAGTCTTAGTTTTTTTGATAATATTAAATATTGAGTTGGTAAGTTTAAAGTAGTCAAGTGCTGAAAATACTGCGTGCACGCTTATTATCATGTATGTTATGTATAATAAATGCTTGCTATGATACGAAAAAAATAAATACAGTTTTATTCTTTGACCAGATTAGTTATTGTTGAGTACTTACTAATGATTGAGTGACTATATAGTTACTTGAAATATAATGCATAATATTATTTATGTATTATGGATGAAATGGAAATTGTTGAAAAATTGCATATCGGTGGAATTTATAAAAAGTCATAGGTACACACTTATAAAAATATTAAAATAGATGGTAAAAATGAAGAAATTTAAAAATTGTGTAAAAAAAAATATCTTTTTTTAATATTAGTATGGAACTACGTTTATGATGGCTAAATTATTAAATAATAATTATACCATTGATTATACATACCTACTTATTATTAACTATAGATTTATTTATATATTATATATGATACATATATATTTTTTTTCTTAAATTAATAGCTGTGTATTTTTTTACTTTGACAGTTAAATATTCTATCATTACCTAATAATTATAATGTATGTAAAAACATTAAAAGTTAAGGGAGAAAATGTCCTATATTCCCGTGGTATAACCATATTTGTCTTCCTTGAGTGGTGTTATTGTTCATTGTTAACAATATTCTTAATATCATAATATTTATGTATTGGCGTTAATAAAGTTATTAAATATTATTATTTTATTATTGTTAGAAAAATATTGAAATGTAATAAAAAAAATTGGTTATATTTGTAATTTACACTCTTAAAAGTTGTATTTAAAAAAATAATTGTGTTATTTATTTACTAACCAAAGTTATAAAAATAAAATGTACATTTGACATAACAAGATAAACTGAGTGTTTTATCATTTAAAAATGATCCAATTATATTACCCATCTATATTATTATACCAACGAATAATATTTTTGAACTAGGACTAAATACCAAACTAAAATCGTTATTCTCCGTTCAAATATGTAATTTCTTCCAAATTTAAACTTAGAATATTCATAGAGAAACTGTGTTTATATGTTTTTAGATTTTTAGATTTTACAGTTAAATATGAACTGCTTATGGGGAACCTTAATTTAAATTTTTAATAATTATCTATAAAAATTGAACGATAACCTAATTGTTTCAGAGTATAATTTCCAGGTCTCAATTTCATGGATAATTTATTTTTCAAATCTTTAGTACCTACCATTAATATTGTAGGTAATTTTGATTTAAAATAAACATAACCACCGTCTTTAATGCGTTTTCACTCTGTATACATTTTCTGTCTATAAAATTTCATTGATTTAAAAAAATATTTGCTAGATATTAAGGTAATAAATTACGTAAATTGTATTATTACCTAGGTATAGCTAAATAAAAAATATTAAATACAGCATAAACAACAATGTAAAACCATATCATATGTATTATATTACCTCAAGCTGTCGTCCACTCATATAACAATAGTAAATATCATAAAATCTATCATAGAATGAGGGTTATTCGGCACATTAAACAAGATATTATCAAATATTTCAGATACGTTCTATAACACGTTCAAGCAATAAAAATATATTGATTTTTCGAATACGAACTCAAGTAAGGTAGAACACGACTATAATATATTACCTATTTCTAATGATAATACAAGGACATAATAAAGAACTCGTTCGATGTATTAAAGCAGTAAACATTAGTTATTAAACATCAACACTATAGGTACCTTAAACATAAATGGAAATAAGTAGGTAAAAATATATTATAGTATATGATATATTTTTACAGAGCATTTTACTCTGGATCCTATCCACAGCCAAGGCATACGCTTGGCTATTGGAGCCTTCAGGACGAGTCCTGTAGACACTACACCCTTTTACGCAGGAGAACCTCCCCTACACTATTGACGCCATAGTCACACTCTAAAATATGTGACAAAAATTAAATATCTGAATGACCGCATTACCAAAAATATCATCCACAGCCCTCTACCAATCAATATACTTTATATACTGCCCTCCCGAAGCACTGCAATACTCGAAAACTTCAAAATAATCAGTGATGACTTAGATATTTCTAAATTAGAAATTCTAATCACAATCTCTAAACTAAATTCGACCGCCTTTCCTCCGTGACTATGGTCAGTGGTCACCAAAAATCAACACCCAATTGACCGAATACTGTAAACATAATACAGATAATCGAATCATATTCAACCATTTTGCAGAAATAATGTCGCAGCAATTCCCGGATTATACACAAATATACACAGATGCTTCCAAAAGTAAAAACGAAATGGACTTTTCTGTAATCACGGATTGAGAGAACTTTCTTTTAAACTACCGACGTCCTCTAGTGCATACACAGCTGAAACTAATGCTATTTGCCAAGCACTATTAATCATCTCATCTTCAAACACAACAAACTGCTACATCATTATCAGAGACTCTTTGAGTGCCTTCACTGCAATCTCCAACCCCTACCCAAAAAACGAACTATCCAACTCGTTCAGAAATTAATATCTGAAATAAACAACCTCACATGTTTCATTCGAGTCCCCTCACACATTGGGATATCCGGAAACGAGAAAGTAGACACATCAGCTTATGAAGACATTAAATCTCCACAATCCATTTAAATCGACTCTTCTTTCTTTTGAAACTTTCGGCATAATCCATCGGAAAATGATGGAAGAATGGCAACTCTTTTGGGAAAATCTTCTCCTCACCAATAAACTGAAAATACAAAATTATTTGTTAAGAAATTAAACTACCCTTCCGGTACAAAAAGAAGAGAGAAGGTAACCGTCACTCGAGCCAAAATAGGCCATTCTCGTTTAACTCATGTCCATCTCATAAAAAAAAAACAACATCGATGGATGTGGATGCTTGCAACGAAACATCAGCAATTGAACACATTTTCATCACCTTTCCCAAATACATCGGAGCACGCAAGACACTTAAAAATCCTGTTTCACTTCACCGAGCCTTCAAAGAAAAGAACATAGCTGCAATCAGTAAATTCTTCCTCAATATAAACTCATACTATCCATTGTAAATAGTAACAATAATAGTTTTATAAAATTCATACCAAAATTTAATGTAGGTATATAATATACTCTTTTTCTTGTTTAACTTTTGATAAAATGTAAACTAAAACCCTGTGTTGTTGAAGCCTTCATAAACTTTAAAAAATAAAAATAAAACATATATTTTATTTCAAGAAAATGTTTCGGTATATAAATTATATAAATTGTATAAAGAATACAAATAACAAATGATATAATATATTTTAAATGATATAATAATACAAATTTCACTCGTAATAAAATAATTGTATAATGCTTTTAAATTAAAAAAAAAAAAACTACTACATTTGTATGGGTTTATTGTTTATCTATAATAAGGAATTTAAAAATAAAAATAATAATAACAGTTTAATTAATATTATTATACGATAATAAATTATAACAATACAACAACTGCAGGTCATCTATTTGTACCCCTGTACTACTATATACTGTAGGTAAGAGGTACCTATATAGTTGATTTTATGATATTATTTTAGTTTTAATAAAATTAATGATATATATCACAAAACCGTAATGTATTAAAAATATTCTTTATACGCTGGGTGTAATGTGATATATTCAGTAATATAATATTAAAATAATAACAATTTTGTAAAGACTAGGTAGGTATATATGATTTCCAGATTTCATATTATAGAAATTATAGAAATCTCTATACATTACTAATTAGTGATTACTATACAGCCATCGCAACGATAATAATAATAATGATATGATAATTTGTTGACCAGCCGTATAAAAAACGATTTCACTTAGACAGCTGCAGGTGCCTTTGGCTGACCGTGTTAGCGTCCTCAGACTTAGCAGATCCGTTGCCACTGTCGTCCGAGTCCTGCACAGCGTGTACGCTTTTATCGCGCACTTTCAATCCCAAACCTTCGCGGTACTCTCGGCTTAGGCTTCTGGCCGTCAGACTGTGAACCTGTAAAAATTACACAATTATGCTGATATGCCTGCGTGATGGAGTTCATTGCCCACGCCCGACTTTATCCGGCGACCAATTCGAAAAAAATGCAGACATTTTGAAAACAATTGCATAGGTATTGAATTTTAGAATTCGCAAAATATACATAGACATATTTTTCGAATCGACCAGACGAGAGTCGGATGTTATTGTGGTAGAATTTATGCCATCCCTGACTAGCTGTAAATAATATATTCGTTATAAAAATATAAACAGTGTCATATAAATTTTAGAATAAAGAGGACCACTGTGTGTTGTCTCCGTCTGATAAACGTAGCAAATTCTACGTTAAAAATAATTTCATTTTGCATAGTCAATTTAAAAAAAATTGGAATGAATTGACCCTCGATAAATTTTAAATATAAAATTATCATATAAGACATCCCAAAGAATTGTATTCATATTATTATTTTTTAAGTAAGTTACGATCATATATATAATTCATATAACTCGCTTCTCAAAAAAAATATAAAAATATCGATAAAAGCCTCCGGATGCCCTAATTAATAATCTTGGCTTTACATTTTGTGGTAGGTAATGAATTCACAGAGTAAAATGTATTATTTATAGTGAACGTAGAATTTGCCTGCATTTTGTACGTTTGCCGATGTAGAGGATATGTAGTGCTGTTGTTACCCGCAAATCCCTTATTATAATATATTGCTACCAGCTCACTGCTGTCGACATGAACCTAACAATGCGCATTCATAAGTGTATAGTATTATAATAAATATATAACGTATATAAATATAATATGTATATGACTATGAAGTGTAATGGGTGAATTCCGGAGTCGGCCATAGGCCTTGAACGACGTATCACTGCGTATCCATCGATACAATATTAGAATATATACCTCCTAATATCATTATCGTACTCGTATGTTAATGCCCATGGGCCGCACCCAGTGTCGAATTGCATGTTATTATACCTATCTCCACACACAGGACATAACGCGCAGTGTATTATATTTACATAATAATCAGTTGTCTATCCGTCTAATATCACTAATAGTGTAGTGGATGATAGTGTCATGCTGAATTATGCACAATGCGTAATAACTGTATTACACCTTAATGTACCTATGACTATATGCCTACATCATTAAACTATTTATAATACTTATTGAAGGCAGTTATTATTAAAATAAAGGTAAGCTACGCTTTAGCGTGTATAGGTATATGTATAATGATGATTTATTAAAAAATATGACAACTACCGTTGTCCGCGTTCTGATGGATGTTTTTTTTTTTATATGTTCTGATTTTATAGACAGAAATAACAATAATAACTAATAAGTAATAAGTATATTTCCTATATTACTGTAATTAGTTTTTAAAAAAACATCACTTAATTAAAATGTTTAAATCAAAAATCAACATTTTAAGATAAAACTTTTGATAAGACTACACTGCGCATGCCCAGGATTTTGTTTTATGGATGATTTTATTTTATAAAAAATAAGTTATAAAATTAAGAAAGCCAAGTTGGGTGTGATTAGAACTCTAAAACCACCACCTGGGTCCTGGGCTCATCCCTGACACTGTGAATAAAATCATTTCCGATTGTTTTTATCATCGAATATTTTTTACCGATATCTATTATTATGATTACCATCGATATATTTTTAAAAACGTACCTTAGAAGAACGATTTTAACCGTTAAGCCACTAAGACGAATTGTTTTCTATTAACAGTTTGGTCAAGTGAGGGCTTACGAAAACTGGAATATGGTAAGCATTTAATAAAGGTAAGTTTTTCTTTTAGTACGCTGACTTATTATTGGAGCGGGCCAATAGTTATATTGCCGAGACGACGATCAACAATTTTTCTTTGTTTTATTATATTAATCTAGAGCCCTGATTCAAATGAATTAAAAACTTTCAAAAAACGGACGAATAATACTAAAAATTATCAAAACAAATATTATGAAAACAATATTTCTTCGCATTTTAACTTACACTATAAGATTAAATTATGCAATTATTATACCCTTAAAATTAATACAATTATCTAAGAATACTAAGAAAAAAATCGAAAAATTCAAAATAAAAGTTTCACTTTTGGAATATATATTTTGTTAGATACTTGAAACGATTTCACTTGGAACGCATTGGTCCCGTATAAAGTTTCACGAAAAAAAGCTATGATTTAGTGCCACAGGGATAAAATCGTAAAACTAACGTCCTAGACTACTAATGGTACCCACCCACATAATCATGGATACAGTTGAGATTTTTAAGTTAATTTTGCGTGTGGCGTTGGCACTGTACAATATATATAAATACCTATCTATAAAGAGTACAGATTAAAAGTATTCATACATGAATATTAGTAACTGTCGTTTATTACACTTAAGGACACGCTCACTGAGTCGTGCAGTGAAAAAAAAAATATATATTTATTGTTATTACAACACATGTCACATACCTATTATATATATACCTACATAACAATATATAACAATAATGCATATTATTCAACTATAAATATATAATTGATTTTTAACTAATCTAAATCAGAATTTATAATACAAATATAACATAGTCAAGTAACACTGAAAGCCGAATCTTCTTATAAGCGTTATTATTATATAGTAGGTACCTATACTTATAAAGTTATAAAGTAGATATTCTAATTTATAGCAGAAGTAGATTGTAGATATAAATATATAATATGTATATTTTATACCATATAAATTATACATTTTAAACATTTAAACTAAAAATTAATGTTAAATGCCATTGCCATTAGAAAACTCAAAGTAATATTGTCACAGTATACGAGTATAGCACTATAATATTATCAATAACAAGAGTCAATGGCAATAATTAGCATTTTTTTGACTGCACAATATGTTAATAATATATTATCCATTATTAGGTAACTTTATTGTTGTACATAGAATTTATACAAATACATGACATATTTTTATACTTCTGTAACGATATGTTGTTAATAGATAATAAAAATAAAAAGTACAAATTTACGCAAATAACAATATAACAATTAACAGATAATAACAAATCAGCAACACATCGATAATGACACATTATTACAGTACCTTGTAAGGGACTTAGCCACTTAGGAGAACGTATTTTTACATACCTAGCTACGTCGAGTCAGTCACCGTGGACCCACCTATATTTATATTCGTTACACATAAATTATATACATACATTATACACACATTATAAATACATTTTATATACATGTATATCCACGCACACTAAACATTTAATACTGTCTAGTCGAACCTCCTTTGGAGGCGGTAAACCTTTGCAGCGTAACACTCAGGTAGTTTACTTACTTGTCTGCTCGGGTTCTTGTGTGTGTTTTCAGCGCTCTAAAAGTGTGAAAAAAACCCAAATTAAAATTTGTTAAAGTTGTATTATAATTTATAATAAAATAGTTTAACCACATATTATTATAGAATATTTAAGTACAATATAATGAAATCAGAGAGCCAACACTCACTACACCCCACTTCATCACCAGCCGAACCATTGACAAAGGAAAACAATGTTGTAAGATCAACCAGAAGATATACATTTATCAATTACCTAATCGTATTTTTTTTAACTATTCGCACGGAGTCAAAAACGCTTATTAATTCAATTTTCAAAAAATATATTTAATGAAAACGAAGAAAAGTTTGACTCTGGGAGTTTCAGATTTGAATTAACCACTAACAAATGAGTATTAGAAAATTGAAATAATTTTTTTTATATTGTCGTGCACTTTTACATCATTGCAATTCTTTCTGTAAAAACTGTAATAACCGTGTTGCATATGAATACTTCTAATACAATATCAGATATCAAATATAATATCATTATCCATTGAATATTGAATACTGTGTATTATATTAAACGCACTACAAATTTGATTTGCTATATGAGCTGTTTAACCCTTTTATAGTTATGCTAACGGTAATGATAAGGTATTTAGCGTGAAAAATATCAAGACAAATAATAAATTAAATCATTAGGTATATAGTATATAATATTTTTAGTTTTTAAATGGTTATTATTTATTTAATATAATACAATAAAAAGTGTAAGTCCTGCTTCAGTAAATTGATATTCAATCGATTATGTCAGATTTTCTATTGAAACGCCACCACCGATTACCGAGCTTAATATCATATATTTATATGACGATATAAGATTAAATTGGTCACACTCACGTTGGACGAAAACTGTTTGGCTAGTTCTCTGACCGAAGGCATATAGTGGTGCACATCGTCCGTCATCGATTCTGCGATGGAACTCTTAGGGACGCCGCTGCTGCTCTCCCGTCGGTCCGTCCACGAGCACACCCGAACCAGTTTGTCTTGACCACCGCAACTGCCAAAGGGCACTTCACCACTGGATGGCGATTGCGGATGAGGCTCCGGCTCGGAGTCCTGAACTGCACGGCCAGTTCGCCGTGCGTCACCTTCGAATTTGTCTTCGCCGATCTGTACTACCAGTTTGGATACCTTGGTCTGACACACAACACACATCGCGGGTACGTATTTACGCATAATTACAACATAATAAATTCAATAATCGTGGAATTGGAATTGTTTCGATGTTAAAGCCGAGAAGTTTGTATATTATTATGTAAAATGTGACTAGACACTAGAGACTAAAGATTAAGTTCACCAAAGAGTAGAGAGCCCAAGGGGTCGTAGGGCGTAAGTGGTTTTTGACAGAAATGTGCCTATAGAGGGGGAGAGGGTTCAATCCCCTTCAAATTTTAAATTATGATCTATAGAAATAAATAAATTTGAAATACGTGTTAATAAAAATATCCCCTCCACAACCCCCAAAAAAATTTCTAGGCACGCCAATTGTTGCCATTGGTCCCCTCGATGATAAAAATACTGTCCTATTCGTACCAAAGTTTTGACCATTGCTCAACATTACCCATACAAGCACACTACCTACTTCTAATATGAGCATTGAATTCAAACTAAAATATAGGTACTTTACAATAAGACACGATATTAATGATATTATATAATTATGCACTTTTGTTTCATATAGGAGCCTTCACAATATTATTTGTAAATAAAATTATAAAAACCATTGATTTTTATTCTAAAAAATTACCATTAATTGTATGCTGTTGAGTAATGATGAAATGGGACACGAAAGTGGCCCCAACCTAAGCTCCCATCCCCTTAATTCTAGCTTGTAGAGACGAAATCTTTAGGATGCAGAATTGACAGAACATTCATTTAGGTAAAGTTCCACTCAGTATTCCAAAATTCCAAAATATTATTAAACCATTAAAACCACCTGCGCCTTACTTCCGCTTCTACCGGAAACCTCAAAAATGTTTCATGTGGGTGGGCGACGGGCGTGTCTCTTAATGTGTGGTTTTAATTTTGAAATAGATATGCATATTATCGAACGACGGCATAAAGGAAAACGATTACGCGGAATTATGGGTGACAAAATTCAAAGAGTCAAATACGCTTCGTCACCTACGCACAATAATAATTGCTACAATATAAAATTTATTTTAAATTATGAATAATTTCAGCGAATAAATGTTTAGAAACTAACGTTTAGGATCTTTGCGACGGTTCACCGAGTACCCCAACGAAATAAAAACTGCAGCAAATCGTTATTAATGATACATTTTATTTGAAATAGTAACAAAACAATAGGTATTATATTTTATGGTAACGCGTATTTCGATTTTGTGTCTATGAAAAATATCACATAAAGCCAAATTTCCAATTTTGGTTCACAACCAGGTCATCATAAATAATAAATATATGAATAATAACACACAAATCATCGATCAGAATATTTTATATGGCTCGTTCAGCTATTATACGAGTAGGTATGGCTCAAAATATCCTCGCGGTAAATAGGATTTTTAACAAAGTTGTCTGTGCCTGTTTGATTCCTAATCACAGTTCTGCGCAAAGTTCCGTACACTATTGATTTTTCCAAAGTACTGACATCGTCAACACTAACCTGTTTTTTTCTGGCTTTCATTTCCTCGGACTGATTGATGTAGTAATCTCGACCGTACCTGAATGAAACCATTTTGAGATGATTGAATATAATAATTTTTTAAACAAGGTACAAGATAATATATAGATACCCATATACAATAACATGAATTCAACCAAGTAAAATTTTAATGTCTAGGTTAATATTAGAGTTTAACTTCAAATTTAGTAACTTATTACTAAATCTGAAATTGATTTAATATGTATACATATTATATATAAATATTAGAGTATTATATTTTATATTATTAAATGTAAATCGCAGTGGCTTTTACGTTAAGGAGTATTTAATATAATAATAAATAAAAAAAACGCTTTAAATTATATAAAAAATACTTCTCCTCTCTGAATTTGGTATAAACCTACATTACTACATTTGATTATTAGACTATTAGAGTAGGATTATTATAGATATCATATTTTCGATTTTATTTAGCACAAGTTTACTACATAAAATGCCCGTTAGTTAAACGGAAACAGTATAAAAATATGCGGGACGTGGGTATTACGTGTTCTAAATTATTATTTATTTTATTTTAGGAATTTGTGAACAATAATTACCGCTGAGTGTCCGGTAACAAGGGGCTGCAGACTATTTTCAACGAGCTGGACGTGTCGTTTCCATTGATTAAATTCCTGCAGGAAAAATGTGTAGATATATAATAATATTATAAAACCTACTGTCGATGGAAAATGAAACATTTCTACTATAACTAAAACCGTTGGTGAAATAAAATTTTAAGAAACTCACAGTGATGCCTCACTACTGCTCCTGCTGCCGAAGAACGACTTATACTTGCGCTTTTCGATGTTCTCG
Source organism: Diuraphis noxia (assembly GCF_037042655.1). Taxonomy (NCBI): domain Eukaryota; kingdom Metazoa; phylum Arthropoda; class Insecta; order Hemiptera; family Aphididae; genus Diuraphis; species Diuraphis noxia. The sequence goes on along the minus strand of NW_028301714.1, from coordinate 57,387,295 downwards.
GCGGAGTACGGGTTGTTCCTTAGTGGCGTCGCCTTTTCCCACTTGGAATGTTCTCGTTCTGCTATCGTACCTACCAATTAAAATTAGAGTAACTTTACTCGTTCTGCTTAACAATTACCTGAATACTTCATACGATGAGCTCCTGCAAGACGTTTTATTATAAAATATAGGACAAGGCCGCCTCGAGCCAAGAACTAGGGGTCTTAAAATAGACCTGATCTTTAAAATATATTATTTAAACGATTATGCAGTCATAAAAATATACCATCAATAATATAAAAATGTAAGTATGATTATAAAAGTTTTCTGATGTTAGATTTTTTTTAAATGTATTATATTTTTATACTGTTTTTAAAAATAGTTTAATTTGATTTTTTTTTTTGACATACGTATAATACTTTAAAATATATAAAAAAAACTATGTTATATCTTTAAAATGCACATTTATGAAAAAAAACTTTAAGTCTGAAAACTCTTGTATTCAATATTTTGAAATTTGAAATCCAGATATTACAAAACACAATACTTGCACCGAACCAGATATTTCTTCTATTTACTTACTTTCCGTAAAAATATACAAATACATAAAATCTTGCCCCAAAAATTAATATGTATATTTAAATACTGATACCTGGCCTGGGAGGTAACGCCTCGTCTTCTTGTGCGACATTAACTTCATCGGATGACACTGAATTGACTTCGCTATCTGTAGCGCTTGACATTAAACTAGACCTATAAATAACGATACATAAATATGATTGCTATAATAATTAAAATATTTATAAGTTATAAAACATATATTGTACAACTAACGGCATAAAATTGAATAATATATATATAATGTATATATATATATATAACATTATGGTGTGTTCAAAAATTATATTATAATATATCAATATATATGTAAATAAGAGTAAAGGGATTCTACATTACCTTGGCCTTGGCACAGGTTTTTCGTTGACTTCTATAGATTGATCAAAATCCCTCTGATGATCCATTGAACCTTGGCCTAGAAACGCGTAAACAATTACAACAAATTAATGTCTGTATATTATAATTTTTATATATTATAAAACGGACTTTGTGACAGTGGAATGCGATGACAATATTATAGTATATTCCAAAATGTAAAACGGCCTACCAGAATCTACTTGGGAAAGTGCGACGTGCTTGTTGCAAGCTTCCACTACGGGATCCCAAACAAGCGGATTGTCCTCCTCGCTGCTAGGACCATCGAACAGTAAAATTCCACCATCAATGGAGTTTGTGTCGACGTCTGAATGTTTCGTCTGCAGCGGTTCTGATTCAAAATCAGCTATATAGGCATAACAGAAACACAAAAGATACACTTGTCACTTATAAAGTTAACAGCCTTGGCGGGAAATTAAATAAATAGTGATAAAAATAAGTTTATAAATGTTGTATATCAGACATTAAAAAATCATAATTAAATTACAAAGTTCGAGCAGCTCGTCCAATGCCGAATTTGAGTAGTCAGACAGTTCGGACGTTTCGTCAGCATCGCGATCGCCTATTAGTGGCCTGGTGACTTCGGATGGGTTCGGCACTAACATAGGAACGGGTACGGGATGATGGTGATAATTATTGGATCCGGACATCTGGTTTATTCTTTTCTTTTGGAACAGCCAATTGTCTTCCCACGAGTCCACTGTAGCACTTATTCCTTGGTCGTCGGGGTCGATAGTACTGTTGCCATCTGAAAAAAATTGATAAGTATTTGTGCATAGAGGTTAGAATACATTCGACAAGAATATCATAATAAGTCTATACCACAACAGTACTTAGCAAAAATCTAGAGTACAAATTAAATAGAGAGTTAATAATTTAATATACTATGTAAATTATAATATAAAGTGTCGCTAAACAATCGATTCTTAAAATGTATGGGTTCGACTGTTCGAGCAATATACATAATATGATTTAAAGTTAGGTAATATAGATATAAAATAACTAGTAAACGAGATTTGGGTGATAAAATAAGTAAATAGAATAAATAAAATCATATTAGTACTCTAATATTATAAATTATAATATATATTATAGTTTAATAAACGCACTATATGATGTGGAGTAGAATCCTGACTGCAACGTTATTGAATCGTTGGCAGAAGTGAAAGCTACGTAAAAATTATAGTATATAAATAAGCACTACGGCACACAAAAACATAATATTAATACGTAGTAGTGGAAAATTCGAACTTATCGATATAGGTAGGTACGTTATATAAAAATTATTATATTTTACAAATAATTTCCTAACAGTTCCATTCGGGTAATCTAAAACGCATTCCTGCAATACATCAACGTCCATATATTAAACTACCTATCTAATATATATATAAACTTTGAATTGTAAAATATATTATTATTTTCAATTTATCATAAACGCGTTCGCATACGAACGTGTCGTTTAGTTGCAAGCACATATTTTATCAACAGACATTCAAAATAACAAATATTCGCGATAAGAAAGACGAGAATATTTTAATTTTGAGGCCTTATAAAATAATATATTATGATTATTACTTAATTAGGTATATATGAAAGGTACATAAACAGGTTGAAAAAGCTCGTGTTTTTTTTTATATCCATAGGTATCATACACATACCCTCAATTGTATCAGACCCGAATTCAGGCAAAGGCGCCGTGTGCCCACGAAGCAATTTAGCGTTCGACATGAACATTCCAATGGTCGATTGCGATCTTTCATCGTCATCTTCATCACCTTCGTTGTAACCATCGTCATAATCACCTTCAATATCGGAGTATGTATTATAACTGGTTGTCGTTACTTCTTCCGTGAATTCTTCCACCTGAACACCAATAATAAAATATAGGTACAAACTAACATTATACGAATATTAATACATATTTGTATCTCTTTTATCTCTGTAGATTTTTATGATTTTATGTAACATACAGGGGTTAAAGTGGGGGGGGGGCGCAGGAGGACTCAGTCCCCTTACCTCTGATGGCGGTTAAAAAGCGTCCCCTTTAACAAATTAGGATTTTATACATTAGACATTATACATAAAATGATATATGGAACGCTTAAAACTATATGGAGACATTAGTCCCCTCTGGAATTTTTTCCCACTTTAACCTCTGGTAACATATTTAGTCAGACACAACATTTTCGAAACTACTTGCTTTAATAAATGGTTAATAATAAGTATAAATACATAATACATTTATATTTTATATATTTTACATGTATAATTATTAATTATATAAAACTTACTGTTAAAGACACTCTTGGAGTTCTCCGCCGCTCTTCTGTATTTTTCGAATCGGAATAATTCTGATCTTTTAAATCTACATACATAACATTAGTTTCGTATCGATATAATAATACAATATTGGAAAAAATTATACATACCCGTTTGTTTTGGAGAACATTTAGAAATTCTAGTCCTCCTAACTGGGACTTTTTTCTTTGTCTGACTGTTGGCGACAATCTGTAATTTAAAAAAAATTATTCAAATATAATATGATACAAAACAACCTTTATAACTTACAAACATATTTATTATTAGTGCAGGGTGAAAGTTGAACAAGCAACTGCACTATAAACTACATAAGAATGGCAGGAAGCCATATCCAAGCTTATTATGAACGAAAAAGGGTTTCCACATAACATCATGTAATGTATTTAATACAAATACCTATGGAAGTAAATACTACGCGAACGGAAATATATATCATACCTTATTTAATATAGCAGTGGCCAAGAGATCTTCATAATTTTTTTCGTTTAAATCTTCCGCCAATGGAACAGCGCACTTTTTCTGAGCAGCCTTAAAATATTTATTTAATAATTGATTATACGTATAAAATTTCATTTTTACGAATTAATAATATTTTAGATTTTGAACGGAGTGATGAATGTATTGATTTTACAATGATGTGTGTTTTTTTTTTGTTTTTTTTTTTTTTTGTGTCTGTACAGTATAACTAGTCGAAATAATACTTAAATTTCGAACTTTGGGGGTGGTTTCCGATGGAAAAGTGAATATCCTTGGTGCATTATAGAGGTCAAAAGTAAACATCTTCCAACAGTTTTCGAAAAATCGATTTTTTTATAATATGGTTGTAATTCAAAAACTAATCACTGTAAATACTTGACATTTTCACCAAATGTTTATGTTAGTGTTATCTATATACAGTTTAATTTTCAAAAATTTTCGACTTTTTTGAGTTATTTATAGACCACTGAAATTTTCGATTTTTATGAGAATTATTTTTTGAAGTGTCGGTAAAAAAATCTGTCGAAAACGTGAAAATTTCCTAATGTGGTATAAATCAAAGTTAATTTTTCACTCTTGGTTTGAATTTATTATTTATGATTACAGTCATATTATTAAAAACATTCTTGCCCAAACATAGATAATCAATTATCAAAAAACAATTTTTTACAGTTATTAATATAATATATATGCAGGTATATAAAAGGGATAATTCACATTTTGATCTGTGATCATCAGTGGCGACAATCCAATTTTTTAAATCACTACTCACCATTTTACTTGGCCGTCGACCATTAAAATGTGTATTAGTTATATTACTTAATAGAGAAAATTTGTTAAAAACTTGAATTGTAAAATTTTTGTGTATTTAACCAAATTTTTGGAAAAGAATTACTGTATTACGATTATGCAATCCAACGTAATACATACTGTCTACTGCCTATACGCCTTATACATTTGATTATTAAAACATAACCTTATTATAATGACCACAAATTTAAAATATTACAACATACATATTATATTTTTTTGGTTAAAACAATACTACATGTTAAAAATAATAGTCTAGTCCTCTTATTATTTCGTATTAGGTTAGCCTAACCTAACCAGCACATATAAGAATGACATGTTTAGTCATAGGTATGAGCTTTTTTTTTTCCTGTTCAAAAACCAGGAACGCGCGGTTGGGAACTGTTCAGCACAATACTGCCACCCGTCCCTGTATCGTTTATTCACCAAATAAGACAATCGATCTATACAAAAATTGGGGGCCCCTAACCACCCAAACACAAAAATAAAACACTTAGTCATATGACCTATGATAAACCGAATTACCTGAAATTATGTGTCCGGTAAACTAAAATACTCAGTTTATGAAAATATGATTCGTTATAATAAATGCGTACTCTGCATTAAACTGTTCTATTAGGAGAAGTTTATTTTACTTAATTAACGAAATTTCGTCAGCAAGGATCATTTATCATTAAATTTTTTTTTGGTGATTTGTGCAATGTTATATGTATAACGAAAAAAGTAATAGATAAATCTGACGTCTAACTTATACCTATTTGAAATGTTAATAAATGAAAAACAATAATATAAGAACTTTATATAGTTGCAACGGTATAGTGTATCGGGTGCAATTGTTGCACGTTGCATTTTATGTAGAGATTCACGTAAGTAGTCGCTAATCGCTATACTCAATGTACAATCTATTAATATATATTTAAAAACGAAGTAATATGGCAAGCATAGCGTCATTTGTAGCACACTAATGAGTAATATTAACAAAATGAAAATCAACGCACCTATTAGACGAATTTAAAATATGGTAACTATACGTCTATAACTATCTAGGTAATTTTGATTTTTGAACTGTACATTGTTTCTTTATAGTATAAGTATTATTAGAGAGTGAATTCACAGAATCCATAAAAGTCAATTAGGATCAGAAACAATATCCTATATTATATGTGTGTTATAACAGTTATAATATAACTTATACTTTTAAGTTATATATTAATAAAAACTAAAATTTTGTTGATTTTTCTGGGAGGGTAAGGATTCTCCCCTTCAGCTCACGTGGACATCTCTGTTGCACATTGTAATTAAATATATGGACCATACAATTTACAAAACTATTTTAAATAATAAAAAGTTTTAACTTCTAACTTTTAAGTATTTAATTAATAATAATAATAATTTATTAATTAGTTATTGTGGTAATTAAATTACTTGGAAAATTAAGTAAATATTAGCAGCTTTTTTTATGATATAGATATTTAAAATAAAGTAAAATATTGAGGTAGAAAAAGCATTCACTGTAAAAACTGACCTGTAGCTCTGGAAGATGTTCTACGTCATGCGACACTTCTTCCAAAATTGTATTTAATTTTATGGGAATGCCGTCAAACTCATCAGACTCTAAAAGAAAAACGTATACTAATATAATATAGGTTAGGTGTATATTATGTACAGAAAAACAAATTATATTGGATTGAAATATTAACGTTTAAGGTATATATAAGCAGTGAACCAAAAATAATATAGCGGCCACCGCTGCTATAGATTATACTTGTATACAGTGCCAAATGTTTAAATAAGAAGACAAACCGTTCATTTTTTACTTTCGAATGCGCTAAATATGTTTTTAATAGATCCTAACGATCCGTTTGGACAAATATGATTAATAAATACCTATACCATTTATGATGGAGTGTATGGCTTCTGTCAGCGTGGTAGCCAACTGTTCGTGGTACTTCCAACATATTGACATGTCTATAGGCCGGAAAAAAATTATTTAACATTAAATATAATATATTATAGAAGTACAGAAAATTTATTTTACGTACACAGCGGGTGGGTGGACAGGGGTGTGAGGCATACGTCATCTAGGCCTCCGTCCACCAGCCCTTCCACTAGCCGTTCCAAATAATCGCGGACTTCAAAAAACTTATCTTCTGTAAAACATAAAACTAACAGTTTTACAAACATATACTATATTATTAAATGCAATATTGTCATACTGAAATAAACTGAAAAATTATTATAAAAACCTATTAAGAAAATGTCAAAATACTTTATTGTAAATGTAGATCCGTAGATGATTATTAAAATATAAAGTAGACAAAATTTGATTATGCACATAAACAAGTTTGTAAAAAAAAGTTATGCATATTTTTTTTAGTGAAATGCATGAGTGTACTTACGATCATTTCCCGCCTTGGACGCCACTTTCGCTTTTAATTTGGTGTTTAAAATATCCCGCTGTTGGATGCACAGCAGTTTATGTCTGAAAATCGAAAACAAGCCATTATAACATTAATAATATAACCTGTCTTTGGTTATCTGTGAGTTTGACGTGTCACGAGCGGTGATTATATAGTATACGTATATTATAATAGTCAAAAACACTCAAAACCACATAATGGATTGATGATATTAATATTATTGTGTCGTCGCGTTGTTTCGATTATTATTATTATTTGATTACCGGCGTTTGTTGTTTGCGACGTCTACTCTGCCGGTAGTAGTATTATTATTTATTATTATTATATGATCATGTTAATGACATCAGACCGAGGCGGAGAAAAACTTAAACAAAAACAGTTCAAAGCAACAGGCGAAAAACATGAACGTGAACACGTCCATATCATTTTGGTCGTCGGTGTAGTCCGATAGAAAAGGCCGGTCGGCCATCGGTATCGCGTTGACGCTCATGATCGGACAGCGACGAGACTTAAAATAATAATAAATATTATACTGCAGCAGCAGCGGCGGCGGCAGACATAACGATACCAGTCGGAGCACGTATCGGAAGAACCGGAAGAAAAGAATAAACTTTCACCATGTGTCCCTATGTATACTACTATAGTATACAATATATATATATATTATATAAACATAATATTTATATTACAGTCGGGAGTGACATAACAGAATATACGACGATAGAACGTCCCAGTCATTCTACCTAAACTTAATACATAATATTCATATATAATAATAACAGTCATGTAGCATAAAATCACGCCCGATTTGCACCGTCTTGCGGCTTGCTCCCTCTTTACGGCTGCAGGGAACAGTCCAAGTATCGCGTAATCCATGTGATTATATTATAATAATGTTTTGACAATATTAATATGTGTTAAACCAACTGCGACAGAGTATCACTGTATCAGGGTTTGAAACTTTTATCATCCTCTACTTTACTGTATACAAATATAGGTAATAAATAGGTGATCCCGTGCACTTTGTTTTCCGTAAAAAGCCAACTCTTATTAGATTATAATTCAAACTTGGTTCAATTAACGTTTATTATTTTTGGTTCGATTAACGAATCGTTAACGGGTAATAATTGTCAGCAAAAATATTAAAAATTAAACGGTTATGATTTAAATCCGTGAAGGTAAATATATAGAAACCAAATATTAATTAAAATTTAAAATGATAACAGTTATTTTGTTTTATATCAATAAATTGTAAACAGCTATTTGTAAAAAAAATCCTAATTGTTACTATTATTATTATCTGTAAACAATGGTAATCATTTATGTACAAAAAAATTCTACTTACAACTCTTTAAAATGTGAGTTTTGGAAAAGATTTTCTAAGTGCACTACTACATGGTAGTGGAAGGTAATCTTAGTTCATCAATCTCTCAATTTCGATATTTTGAAAGCAAATTCTTTGACTATTAAATATTAATTGAATATAGCTCAACAGAAATATTCAATATTAATTGCTAATCCAATCACAGAGTTATACAACTGAAGCGTTACTGCTTTAGAGACCACACGTCCACACGTATTGTCTAGACTAATCATTTAATAATTACCTATTTCATAAATGATTTTTTAATTAATTAGAAATCTTTTAAGATAAGATCTAATCACTTGCAACTGTTGTGCAAAACTCGTTTTCAATTAAATCGATTTTATTTTTTGTCATAATTCAATATTAGAGACCTAAATTTTTTACTAAATTTTTATATTCTAGCATATTAAACGGGATTATCAATCCAAATCTAAAAAAATTATTTGAGATTATAAATTCATACGTTGTACCTATTATATATGTAATCAATTTGATATTATATTATATAAAAAGTTCGTTTTGTTTTTTAGTAGGTGGGTAATCACTAATTATGTACAAATGTACAATGGACGATTGTTATACGTTATACCATAGATTTTATAAAATTTATACATTTATAGTTATAAGTTTATTATAAAACCAAACTGATGATTAATGTGTGTCGAGTGATGTAAAGTCAAAAAATTTAATACTATCTATTATCGAATGAAAACAACTAATTGAGTACAATATTATGTTACATGTCTGATATCAAATGATTTTTTGATAAAAGTTATCGAATAGTATTATTTTTATGGTGTCCATTGCTGGTTACGTTGTTATACGTTCAACTTATAACTTATGATCTATAATTATCAAAAATATATTATATTTTCACTAGGTATAAACATACTATTTTCTACCATTATTACAGTGAAATAAATGTTCCTCATATCAACTGATCGAATTATATAATACGGTGGTCGATTTTATGGGTTCATATATTGTCATAATGTATAATATGTTGTAATTCTCTGATCATTACTTTTGATTAGGTAAGGTTAAACATATATATTGCTAAGTTCCTTATCATTTATAAAAATTATAATCTGATCAATATTCAATTTTCAATAAGTACTGTAAAATCTAGTTTAGTTTTAATTCATATCCAATTCAGCTATTCGTAATATGCTTACATAACACTACAGCGCACACTCATCAAGGTAAGTTGGACGCATTCAAACATATTTTTTATTATATTATACATTATTTAAATATAGATAAGTATTATATTATATTTCACAAATCTGTCGTTGTCGAATCATTGACATATATGATATATTATAAACGTTAGTGTTAGTCCACAGATTGTTTATCAGTGGCGTATTCTAAAGAGAGTCCATAGGATCCGGACCTCCCTCATCCACCAATGACTGTATTTTTAATTAAATTATTATTTAGACGAGGCTAAATGGACAAGCAAAATAAATAGCAATGATATTCATTTATCAAGACATACATCTAGATGTTTATGAAATTATCAATAAATTGATATATTAATTATTTAATTCCAAAAAGATTAGATTTTGCATAAAAGATGTTGTTTCAAATCGTCAAAATAAATAATCATTGATATTAAAATAATTTTATTGTAATGCATTGTAGCAAATTTAATTTCTATTTCAGTGTAAAGTTGTAGGGTGTGGGGTGCCGGAGCCCCCAACTTAAATGTGTTAGGAAAATTTCTGAATACGCCAATGTAATTAATATTTAATATTTGAAATAAGTTAGAACTTAGAAGAAAAATGTCTTAGTGCTTATAATCCGTACACCCTCTTTCCACAACTAACACGTCATAATCGAATTTAAAAAATTTAAAACAACTATTATAAATTATTGTGAAACACTATATAAATAAATTCATAATACAAATCAATAATCATAATTTATAATATTGTAAATCAAGTTTCATTTAGATTAAAATTATCATTTTCATCTTAAAGAAATGTTGGACTTTGTTATATCACATATCATTAATTATAAAAGGTGTACAAATGTTATTTTCAATATTTTTTTATAATCGATTCAGATATTTAGGCCCCGTTATATTACTATATATTTAAAAGCCTATCTTGTTTTCCGATTACACTTTAATAATTATTATTAGTGAAAAAAAAAACAACAACAAATTTACTTTTGGTAGGAGGGTTGATTATACCTCTATCGTAGATAAAATCAAGTAAAAATCAAATTGCTCGGCCTTTTGTTGTATTGCAGGCAGTAATCAGTGACGTGCTTCAGGACGACTGACAGAACAAAATACTATAAGTTATATAAGTGCGGTCAATGTAGGCAATTCTATCACCTAAAACTGTGTGGTAACCACAGCGCGCGAGGACGACATCACCGTTATATCATATTATCACTTCATCGTATGAAAACAAAATAATAATTTCCGGTATACTGCTACTGTTGCTACTGCGGTAACGGTAAGTCATCATAACATATCGTATTTATATCGTAATACCGCGGTAACTGCGATGGCGGTGGAGACCCGTAGTGCGGATGCGACGACGACGTCCGTGGTGATCGCGCTGGCGATGGTGTTGTTGCTGCTGGTGGTCGTGCAAGCTCCCGGCGCCAGGGCCGTCACAGACGACATGCTGAAGATTGCGTGCTCGGACATGACGCCCAGGCACCCGGGTTACCGGCCGGAAAACACGCAAGGCTTGCCGTGTCCGTACCGGCTGATAGTGGATCCGTCCACGCCCGTGGTGCCCGGCAACCTGGTGAACATCACGCTCACGTCCTTCGGCATTACCATGCCATTCAAGGGGTTCATGGTCCAAGCTCGGGACAGCGACGGCCGAGCGATCGGCACGTTTCTGCCGGAATGCAAGAATGCGACGCAACATCACATGATCAGCTGTTCCAACGGCGACGAACCATACGTGAGTAGGTTTTTGTTTTAAGGGTTTTTTTAAATCGTCTGTTCACCATATTATATCCGCACTACGCTGAGCTGATAGTTAGGCGATGCCGTGGATTTCGATTATCGATATTTCGCCAGTATAGTGATATCAATTACAGGTACTTACAATTAATGTATACTTATAGAATTTTATTTTTATTTTTTTTCTAACTATCACAAATCCATAACTTGACAAACTTCTAAAATCACATGTTCAGCTGTTTCACTGGAAACGAACCATAGCTGGGCGATAGCGTGGTTTTAGATATTCGATGATTCGCAACAGTATACTGGCATATTGATACTATATAATATTTTGTATAGATAGAATTTTATTTAACTTGTCACGCCTCTAACGAATTTCGACTTCTTAGGAACTTGAATTTGCCTACGATTTAAAAATGATTTTGAAATCGTCGGTCTTAATTTTCAAGTCATAGGCTTCGGAAGCTCGCTGTCTTCCATTTTAATACACTCGCGTACGCGTTTTCCGTGAAAATTATCTATAAATTTAATACGTGAACGCATGTTTGTATACACAGATATAGAGTATTGTACACTATATTATAGTATACTGTATATCTGTGTTTGTATACCACTGTGTGCGTAAGTGATAATGCATTATTTTATATTGTACTATTATACTTAAATAATATATAATACGATTATTGATTATTATTTCACATTTTTCATTACCTATATATACTACAAAATTCAGATGAAAATATTTTATACTTAATTTTTCTTGATTGTATTATATTATATTATACGCAAATCTAATATACGTGATGACTGTAATCTGTCAGATTGGTGGATCCTTCCGATTAACTATATTATCATGTACGATTTAGTTTTACATTTATTGTTATTTTATTATTAACTATTTATTAATTTCAGCCATTTAATATAGAGTAGTGTTTATAATAGTTTATAGAACAGTTCAATTATAATAGTAAATTATTAAACTTATTCAAAATCCAATGCTGTATAAACATGCTGTATTAAATAGTTAGTAACAAAGTCTTGTAGAAATAGTGATGTATTTATATACACTAATAATATCGGTTAAGAAGTAAGCTAAAGACGCATAGGCTAATCAGCTTTAACCTAATTATAATTACGAGTATTAATGTGTGCGTAGTAATAATTTATTTAGGATTAATCAATACTTTATGATGGTTAGAATTTTAATTTTTCAGAATGCAGTGGTTCAGTCAAATAATAAATATAAAATAACAGATACTTTTACGTGGATAGCTCCATTGTCACTTAAAGGATCTATTCGATTTAAGTAAGTAAATACATTTTATTGATTTAGTATTTAATTGAATTTAAGGATACATAAAAGTACTTTTTAAGAATTTAATTTAATTGATGTTATTTTAAAGTACTCTGTAGGTAACTAAGTTGACATAGAACTAATACATAATAGACTATTACAACATTATATACATATCCTAGCTTTAAAATCTATACATTATAAATCAAAACCAGTTTCTTTATTTTAGGCCATTAAAATCTATCGCCTAGGATCTAATCTACCGGGTTGAGCATATAAACATTGTGAGGAAGCTATTAGAAAATTCTGATGAAAATAATTAAATAATACTAGATTGAATAAATGTAATCCTACCTATTTTTTATCATTAATCAACTAATACATCACTTCCCTAAAATTAGTGAGGCGAAAAACCGAAGGAAAAAAATTAGAATAACACCACGTGTACACAAAAAAACATGACTGATAACAGTATTAACGTTACTTGCAACAACTATAGACCAACTATAAATACTTTAGTAGTCGAAGAAAACTCAGATGGCCACTTTATCCTTATTTCTCCTTATTATGATTTATATTTGAATAATATAATTAAACTAAATTATCAAATTCACTATTTTAAAGATAACTAGTTCAAAGCCTCAGAGGTCACATAAAGTATTTAATATTATAATAATGTATTGATTATATAATAATGTTATCTAACCACATTTATACATACATAACGCAATAGACTCATTATAGGCATTACCATTCAGAATAAAATACAAAACAAATTTTCAAAAAAAAATCTAGGCTAACAGTGTGTTTTGTTCTGATACGTTATAAATTATAACGTAGATTATAACTTATAATCCTACAAGAGTGCTATGAAAGTTTTTAATACTTTTTACTATAGTTTGTATTGTACATACAGTAATTTATTTGTAAATTTTCTACTTAGAATTAACGCAAGTGATAGCCACAAACAAAAACAGAATTTCGTTTTTGTATTTTATTAGGGATCAATAAAAGCACATAATATACGCGGTATTACAGAAAATAGACTATAATTGATTTTCGGTATAACGACGGTTTCAAAAAGTAATATATGTGACCTAACCTGATTGTGATAATATATTATGGTATATATTAATTATTAGTATAATGTACTCTAGGTATAGTAGGTATGTATTAGGTAGTCAATTTTCGGTCTCACTGTTTGTAAAAATAAACTCAGCATAGGCTACAATAAAGGCAAAACATGGAAGATGTTGAGGGGAAATTATCACCTCTTTTTTTCTGCAGTTTATAGGTGTCCAGGGCCCAGGACAGTAGTGGAGGGTATACGGAGGTATACGCCGTATACCTTCTGATCATTATGAATAAACGCCGTATACCTTTTGGTTATAAATTGTATGGGCACTTATGACTTATACGTATCTAATGATTTCAATGATGTGAATGATGTTTATAACTTATGTATACCTTCTAATTTTTTTACGACTACAGCACCTATATTTTTATGTTTACTAATTTATTTTTATATGTTATTTAAGTAATCTTCTAATGATTTTTAAGTGCCTAAATTACAAATTATGCATATAAGTATAAACTGTTCTGAAATATAATTAATTTAAAACGTTACATACAATTTTTGTAAAAAAAAGAAACATATACCAATGCATAGCTATAGAAAAATTGTTTAGTTGGCAAACAAAATGCTACAAATAAAATGCTTTATAAAAGATTACTTTTATTACGTTTGGAATTCCTGATAGTTGCTTATTATTAATCAAGCAAATTTTTTAATTTTTAGGTTTACAGTTGTGTTAAATTTTGAACATTTCTGGACTAATGAAGAGACCGATGATATTCCAGTAGCTTCACTTTCACCAGAAGAATTTAATATAAAAAACTCTATTAATCATGAATACTATATTTACAAATTGTACACTCAAAATTGTTTTACCTAGTCAATCAAATAATAAATGTCTAAATAGCGAATATTAAGGTTAGGCACATAATAAATAATGTTTTATTTTAAATCGTTTTTTGCTAAATATAATAATGTTAAAATTAAAATGTAGTATCTGACCCTGCATTGGGTTGCACGTCACAAATTAACGATTCCGGTGGATTTAACCAGTCTTAAACTTCATTAATTTTAATTTACACATATTTTTAACGTATTAATTTGTGTAGTTTTGATCAAATATAAAATACAGTTCTAAAATTAAATATATAATTTAGCAATAATTATGGTAATAACAATTTTATTTAATTGTAATCAATGGGTATTGACAACATAATAAATAAAATTATATATATACATTATACATATACGAAAATATTCGTTTTTCATGAGAAAACAATTCTCTATGGGAGTCGCTCTTTAAAATGCAAAATTAAAAAATTTGGCGTCCGTATGCACATCCTCGGATGTAGGAATATCTAGCCTCTTTGTACCAAATTTTAGGACCACGAGTGCTGTAGATTTGACTGTGAATTTTTTATATACATACAGTCACACACAAACATTAGTTTATAATATTTATAAAAATTGTAATTAAGTTTTTACTTGGATATGCAATAATATCTGTGTAAATTATTTCAACAATAATCAAACAATGTTTTAACTTCATATACATTTAATACCGTTCTACAACAACAAATCAGAGCTTAACTAAGTATAATACACATAATTATGGCAGAGGATTTGTAGCTCTAAAAAAGCTCTAAATATGCAAGCACTTATGCACTAAAAAACCCCATGATATGCAATTAAAATATGCTCTTAAAATTGTTTTCTATCCTAATTTTAATCCTAATCGAATAAAAGCCCGCCTGGTGTACACACGTATCTGTGGTGGGTGGTGATGTCGTAGGTATAGTGACGTTAAAATCGTTATCGCTTCTAAAGCGCGTCCAGACCGAGCAGCTTTTGCCGCGCGCCATGGCCGCTCGGCCTCCGTTGGCCCTGTGCCTCGCGACAAATACGCGTCCACACGGTGTGGCATTTATTTCCCGATTATCTTCCAGTAGACAATAATTTAAATACTTAAAAAATAAGAACTGATGCCACGCGATTTTGCCGAAAATACGTCCACACACACGCGGCATAGATGAGCGGCACAAGCCGCGCACCGCCTACTAGGCCGATCAGAAATTATGCCACGCGGCATCAAAAAAAGCCGCGGAAAATGTATTTACATATGTATTCACACTCATGCCGCGCGGCAAAAGCTGCTCCGTCTGGACACGCCTTAAGAAAAATGTGTGCCCGAGCACAGTCAAAAACCATATTAAACGACAAAAATTAAAAATAAATAAATTTTTATCCAAACATTTTGACTGTATTGTTTGAAACAAAAATATCATTGTGGAAAAAATCAATTCAATTAAAATATGTCTCAAAAAATATAAAATAGCGTGTAAAAGTGTAAAATATGCCCTACAAACCATAAAAACACGTAAAATATGCATTTATATGCATAATAAAATTTCAAAACTAGCTTTGTGGAAGCATGAAACGTATTTGTTTCACATTCTGCAAATTTTGAAACTGTGCAAAAAAAATATGCAAATGCTACAAGTCCTCTGCCCTACACATAATTAATATATAGTCTCGGCCTCTCGGGAGTCGGGTGATTGTGCCATTATGTATCTATATTACCAAGTACTCTAATGTATATATACAATCATTTTTATCTTTCTGGAATTTTAACAAGATATGTTTATGGTATTTTGGTTTAAATGCATTAGATGTGAACAAGATCGTTATTTATTTCAATGTAAACATTGTTATTTACGTTATTATTTAACAAGACAATTTGGTGTTTTAGGTTTATGGACAAAGCGATAATGCAAATGGTCTTATAATTTCAATGGAAATTGTATATAAACGATATAACTTATAATTTTGAAAACAATATTATAATATTATTGGTAACATTTCTGGCGATTCACTTTAAACTCTACAGTCGATTGTAAGTTGTAACCCAAAGTTTTCATATTAGTCGCTTTAATTTCATTTTTTGTAATGCAATTTATACCACTATAAACCATATACATACCTGCTACCTATATAATTAATACCATATATAAACATATGGAAAGGATGGTTGTATAATCGCTTTATAATAGATTATAATATGTTATACGGCTTAGAATGCTTCCCATCAGTTTACGATTTCAGTTTATTATTATATTTTCTTCGTATGATATGAAAGTAAACATTTTATAATACCACCCTTCGACTTAACACTACAGTCCTACAGTGAAACCGTGAATTAGATTTAATTTGTTTATACTAATATGTTTAAGACCTAATGAGTAATAACTGTGTGTAGTGTATATATAATTTTCGAAATCAATATTTTCTAGTTTTACTACTTTTCAGATGCCTTATAGTAAAAAAAAGAAAAATAAGAACCCAATGTATTGTATGAAAAAAAATTGAATAATCCTGCATAACTGATACGGGCCAGATTTATTATAGTAAACAAATCCGGACAGATCAAGAACAATCGTTGACTTTTCAACATCAACAATTATAGTAAGATAATAAATACCAATTCTTATAATTATTTGTTATCCATTGAAAATTGAAATATTAAATTATTGGTCGCCTTACACTCTTACAGATTACAGTCCACTTTCTGGATAGGAATAATGAATACAGCTTTGACGCAACTCAGTCATTCTACATATAACAATTAGTAATCCCTATGAATATACCTAGTCAATTTATTACACATTATTAGTTATTATCTATTTTATCATTATAATAATGAATCATTATCATCATCATGACGATTTGTCGATTTACCTACAGACTTGAGTATTAATTGCTTATAATACCTACCTACTTTAATAGTTAAATAATATAAGTACCGCTATAAGATGATAATATGTTATAACAATGCCGTCGATATAAAATCCAATACGCGTATTGGGGGATGGCTCACTATTGCGCGACGCATACTAAAATCTCTTAGATGAGTTAAATGTCCGTACAAATAATAAGTACTAAAATGCCTATATCAATATATAATTATATAGTATTCAACAATGCAATATAATAATATACAGAATAATATTATGATATTATGATATTTTGTCAATGTCATTCATGAAGTGTCACGCGCACACGTTTGTGAGTTAGCGCGTCGGTAGAATATTTTAATATAGTATTAATAGGTTATAGGTATAATGTCATTATAGTATTAAATTCACTACTCATAGGTAATAATAATAAAGCTCAACATAATTTATATTATACAATATTGGTACATTCAACTGTTCCATATTATGTCTTATGTGGGTCACACACTCGCACGAAGACGTGTGTGTATGTGTAACGTTATACCTGCAGACCAAACACCGTATTTTAAATTTTTTGACATTATAATTATTGTTACAAAATAACATTTAGGAAAAATTATATTTTTTAACGTTATCGTTTTCCTTGCTTTAAAAAAAAAAGTGGTAACTATCGTGGATGTCGCTCTGTTGTACAGTAGGTTACAAGTGGGCTACTGTAATGGATGGAATTAAATTTGAATCCAACGAAAATGTTCGAACATTACCTATGCAAAAATACAAAATGAAGTTCAGAGAAAAACAGCTATTATATAGTAATGAGTCTAAATTAGTGTTACTGAAAAATTATCGTTTTCGCGTTAGCCAAGAACAAATTATCGTATAAAATACATAAACGAGAACTAAAGTTTCAATGTTAAAGTAAAATTTAAACAAAAAGTTTAACTATATAAATATAAATAGCGTATAATAATAATGGTCTACCAACCTAAACGTACTCTTTTTACGGTACTTCAGTATTAACTAATATTATAAATGTTATATTTATTAGGTAATTGATTTAAAAAGTATAAATTTAAAAATAATAAAACAAATCGGTGTTGCATTGATTAGGTACCATATTGGTTGGATTGGGCTTTATCTTTCTCGGTTAAATTTAGATGAAATAATCTGTATTCGAATAGTCCATCAAACTATTTGATAGCCACAGCTTCAACTATCGATAGTGCTCATCGCTATAATAGATACTAGTTTTGGTGAAAATTATAAAAACTATTTTCAACTACTTACAATGGTGCAAATTTCGTACCCTTATTTTGGTGCAGATTGCAAATTCCCGAAACCGTTGTCGTTTTTTTTTGTGGATGTTCACTATTTAAATCCAACAGTTTAATGGTTCAAACTAGTTTTTAATATTTTGAATTACTTTAAATAAATTGTGTAGTTTTTATCCAGGTTTAGAGTTTGAATTTGGTTGTTGTGGTTATTTATGTGACTCCGACAGATTTTAATTATAAATTGGTTAACACAGCCCCAGTTGGCAAGTACCTGTACTATTATCACACTATTTAAAAAAATTCTAAAATTTTTTCTAATTTTTTCAGGTTAATATTTTAGTTTTCATTGTATCCTAATCGTTTTAGGTATTTTCTAGCAATTACCTACTTTGATTTATTTTAAAATAGATTAATGATAAGCGATAAGTGATAACACTTACATTTATAATACATAATATTACCTATACACATATAGTATATAATATGTATATATTTATTTATAATTGGCATTTATTCGTACAAAGCTGTGGTTTCAAACAGTTATATAGTATAATATAGAAAACAATACGTATCCGGAAAGTGTATAATATGTAGAGAGTGTCTTAGAAAACTCGTAACCTCTTTGACCATTTTAAAATTTAGAAATCACCTTACAATATCAATTCAAGCAAGTATTAAAATACTGTTATACTTGATGATACTATATTATGCTATTCTCTTGTACTTGTAATTAATTATAATATTATTCGTTAAATAGCAAATACATTTATAAAATACTGATACACGAGGAATATTTCAGTGGTTTCTCAATAGCATCAATCTATTTAACCTATTATTGCGTCAGTGATATTAGTAAGCTATTAAGTTTTTATAACTTGTTAGTTGCTATACATAATATCATATATTAGCTTGATAGTAAGAAAATACAAAGTTAATATATGTATATACATAAATAATATGTATTTATTATTATAAAATAATCTAGTGCATTAAAAGTACATCATACTAGTCATAATGTGTATACCTATAGGTGTACCTAGGTATCAGAAAAAATAGAATTGCTGATTTGATACTGTTACTGGCTAAAGGTACCTAGTGGGTTAGGTTTAGGCATATATATTTATGTAATGAAAAAAGTACTAGATAACTCAATTTTTTTCGCTCCCTGAAGTGTTTTTAAGTTGTGTATACCTACTCGTGTTTGAGCCTTAAGGTATCTAAATAACTCGAAAATTACATAAAATAATTTATTTTTATTCGCCTTGAGATTTGAGATATCGAGACTCGACTGTATTATTAATTGCAGCAGTTTAAAATTACTAATATGGGTTATATTTTACACTACAAATTATTATACTAGGTAAATATAGATGGTTGCCTTAAATCTTCATTTCAGTTTTCACAGTACGTTAGCACTGTGTTTTGAAATTGTATGAGGTGTGATTCAACAACACGAACACAATAACTTGGCATATGTCAGTATCAGACAGTATACATTTTTTATGTAAACTACTCTAGAACAACAAGCCTGCGTTCCGTCAGATCACTGCTGCGCACGAGCCATGCGCGTTTGTAAAGGACACAAATAAATACGGCGGAATCTGTATTATAGTAATGTACAGGTGTACATAATATTATATACTTATGTTTTATTCAAATGTTAATTTAAACATGTATACCTAATTACACGGTCATTGTTTCGACGGCTGCGCCGGCCTATACAATCATTACAATGGGTCATTTCAATAGGTCAGTGTGGCGGATTTAATACCATATATACGTCATAAATTACACACAAATATAATGTTATAATAGTATATACTTGTTAATTGTTACACATATATATATGTATACACCTTTAGCTTAATGCACCTATGCGGCCATAAATATTATAATAGACACGTATAATTTACTACAAATTCGAACGACCTTGAAAATTAAAAAAAATTACCATTTAAAAACGTTATTTTAAAATTCATTAAAATTTCGAAGAATAATGATTAAAAATAATTCATATTTTATAAAAATATTAGTTTGTTACCGATAAAACCACACACGATAAGTGTTGATAAATCGTAGCAATTAAGTGTAGGTACCTATTTAGTATAATATTTACCTATTATAGATACGTTTATTTAGTTTGCAAAATTTTAAATAAGATAAAATTAATCTAAATAAATATTGTGCAATTATCTATAAGAATACTATAAATATATAATTGTGAATAAACTAATGGAGAAAATATAACTATTATTATCACTATGTTTGATTAATTGTTAATAGCGATTATTAATAGTAAAATAACAAAGTATGAAAATCTGTAACACTAATTATTATAATATTAATAAAATAATTTATACGAATTTTTCAATGAGGATAAAACTATAAAAATATTATTGATTATCAGAAGAAAAATTATATTAGTTTTAGGTAGGATATATTTATTAGCAATATATAATTGCCTTATCGTTTATTATATTACGTTATATTCTAAGCAATAAAAAATTAAATAAATTATTTTTATTAGTTATATATTAATAAATATCATGTAATATATTCTGTGGTTTTACAATGATAAGTTGCTTTATCCTTCTGTTTCTTTCTGATAATTGGTATTATGAGGATCAAAAGTAAAAAATCCCAGAACTTTTAAATAATTATGAAAAATTAAAAAAATTAATGATAAGTAAACGGAAATATATTAACTTGATAACATTGGTTTTTGAAAATCTAATATTTGGTTTTTTGTTGTAATTGAAAAATGAATAACCATTGCATCACCAAATGTTCATCAATTTTTTAAATTAGTATATCTTTTTGCTGTTTATAGAATTTTTTAAATTTCAATTTATGTTTATACATTTTTTTCGTAAGTTAAATAGTTGGTAAATAGTAGAAGGTTCTTCATAAGCCGTTCTTACAGAACATATAAACATTTGAAAATCCAGTTACAACTTTTTTACGAGCTTTTCTCAAAATCACGATTATTTTCAAACCACTGTAATTCATCCTACATATGTATATGTAATATGTAAATATGCATATTTTGAAAATATAATACACGATTCCGGATTTCCCATAACTTTTTAACAATTTCTTCTCTAACAATTTTTGATTTCGTAATCATTAAAACTGTATTTTTAAGCTATTCATACAAGCATTTAGCATTTTTTGATTCTTTTTTTTTTACTATAAATGCTAATAACATTTTTTTCTACTTTTCCCAAAAAATTTTTTGAAAGCTAAAAACCTCAAAAATGTTGTAATAATATTATATGGTTAGTAGTTTTGGTATCAATTTAAAAATTATAATTACCACGACTTTTACAAACATTTAAAACTCAAATATTGAAAGCATGAATTACTAATATCATGAACATATGAAAATTATAAAAATTCTTAAAATTATCTATTTTGATATCTGAAGATTTAAAATGTTATCAAATTTCCAAATATGTTTTTCTTACAACATATATATAGGTAAGCAATTTGTTTTCATATACATTAGTAGTTCAAAATTTGTCTGCAAAATTGGATGTTGAATATAAAACTGCGAGCACTAGTTATTAATAGTTGTAAATCATAATTCAAAAAATATAAATCGTACTAATCGTAGGGACTTAAAACTTTTCATTATAGTTTCATATATACCAAATATATGTATTTTTTTTAAATATATAGTCTAATTTTAAGCTATTTAATATTTATACCTTAGATTTTATTCTTTCTGTACGTTGGTTAGGTTACTAAAGTAATATTAATAATACAATATGATATTATAGTAAATATAGTTATTATATGATAAATAAATTTTGTTTCTAACTAAAATTATTTCAACCTACCGTATTGCTTAAAAAATAAATCATTAATATAATATATCCTTAAAAATAGAAGCTGATTAGTGATGAGTAGTTATAGCGTAACGATTTTCTCGGCGATTAATTTTTATTGGGGATTCGTTGTCGTTGCGAATAACCACCTGCCAACCAATCACATAAACATGTTTTGATAATTCAATTAATATCGCACTTCGGACTGCACGGCGGTTACATATCCATCTATATATTTTTTTTTACAATTTTCTATTCGTAAACATCGTTATTATTATAATAGCTCACATAAATTGACTTTCATTGTTACGCGCTACTATTCCTTTCCCAGACCAGACCGATCAAAAGAGGAAATCATTCTTGGATATTGTTTCTTTTTTACCATTTCGGACGACGACCGCATAGAACTATTACAGCAGATCTCAACTAATCGCCTAATATTTCCTCGATGTATATATTATATTTTCACACAGACTCACGTTCTCACATGGACATTATGGTCAGTTTTCGAGAAACCGATTGACAATTGTATTTTAAAATAACAAATAACAACATCGAAAAAAGAAATCGGAAAGAAGTACGAAAGCTATTTTAAAAATATGTTAACAAATTAATATATTAAATTCATTCATATTTATGTTTTCGTTTGAATTATTTTTTAAATGTTAATATCGCAGACTTGGTATTACTACCAGTTAATTCTAGATGATTTACCATCCATATTATCATAGATGTACCTAATTAAAATTAATATGATTGTATTTATGTCATAAGCATTGTATACTATATGTATTATGTTCATTATTAATTACAGAATCAAAACATATCGCAATCACCTACAAATTCTCTTTGATCCGTTTATTTTGACTTATATCAATTAAAATTAAACAACCAATTAATTTACCAATACTATTTGGTCTCTGAAACCGGAAGACCGGATACAGGAAACCATACCCTAAATTGTTACGCGTGCATAGGCTTAATATAACATTCTGTACACCTATCACAATATTACATTAATATAGGTACCTACTAGTAGATTATTCGTAAACCGTTAGTAATACACAATTATATTACAGTAAAAGGAGTTATGTATGATGTTTATTGAGTAAAGTTGTTCATCAATTACAATATTCTAAAATATAATAACTATTACCTAATAGTAAAATAATATTAACAACCTTCTACCTAGGTATAATAAAACGCATATTCAATAATTATACAATAGGTATATGTACCTAGTTTATTGTTTATGTCATTCAATTTTTAACAATTAACTTTATGATATAATATTTATATTAGATGTATGATTATTTTAAATTTATATTAGGATGTCCGCTGCAACATTATATTCTTTGTTATGATTTACAACTCAAAGTATAATTTAAGCACTTACATTATTTAATATTTAAATGATACTAAATTGTGTACCCATTTGTTTAGCATTATGTTTGAAAATATATATTTGTATATCATACACGAACAACATAGTGTAGTCGTACTCAAATAAGAATGTAAGTTTTTCTAAGCATTTCATTGTATACGCATACACGATGTATTTACAAATATCAACACTTACGTCTCGTGGAAGAGTATTCCAAACGGAATATCGTTTTTTGAAAAGATCAGCGAATACAATAATTATGCATAACAGGCACGTAGCATGTTTTATTCAAACGGATAATTCACGTCAGACTTTTGAGAATCGATTGCACAACACAATAGTATAATCATATAATAATATTGTACAGGAACTGACCGAATACTCATTCCTTCTGAACGGGCCGTGGTGATGCGGACTACTGCAGACAGTCTCCGGTGCCTACACCGTCACACGCTATACGTACAGCCGAGTGCGTTCACATTTAATGATGACCAGTAGCAGTGGTAAAGTTATACGATACATAATAATAATATAATATCGATGCGGAGGGACAGCACGAAAAATATGAATAATAATAATAACGGTAACAAATGGTGCGTGATGCAATGATGACATTGCATATAGATATATGTTATTATAATATATTATTTATATACATCATACGTACCTACATATTATAGGTATCAATTGTGTATTTGTGTGATATAGTTGCAAAACGCACAATTCTGTGATTGTTTTTTTTTCCTATGTAAAACAGATTTTACAGACGTGGAAACGTGGAAACGTATAATACAAATCACATACTTTATATAAATAAAAATATTATATTATACTGTAATATTTTTGGCCAGTACACAGTGTCGGATTTAAGTTTCAGGAGGCCGGGGTGCAACTACAAATTGGAGGCCCCATAAAAAAAATTTGCTAGACATATCAGTTAATCTATTTATTTGATACGTGTTAGTATATTAAACAAACTAAAAACACAGTACCTTAACTAATCGGTAAATTATGAAATTATACATTCACTCATCACTATTCTCATACCTATTATAACATCTTAGATGTGATATGTGCCTATACTTCTACGCTAAGATAATTGAGAATAAATATCATTAATAATAGTCTTTTAGATGTTTCTCTTTGAAACTGTCTGTTAGACATGTTTTTTTTCATAAATAATTTTTTTATTCATGTGGATAAAATATTAATATAACAAAATTACATAACCGAAAGTCGAAACCAATAACACCGGAAAATGACGTGTTCGTAAAATATAAATCGCAATTTGTTTATATTTAACAATAAATAAATTTAACCACGGTTATCTTTGGTTTTTTCAGCAAGATACCGCACTAGCACGAGTGCAGCGTGACTATACGCGAGCGTCATCCCGACGACAATAAATAAATAAAGTCGAACTTGTTTAACTCGAAGTTGAATGGGTGAGGGACCGGAAAAAAAGTTTGAGTTATTCAACTTGGAGTGCATACGAAAATAGTATTATATTACTATATATAATTAATATATATAAAACAAACAATAACAATGATTAATTTTTTATCTAAAATTCAAACCGTCCAAATGTCCAAAATAAATGATTGTCTGCACTAGTCGGTAACATCATAAATTAATTTGATCAATTTTATAATCTTAATTGTTAATTAATTTATTAAATTAGAAAATTTAGGAATTCAACCTGAGACCCCTAATACAACCTTGGTCTTGAGATCCTGGTGCAATGTGCTCTCTGAATCTCCGCTAAATCCGTTACTGTCTTTACTGCAACTGCAATTGTACCGACTATTATAATATTATAATAACTATATTATTATTTATTTTTAAAGATATGCAATAAATTAAATTATGTTGTCAAATCAATAATTTTTATACATGATATATTTCATAAAATCGTCATTATTAATATTATATTACCTATAAACATTAATCAACATTGAAACATATAGGTAAGTAGTGTTTACCGTGTCAGTTTGCGAGTAATTATAAATTTGACCACATCGGTTTTATGAATAACATATTAACATGTAGGAATTTTTAATTATATAATTTATTAACTATAGACCTAAGAATAATAGATGCGTTTACCTTTATATATCATTTGAAGGGGTGGGGGGGGGCGAGGCAAAGTGAGCATTTGCCCCTGTCTGATTTCAAAAGTAGCTTGATGGGCCGGTGTCCGGTTGTTGCCGTTTAACCATTATGCCAACATACCTATTTTTATAATTTTTTAATGAAAATATATAATATTATGCTTACTGTAAATGGTAAATTATTGTCGCAGTGATGAATTAGTTATTAATAATAATTGATAGTTGGAATATATTTATGTATAGACGCAGAAGGACATGCACGAAAGTTGGCGTGTGTAAGTATATAGATATGTGATCAATCTGTGGTTTAATTTATAAAATCTAAGACAAATTTTAAACCAACAAATACTTAGCTCAACAGTACTATTATTCACGATTTTATCATTTATTTCAGTTAACTAATGGCAGCCATGTACTAATGTATGTTTAATTAAGTGACTTAGTAGTTAATGTATGATAATATTTAATTTTTTTTAGTGTGTGTTTTGAATAGAAGCAAATATCTTTAAATTTAAAAATATTTTTATTATTTAACTATAAAAGATTCTATATGACTGTCACAAATAAAAATAAATTAAAAAAAGACATATCATTGTAAAATCAATACATGCATTGTTCCGTTCAGAATCTAAAATATGATTTTGTAATAAAGACCGAAGCCATGAATAAATTCATTATTAAACGATAATATTCTTTGAGCAGGCTTGATGATGAATCGTCATATTAAAACATATTATAAATTATAATCTTGAAACATTTTACGTTAATTTGTGAAATTCCGTTGTATATAATATATACTCGTACATATGTAAAGTCATATATTATAACTTATAAGTATCGGTGAATAGGTAAATATATTGCACAAAACATTAATATATTTAATAATAAATTAAAAGTTATTTTACAATGTCACATAGGTACAATACGTTAGCGAAAACATGGTTAATTTGAAATTTATTATATTTCATTAAGTCTTAGAAAAGATAAAAATTGAAATTAAAAAGTAATAATAACACAGTAGGTATCTCGATATAGTATATTCAATATTGTAATTCAATTCGTTATAATAATATTATTTCATACGAAAACAACAGGTAAACAGGTATATACTATATGTATACTGTATAATACACACACACACACACACACACACACACACATATATATATAGGCCGATTTACGTCGTTGTAAAATGAAACGGAGTAATGCACCTCGATACTATTTTATTGCATTTGCAAGTTTTCATTGTACTGCTACACGGTAATTTTTCATATAAACAACGGAAAACTTACTCGTACGTTAATAAATATAATATTTATACACAATATACAGTGAAATTTCTCCTAATAAACACCTGGAAACACCTTGGAAAACAATCGCAAATTTTTTGCTTACTGAACCCTTTATGAATAGCAAAAGACACCTTCGAATAGCAGACAAAATGTCAGTGACCGAGAGTGTCCGATATTTGGAGGTTTCGCCTAAACAATTATGATATTATTCAGCTTACCTATATGCATATTTTTATTACTACGTGGGTATAACACTTTATAAATATACATTACTATTGCCATCCATTGTATTGAAAAATGCATAGGCTGTATACGTATACGTGGGTCTAAGTACACAGTCATTATATTATTTTTACACGTTTGCCCTACAATCCAAAGCTGGAGATGTTAAGCTGACAAACAATGTTAAATAAATGGGTGTGGAACCGTCGATTTCAAGACTGCGCGTCGTAAATTACTGTAGTATTAATACATAATATAACTTAGTCCGGGCTTACTCATCTTTAAATATGTATTTTTTTTAAATTCACGGGTCACAGCTAAAAGTTTGTAAATAAAATATGAAAATTTACAGTTTTAAACAATGAATCGTTTATTACTATCGCGCATTTAATATCATTCTGAGTTTAGTAATATGCAATGCATTAAAACAGGGGTGTCCAACCTTTTGTGAAGACTGGGCCACATCATATAGCCATATAGGTAGAAGTTGTTGTGAGCCACATACTTTTTTAAATAATGATACATTCAAATTTAATGATTAAATTATATCCTATAATACAACTATACATTTTTTATAATTTTATTATAGCGAATAATAAGCAGAAATATTTTTACAAGTATTAATATTTAATTATAAGTACCTACACAGAAAAATGTATTTATTTATAATAAACGTGTGCATCGGCCTTTACAGTTTATTTGATGTTTTATAATTTTATATTCTTAAAATAAATTTGTTCTCGTAATATTAATTATATATAATTAATTCGAGGTTTTAAAATTGAAGGGCCGCATCAAAATCTACAATGAGCCGCGGGTTGGACACCCCTGAATTAAAAGGTTTTATTTTTTTAATAGGCAGTGTACTTTTAAAAGTACTTGGGAATAATAAATAAATATTGTCAATGAAATTATATTATACCACTTGAAAAAAATTATTATTATTATAGCCATAAGTCTAACGTTCATAAGTTATTGGCTTATTAAAATTTTCATTAACGTTTTAAATCAATAAAAATATTTAAATACCTATGTAAATAATAACATTGTTATATTTAAATTGGGCTTCCGCCCGTCATATTAATTAATAAATAAATAATACATATAACTATATAAGTATATAATAAATATGAAGTATTTATACTTATATAAATTATTATAAAAAAAATATGTTTGCACAATGTATATTCATTTAATCTTGAGAAAATCATTGGAATTAAAAATTTACAATTACATCATGCTTCATGCTGTATTAAACTTATACACCAAGTTAGATTCTGTACTTCTGTGTTAGAAGTGTGAAATTGAACGATTGAAATACCACATTTAAAATTCACTTTGATAAAATGTCGTGGTACATAATATATAACGTAGAATCAAATCAACGGAAGTCGGTATACTAATGAACTAATGTATTAAGTAAGTTTTAAACATTTTCAAATTTAATGCTACCAAAATCAATTAATTATGATCGACTTACCCGCTGGTAAACTTATTTCGATATAAAACGATTTCGATTTCATTAAAACGATAATAGGTATTATTCAGTTTTAGGTTACATTTTTCGATTAATTGCACTTATACAAAAACTTGAATCACGTTGCATATATATATATATTACAATAGTCATATATACCTATTGACTATTAATGTTACACAACAACCCCAAAACTTTTTCTACTGGTGTAACATATTATTAATGATACTATTATTATTATTTTGACCTTGGAAACTGAAAGATATTCCAACTTGTCCTATAAGTTTATCACGAATATTAAACAAAATTACAGTATATAATAACACGCTGTAGTGTATGATACGCGTAACTATTAATTTTAATAGAGAATTGAAATAATAAGATGTGTCAGATAAAATGTTTATATTATTTTATAAGAACCCTCAGAATCAAAAATCAAAATTGATGACCGCATGCATGCGGCAACAATAACGATCGTGCTCAGGACATTCACCTTTCTCTTTTCATTATCAAAATCGTGGTAAAAAAAACTGAAATTTCGACACTAACATTCCCTTCACTACGGGAAAAAATACATGCTGCAATTTAACAGCATTGTCACGCGTGAAAGTCAAAAAAGTTTTATTTCAAAATATTTATTACCACGATTCGTATATCAAATTATCAATATAAATTCGTAATATATTATGTTTAACGATATTATAAATTAAATATAAGCTAATGGCCTTTGTTGACGAAGTTGTAAACGATCAATAAAAAAAAAAAAAAACATTAAATATAGTAAAAATACAATACTGATTTCATATACGTTATTGAGTGTTGTTTGTAATTGGTCATAAACTAATAACATTTATCGTCTTTATTTTTCTACACTAGGAACCACAAATTTAAACATAATTTAATTAATCAAGACAAATATAAATGATAATATTTTGATATAATTATATTTAAATTAAAAGTAGGTATAACTATATTATAATACGGGATAATCCTGTGGCTTGTTGAGGCGTGGTTTTACTCTTAATCTGTGGAAACGTAATAAGCTTACGTAGGTACGGTCTGCAGTTGCTAGCTTCCGGATGGATGACCACCCGGGATTTTAGCAACATATGACAAACACGTGTGACAACCCTTCTAACTCAAAAACCTACAAACAAAAATATATACAAAAATAACCCTCACTGTACCACCTCACATCCATTGGTATATGCTGTGGTGGGTTCTCACATAAAAAAAAAATACGAGGTAATCCTATACGGTAATTATTATTCACGATTCCGCTTTCCGCATAATATACCTTATCATTCACACGATTCCGCGCAAAACCAATTTGCGACGTTGTTGATCATATTAAAAAAAAATTTTTTTTTATTGATCTTTATATAAAACATCGGCTTCTGTGGCCATTAGTTTACAAATTTACAGTAATTTAAAATTAGTTAACAATTACAATATTATATATACATTGTGGAGTTAAGGGCTTAAATTCGGTTGTATAGCTAAATTTCTTTTGTAAACTGTATAGGATGTTGGCGATTGATTGAGTGTTAGGTCCATTTTAGACATAAAAATGGTTGATATTAATATTACATTTATCTCATATTATTATAACATTATTTTGGTTTTTTCCCAAATACTAGCTTATCTGAATAGTGTGCAGTGTATTACATATTATGTTTTATCTGGACTCGTCAGTTACCTGTTTGATACCCGTTCGTGAGGGCGGTGGTAAACTCTCCCGATTTTTAAAAATAGTTAACTCTCTCGATGGTAAACTCTCCCGGGTTAATATTATGTTTACCTGAAGTAAATGTGTAAACTCTCCCGGGTCAAAATTATGTTTACCTAAAGTAAATGTGTAAGCTCTCCCGGATTAACTTTATAATAGTTACCTGAAGGAAGTATGTAAACTCTCCCGAGTTGTTTTAAATGTTAAAACATTTTTTTAGAAAAAAAATAAGAGAAAATAGATTCCCTAACTTTTTTAAAATCTGTATTTTCTTATTATCAAATACAATAATTTAAAAAATTTTACGTATATTTTGTACTTGTAACTTATATCATTATTATTATTATTATTATTGACTATTTTTAAACGCAACTTAAATGTAAATTAAATTTATTTTATGATTTTTACTAGACCCGGGAGAGTTTACATGTTTCCATCAGGTAGTACAGGAATAGACCCGGGAGAGTTTATATATTTTCATTAGGTAGTACAGGAATAAACCCGGGAGAGTTTACACGTTTCCGTCAGGTAGAACTGGAGTAGACCCGGGAGAGTTTACAATCGCCCGTTCGTGAGTATATTGTGATCGCATTAATTGTTAAATAATTAAAATTAGATCTATTACATTGTACGAGTACAATGATCAGCAAATATAAACATAAATCTAATCAAATTAATATCATTCAATTTTTATCACAAGTTGGTCTTCGTATCAAGGAAAAAAGTTGTAATAAACTACAATTTCTTTAAACTATTTTATTTATTCATTTATAATTACGTAAATTTTAATTATTTATATGAAGCTGTAATTTGACTATTTTTGTATTATTATATTAGTTTTACTTCAACTAAAGAGTTTTAACATTAATATTATATAAAAACGATTTATACCTATTTTATAATACGATATAAAATATTTATATATTTTTGCATAACAATCGAACTACCATGTTATTCACGTTTATTGTAAATTAGTCATATACCTCTTAAGGGAAAAAATTGAAATCATTTTTCTATATAAATTTTTAATTATTTGTTTTATTTAATACTATAATTTTTTTTTCCTTTAACTGGCAACGTCGCAACAGCTTTTATGCGGAATCGTGTTAAATGCAGGGTAAGTAAAAAAATCTTTTGTATAGCCGAATCAGCTGGGAAAAAAGGTATTTTGTGCGGAATCGTGTAGTGTTACCCATCCTATATACTCTTTATTTCAAAAAACACCAACGTTTTTAAAAACATTTCTTTTCAATATTTTAAGTCGTCAATAAATAGCATTTTTTCAAACAAATTATATTTTTAGTTACATATTATACCTACCTGCTATCATAAAAAATATTATAAAAATATAATTTTTCTGTTATTAAATTTTATTTTTATGCCTTTGAATATAATAACATACATTTTTAATTCCATATTCCTAAACAAAATATTATTTGAAGTATTTCAATCTAAAAAAAAAAAATCGGACAAATAATTTATTCTACAGCTCCACTTCATAGAATTCTCATCCAAATTTTATTTTTATAAATCGAAGTACCTACTTCACATTTATTAGGAATCATTAATGCGCAATAAATCAATGCGCATTAAGTTAATTCGGGAGTTAGGGTAAACCACTATACTTAATTGGCTAACTAATACCAATGACACTGTTTCGATGATGAAAGACAATATATGAACATTAAAATAAAAAATATTCGAATTAACTTTGCTTTTAAATAATAGTATTACTTATAAACCTAACTATATTTTAGATATATGTTCACAAGCCTAGTTGCTTAATAAGCATTCATTTCATTAGCATATTTACCGTGAGTAATCGGGGTAATATATCTCCTCTCCCCCACCTCAAAGATACTATATTCTTAGTGTAGCTATGAATGTTGGTTTTACAATGATGTGTTTTCATTATTTTGAGTATGTGTCAGTGCGTCAGTTCATGTATCATTCATCAGTCATCGCCATTTTTAATAATTGCAAAAACACTCGTATATTGATCTTTGATTTCTGGTAGAAAAGTGGAGGTGGAGTACTTAAGATTACTGGGTACTTGCAATACTGTCCCTAATATACCTTGGTAAATCTTAACCTAAATTACATAGTTTATCGTTACTTATGAAAAAATTATAAAAATATTTATTTCTATTTAATGCCTAATCTAATTATACTATGTACCTATACATAATATCTATAGTAGTTATTAAAATTAAAATATACTAAGAAGATAATAATATATTCTATAAACGATATGTACCTGTATAAACATTTTACTTTTAAATGTATTAGGTAGGTAGTTGTTATAAAACTCTTACAACCCTGATTTTTTTCATGATCAAATATTATTAATGTTATCGTTGATATTATTTATAATTTATTACGTACCTAAGTTCTTAATTATTCATTTGAATAACTAAATCATTGATCTGCATTACGCATTATTCTCATTGAAAAATAATAAGAATAGTATAGGTAATATATAAATGGGAATTATATGTATATATTTTAATATTTTATATATAGGTACACACCCAACATCAAATATTGGATTAACATTTAGTTACATAGGTAATCAATTAAAATGTTTTTAATTGAATAAAGTTACAATATAATATCACATTTAGTTGAAAGTAAAGCTAGTGGTCAGTGAAGGAAATTAAGAAGAAATTTTAGAAATGTATGATAAAAAATATAGAATACATACTCAATAATATAATGAACTTCAAGATTGTAATAGAGCTTTTAGTTATTAGTGTTATTACTTATTTTACTCATATAAAAAAATATTATGTTAGTTTTTGAAATAAAAAATAATATGTCATGGAAAAAGTACAATAATTACAGTTACCTAACCTAACCTATGATATTAAATTTTATATATGACATTGATATTCTTATAAAAATAATAAAATTTAAGATTGGTTTAGGGTATTATTACGAATGACGAAACGTAAAATAATAATATCGTTTAAAATATTATATCCAATTTAGTCCAAGGTTTCCCTTGAAAATAACATGATCATTACACATTTACATCGCTTTTAAAATATAATTTTTTAACGTTTAATTAAAAAGAATATCATCATGTTTATTTATCATTCGACATTTTAATATTTTAAGTAATGGGTTTATTATCAACAAATATATTATTGTGTAAGTTGCGAATCATTTTATATATGAGTATAGAACTATGCATTATGACTAGGTATACATAATTAATATAGGTATTGCCTAATATAATTGTGTATTTTTAGTATGGTTGGGAATTTAATTCCCTATAAAAACTGCTTAAATAATTTAAGACAACGTATTTCTAAAATAATTTTTTTTTAATTTTAACAAGCTTTGAAGCAAAAAAAAATATTTTATTTAAAAAAAGTCTTGAAAGACTGCAAGATTTCAACTTTTAATCTAAAGAAAGAATTATTGTCATTTAATTTTCTGTCGTCATATACCTACAATATATAATATTGATTTTAACGTCATACGTTGCCCATTCAAAAAATTATGATGAATAATATTCGAATAGGTAAAAACCTAGTTAATACGTGACGAAGTTAATTTGTTCAGTAGTTCTTAAATTTTTTTTTGACAAATCAAGGGCTCTAAAAATAATTTTAAAAATGATTTGAAAGAAAATTTTCAAAATAATGGAAAATAAAAACTATTGTTCTAATTCAAAAATACATGACACATAATATATTTTATATAACGATCATCGGGTAGCTAATTTGAAAAACAATGCAAAGTGCAACTAAACCGTATCCCTAAATTTATTACGGGCGATGCCCGTCTCCACCAAAAGTGTATCTTTCCCTTTTCCACCAATATCTGTTTCCACCAAATACAATTATTTCCCACGCGTTTACAAAAATAATATTATTGTATCCTACTATATTCTATACAATTGAAAAAAAAATATCAACCGATTATACCTATGTATAAGTAGATACAATGTATACATAACTAAATATACTAATATATCATTTTTTTAATCCAGCATTAGTATTTTAAATAAACTTATTACTGTATTAAAGATTTTAATATATAAGCGTAGTATACAAATTATTTTGGTAATTAACCGTGGTTTATTTATAGGTAGATCTCATTTGGTGGTAACGGATATTGGTGGAAAAATGAAAGATACACGATACACCTTTGGTGGAAAAAGGAAAGGTCTACTTTTGGTGGAAACATGTTTCGCCCTTTATTACCAAAGGGTTATGAATATATGGAAAGTGTAAATATGGAAAAATATTAAATATTTTATGGAAAAATTATCGGTTATAAAGAAAACATTTTTTCTCATTCAATTACACTAAATTTACTTCATTATTACTTGTTTTAAAATACTTTTTGTATTTATATAATATTATTTCATTAATATATATATGTATTAATGTTATAGGTGTGGTAATTTTGTTCCTGAATTTCAGGTTAAATATTACGATGTACAGAGTAAACATATTTTACTCAGAACAAAATTAATTTATTATATAGGAACTAATAACTAACACAAAACTTGTCTAACTGGGTCCTTATGGTTAGCCCCGCGAAGGTTACTGATACCCGGATACCCGTAACGAAACGGTAACACCAAACCTTCACAATGATACAAGATGCTAACTTTGTCTGTAAACTGTAATTTAATATTTTTTTGTATTTGTGCTTCATGCGTATTACACATCCTAGCCTATGTATGCGATAAATATAGAAACACATCTAATCTTCGCACTTTTTCTTTTGTCAAATATCACTATGAAAACTTTTCAGTTATAATATTTCTTGTAATAATAATATAATGTGTTATATAAATTATATATAAGTACTTAACATTTAACAATAATATGTCATTTATAAGTGTATAATTCAGTATAGGTACCGGGAAAAAATATATTTTATTTTATTTTATATATTTTTACTAATTTTATTATTATTAATTTAACATACAAAATATATACTATATTAGCCTGATGAAAAATGCGTATCTTGTTAAAAACATCATAGTATATTAGTAAATATAGTAAAAATCATAAATTTGCATAAAATAGTGTGAAACACTTAATTAAAACTTTTTTTAAGTAATTAATTGTTTTTGATATTCTAATATTGTCCTTATTATTAGTGTTTAAAGCATTATTTATAGTGGTTTAAGGTCTTCAACCTTCATCCTAATAAATTTCTATTTCTATTTTGCACATGCCTAACAACTTCACTTTTTATGTTTACTTATCTTTTTTTCGTATTAACATGATTACAATGATACAAGAAAAGTAATAATAATATTTTAAAATAAAAACTTAATTTTAATTTTTAATTCAATAAAGTAAAGAAAATTACAAAAGTGAGTAATGACGTTTACATTAAGAATTCCTATTTTCTAATAAAATTCCAAATTAATATAATGGTAAACGTTTTTATAAATTATTAAATATCAAAGATATATAATGTATACATAATACATGAATTTAACATTTATAATGTCAATCTCAAAAATTTGCAAAAACATGTAAGCATTATGCATTGGAAACTGTGATTTATTTAAAATCAATCATAATTTATCGATTCTATCGTGTTGAAGATATATTAAGTATTATCAACACTACACATTCTTTTGAAACAAAAAAACAACTATATACCTAGACAGATACATCATACAAGCTCATATACAACAAAACTCTTACTAATATAATAAATTATAATGTATGAAATTAAAATAATTTTGCTTAATCATGCAATTTTAAAAGAAAAACATTAGAGTACCTAACGAATGTATAATAACATTATATGGTCCTAATTTGTATTTGTACCTATTTGGCTTATCGTTTACAAGTTGGGTAACATTAATAACGCAATAATGTAGCCTTGTATAATAGGAATAATATAATCAAAACTTATCTCTTATTTTCACGTAAAATAAACATGTCATATCGTATTTTTTATTACACTTGAAAACGTTAAAACTACATGCGTCACGCATCTATACCTTTAACAATAATGGGATAGATATATATTAAATATATTGTTTTTTTCTTGAAATTATAACTTAAATACCATCATAATACGAAACTATTCAAATTATTATGAATTGAATTGATAATGATATAAATATTCAGTCATTATGAAACCTAGTAGACTGAAAAAAATGCAAAAGCTGCGTGTGCAGTCTTCGTCAAACAAATGTGTAATATAGGCTATACCAAATTTTCGTAAACAGAATAGTATATTATGATGTATTAGAATGAGTTTATCTAATAAAAAATTCAAAGATAAGGAAATCATACGTTTATATACATAATTTGTTTACTGTATTTGAACTTTTAAGTGAGCTATGATCATGTTAAATTGCAATATTTTATATTGAAATATCGTAA
This sequence comes from Diuraphis noxia, assembly GCF_037042655.1. Lineage (NCBI taxonomy): Eukaryota > Metazoa > Arthropoda > Insecta > Hemiptera > Aphididae > Diuraphis > Diuraphis noxia. Next base: position 57,350,200 of record NW_028301714.1, on the reverse strand, counting down.
AAAAACCGTTGTACAAACATCGACAGTTTTATTGCCTATAGTTAAGCATTGACATGATGCTATTAAATACATCATGCGGTTTTCTATAATTTTCAGTAGCTTATGCACAATTAATTTCAAATTATCTTGTAAGACTTGATATTAATTTCATTCGATTTCTATAATTATTGGGATATTCGTACTATGTTATATTTCAGTTAAAATGATATGAATAAGAGAGTTAAGTGTATATTTTAACTAAATAGAAGTTATCGAAAAGTTGTGATTTTCTTACGAGTTACGGTAATTTTACACAACATTCGAGAAAATAAAAATTAAGTCATATGTATAGTTTCTACTATAATCATTAATCATACATTGATTGTACATAGTTGCTACTACATATTTTGATATAACATACGATATACCTATTATACCGAATTTAATCATAATATATATTTTGAAAATTCTGAATGTACTTAGTTTTGTTTTGTGGGAAAAATGATAAACCTAACCGTTAAACTATATACTTTCCAAGAGCTATCTAAAGGTATATTTGTATTAAAATAACGTGTATACACGAACCACGTTTCAAGGAGTTTTTAATTTTGCACACATAATTAATATATAAGTATTAAGTAGGTACCTACAGGTAAGTCATAGGTGCTACTATAATTATATACTAAGTGCAATATATTTATACGTGACACGCAGAAATAGCAAAGGGCAAAATTCAATGAACTATACGTTCGAAATCAACATCTGTAGCTGTTCAGGGAAAAATCGATGTTAACAATTGGCAAATGTCATGTGCATAATATAATATGTCCTAGATTAGAGAAAAGAGGTTATATATTATATCGATTCCACCGAAACTACATTTATATCTATAGGAAACTTATTGATCGCTCTGGATATCAAACATTCCAAACTTTTTATGATTTTGATTTCTTCAGCTCAAATATTAATAATTATTTTACATTTTTACTAAAAATTGATGATAAGAGACTATAAAATGATATTCAAAACTTAACTCACAATTCATTAAAGTGCATCAATATATTATTATTATTATTTTTTTTTTTTAACCAGAAAATTTTACAATCTGTAAAGTAATGATTTACAATAAGCACAAGTGATTAAAGAATTAACATAGAAAAGACAAAATAATATAAGATACAATAACAAATAGGTAATACGTTAAATTAAATTATAATTATATACATCAATAAATTCAGACAAAGGGCTTGGGTGAACAGGCCATCTATTGATGGAACTTCATGACATTTGGTGAGGGGGGTTCGTTTAATCGTAAATCATGACACGATTTTCGTTTTAGATGCCTTCTGGGGTCACCAGGAATAGTGGGAACAGATAATTCTGAAATCAAGGGGTTGCGATGATTGTAAAGATTTAAGTACATACGTTTGTAGAAAATTCACATGCATAAAATTTCAAAATACTATTGAATTCATAAACCTATAATAATAAAAGGACTGAACGTCACTAAAATTTGCAAAAATAAAAATATCACGAAAATAAAATATATAATCGCATTTTTGGAGTTAAGTGATTTGCGACTTAGGCTAACGATATGTATGTTTTATACAACAATAGAATATTTAAATAAAAAAACATTGATGGATTCACCTATAATAAGCTGTCAGCTCATCACTATTTTAAAAAGTTTTCAATTTAATGAGAATACCTCATCAGTATTTGAGTTATTGCAAGTACTTACCTTATTTTTGAATTTATTATTTAATATTTTTTTCCATACTACGTATACCTACGCATGGATTCGATAACTATAATGGAATATTATAAATTATAATATCCAAAATATGTCCTGTATAATCAATAAAACCCCAGGAAAAGAACATGTTCGATTTCGCAGTCAGTCACTCGTCATCTCCGATTGTGAGATATTATAGTAGGCAATGGGCATATGGATTTGAATACAGCTATATAGGGTATTATAGGTATATAGAAACAGTTTATAGATACCAACTGGTCTCAACCTCCGGTTAGGTTAGGTTAGGTTAAAAAAGGAACCGGTCCGTGTTATGTTAGAAAAAATTATATTTCCAGTGTAGTGTTTAAACGTTTAAGTTAAAACTTGTACATTGTAATCAAATTTCACATTCACATTTCACACTTGGAAATATTTAACCAGAATTAATAAGCTTGATTTGGCATATGCTTTACGCATGGCTTTGACTTCATCAATGGAACCAAGATTAGATAAAATTTTCAAAACAAAACAAGTACAACACTCTCATTAAATATTGTTTTTTAATTTTAAATTTATTTTATTTTATTTTTTTTGTAATTGACACATCGATATTGCTATATTTTATTTATATTTATATATACTTTTAACTTTGTATTAAATTTAATACACTAATTTGCAGACTAAACTTAAAAAATAAAGCATACCTTTTTTATTTTTTGAACCAAAACCAAAAGTGGTCCGTAGTTTTACTTAAAAGTCATCTAGCAGGTCAACGACCAAAAAGGTTTGAGATTCACTGGTTTATACCATATCATCAAATCTTCAATCAAATATTGTAAATTATGCATTTTATAAGATATGTTTGGATCTTTGAACTTAATTTTTTGTTTTCTTAGTTTTTTGTTATTGACGCATATAAATAAATTTTAGAAATATTGAATATAATTTAAAATCTTAAGTTTATTTTATTTTATTTCTTAAACAACAAGACAGACACAGCTGATTGCTGAATAAACATAATTTTGTATAAGCTTACATTATATATACGTAGAACGTAGGTATATTATATTGTTATTATTTAGTCGATTTATCCGTGTGTGGGACTCGTGTGTTATTGGTTAGAATCAGATGCGTGACAAGTGACAAAAATAATAGTAATTATGTGTAATATATATTAAGACCACCTTCTGTGCTAACTTAGTAATTTATGCATATTCAACATATTATTTATATATTGCTGTTCCAGGCTTCCAGCTAATAAACTATAGACGTGTTTATGGAGTCTGACAAACTGTCGATTTAAATTAACTCAAGATCAACTTTCAGAATTTTTTTTTTCTTTTGGAGGGGGGGAGGGTGTGTGGATAGATGATTTCATAAGGTCTTTCCTAAAAAAAATACTCTTACTGCTTTTTGGTCACATCTATGAAATAGTTCTAGACATTCTCTTGTAACTATACTACCTAGATATATTATTATACGTGGTGTAGATTTTATATATTAAATTCATTACATTTAATATATTAAGTATGTAATGAATAAAATATAGAATATAGCGATCCCCATGTATCACACAACTTAATTTCAAAAAAACATATTTATTTATAAAAAAAATCAATTGTTTTAAAAAAACAAAACTTGGTAGGTACTTGTGAATAATTATATATTAATATAACCAATAATGTCAAATATTTCAGTTTTACCTATTATGTATAATATACTATAGGTCCCAAGAAACAGGACACACTTTAATACTTTATCACTCATTACCCTGTAAATATCTTTCAACTCTGTTAGCAGGACATTAAACTAGACGCATCGATCATAAATTCTTATGCCTTCCAATTTTTTTTAACTTGTGTATTTCGCGCATACGCGTTGCGCAACAAAACTTTATTTTTTTTTAAATGACAACCCCTATTTAAAATATAATTTTTGGATTGATCGATGTTTTTCATGAAATTTTGATTTATCAATATGCGCTGTAAACTTAAAGTCAGCTAAATTAAAGCTATAGGTATAATTAAGAAAAAATCTTATTAAATTTGAATGTATTATTTTTTTTTTAATTCGTATTATTTATTTTTAAACACCGTGTTATAATCAAAATTATAATTATTAAGTAATAAATTATTTACTATTTATAAATTATTTTTCCATTTTATTGTTACACTTTATGAAATAACATTTTTTTTTTTTTTAACATTTATTAGAATATATACAATCTGTAATAGTATAGTTACAATTAGCATATGAGCGGAAATGTACAATACCATAATTTAAAAAAGTATTTTCAGGAACCAAAATTCTAAATTTCTATTTTATTTTATTTTTTTTTTAAATAATAATATAGATTTTTTATTTACAATTTAATTTACAGAAATTATAAACATAAACAACTATTTCAATAAATTCTTCTAAAGTGCCTGCGTTATGTAGAATCGCAAGTAGTTAAATCGATATTTAGACATTTGAACATTTATTTAATTTATAATTGTGTGCATTTTTTTTCAATCAGAATTATAATTGGGTATAATAATAACGAGCATTGGTCTTTCTATGTTTGTTATCTACCTATTTATTGAATAGTTTATATTTGTAATTCCTGCAAATTAAATAATAAATAAAAATCTATATATTAGGTTAGGTTAGGTAACAATAAAATTAAATAATAATATTTTACTTAATAATAATAACTTTGATTACATCACGGTGTTTCAAATGAAATAACACGAACAGTTAAAAAAAAAATTCAAATTTAATAAGAAGATTTTTTTAAACTATACTTATAGCTCTAATTTAGCCAATTTTGAGTTTACAACACTAGTTGATTCATCAAAATGTCTTGAAAAAAATCAATCAATCCAAAAATGATATTTAAATAGGGGTTGCCATTTAAAAAATATAAAGTTTTGTTGCGCGTATGCAAAATACACGAGTTTTAAGAATTTATGATTGATTAGTCCCACAAATAGAATCGAAAAATATTTAAAAGGTAATGAGTGATAAAGTAGTAAATTGTACCCTATTTCTTGAGACACGCGATAAATTCAATACATAATTTCACAAAAAGTAGGTGTTTAAAAAATCTACCCCTCCCCCCTGCCGCACACACACACAAATCACATAATGCATTTCATATAACGAGAGCGGTTCAAAATAGTACTCACCTGTTGAGCTTGCCGTACACTGTGTACGCGATGATGGCGACAACGGCAATCGCCACGCCAGCGCTGGACGCGAACATGCAGACGGACACCATGACGAATTCTACCAAGGCGACGAACAACATGACGGCGGAGGCGGTGGCGATGATCGTTCAAAGGATTATAGTAATTATTACCTATACTTAGGTCGCGTAGTTGTAAACCGCGATGGGTTGACGGTGTATTTTAGGTAGATATCTATAATATAGAAGTGGGTTGGTATGAAACGTTATAAGAGCCAAGAAGTAGGAAGTATAAAGTCGCGAACGACGGCGGCAATAGAGGCGGTGGCGACACTCGAGATAACCGACAATTTCGATGATAAATAAAATACCAATCTGGGTATACATATATATTATATAGTACAATATTTATACTGACAAGTTGAAATATAGGCTGCAGTTGCAAATACAATATTATTGGAACTGTAACAGTTTGTTTTTTTTTTTTTTAACGACACATACGTAATTAGATCACAATTCGTGTAGGTATAGGTAATCGTAGGTTATTAATCAGAATGTAATATATTTTATACGATGCAGGAACTGCAATTGTACGAAGAACCAACAATATTCGATCGAGCCCTGAACACGATTTAACGCGAACTATAAAACTGTACTATATTTAAGATTATTCACATATATTATTTTGAATAAGTTTTTATTCAATATTATTATTTTTTTTTAGAAGCGCTCGCCACTTGTTTTCATTCGCAACTGACAGTACCTATATGTATACATCATACCAGTTGCCCTTTTTGCCCCCTACTGGCCATCATCATTATTTATGCGTACATATTATATTCACATGCATTATGATTATGAATATACGCGCGCGCGCTGGCGATTGTAAAATAAACGTGTTTGAGATACCTTGAAAACAATAAAAAAAAAATTTGACATTAATTACTAATTAGCGCCACCGCTGCAGCTACTAGGAGATTCACAAATACATATATGCGTGCGTTTTGTATCTATACCAATCGATATTGTTTCTGCATATATAATATAGGTATATATATGTGTTATATATTGTATAGGCACTATCTGTATTGATTTTTCGGCCATTAAAGTCAACATAAAAATCTCTAAACCTATATTTAAACAGCGTGATACTTCGTTTACAAAACGGGAAAAAAATTAAGAGCACTTATATTTTGCAGAGTATAATAATTTTGCAAAATATATGCATAATAATAATGTAGGTATAAACACAACATTTCTGAACTCTTTGAACGCTCCACGCGTTTTACTATAATAATAGATGTTCTCCCCATTTTTCAGTTCACAATGAGACAATTAAAGTTCACGTAGGTACCTGTAGCATCCTAAATCATACTATTATATAGTACACATTTCTATACAGGCGTTATACAGTAATAATACGTATATATAATACTAGGTAATGTATTATTATTTATTAGACAATATGCATTTTTCCCATGTATAATTTAAATTAAAGTAGGTGCATAAAATTTTTAATTAGGTACTGTATTATAATCCATATTAAGCTATAACCCTAGTTTTAATGCTAAGTGGTAAAAAAATGTCTGGATTAAGTACCTACTGCAGATGTAATTAAAAATAAACAGAAACAAATCGAACTTTTGTCTTTTGCATTATGACATTACATGCACAGAACGATTTAATTTTAAATCAGACAAATTTCATTCATTTTAACGTTTATCATACCTAGCTATAGATACTATAGACCACAAGAGCAATCTAATCCTGTCAGACTCACTTTCCTCAATCATGAGCCTCAAAAACTCCTTCAACACTACGATATAGCAAAAGTTTTTTTTTTATAATATAAATAAATTTACAATCTGTAATATAAATAAAACAATAAGTCAATATGAAATTTTTTTACTAGATTTGGAGGCTTGACTAAAGGGTGCGTCCATTGACACTACTTAAAACGGGGATTTTTTTTGTTGTTATTATTTAGCGAAAGCAAAACTTATACTGCAAAAAACTAGACTAGCATATCAAACAGGAATCAAAATTTCACTAATATGGATCTCGGGGCACAGTTGCAAGGTGTGTTACCCTGGCACCCAAGGTCAAAATTTCGACTTTAAAACTGTTTGGTATTATGTAACATTTTGTAACCGCAAAAAAAATGTTGTAACCATATCGGTGCCCCGGAAAACGTCGTTACAAGTTCCAGGTGCCAGGGTAACGTTACCCCAGCACCCCAAACATTAAATAATTAAAATTTCGACTTGAAAACTGTTTGGTATTATTATGTCATTTATTATCATAGGCGCCCGCAGTGAGGGCAAGCTGGGGCATTTGCCCCCCCTGGCTTTTTCAAAACATTTTTTTTAATTGAATGTTTTATGATAAATTACTATAATACTATACAACAAATTTAAAGTATAAAATAAGTTGTAATATAATAAAATATAATATATTTTGTATACGAATATAATAAAAAAGGTTATTATTTTAAAACACCTAGTAAAATGATAATATTTATCCTCAAATCCTAACATTGCCCCCTCCTAGAAAAATTCCTGCGGGCGCCTATGTTACATAATAAATTACATAATACCAAAAAGTTTTCAAGTCGAAATTTCGACCTTGGGGCGCCAAGGGTAACACACCTACAGTGACATAGAGGGCAATGAAAAGGCAGGTCAAGAAAACCGAACTAACAGTCCAACATATCCTCATAGAATGCCGTCAATACACAGATGTACTCATTCAGCTGAACATCCCAACCACTTTAGACGCAGCTCTCGGTCCAAATGCAGACTCCACACTACCACACTATCCAAATCTTGACTTTTTTAAGAAAATATGAATTGTACAATTTAATTTAAAATATCATATTTAAAATACTTAAAAAAAAAAAATGTAATCAATGTAACGTTTACGACTAATGGCCGTTGTCGCCGATGTCTTTTGATAAATAATAAAAAAAAAAAAAGATACTATAGAAAAAATGTAATATGACAACGTGATATTGTACCTCGCTATATGTTTAATGAGATTAAAAACAGACTACAAAAAATGAAAATTATTTATTTATTTTATACTTGTTAATTATTATTAGGTATCAGCTTCACCTATAAATATTGAGATAGTCATATTATATAAGTATCATGCACTCGTGTATACCTATATAAGAACTTTAAGTGTTTTAATATCAAAGTTTAAATTAAACTTGTTATGTTTTTATCGTGTTAAAAAAAATAATCGTGCTTATGGATCTTTATTATTTTCCAACTGCTGTTATTACTGTTAATAAAAAATAAATACTTTTTTGATAGTTATAGTACTTGTATTTTTGTTTTCAAAAATTTTTCCGTCATTATGATGTCGGGACATTAACCATTAAATATTTATTTGACTTTCCTACTAATCCCACCATCACATTAGAAAATATGAAAATATGTCTTGATCGCCTTCAAGTAAATAAGGTCAATTCAGATCCATTAACAAATGAAGAAATTATTGAACAAGACGTATTCAAAAATGCATATTATATACTAAGAAATCTAAATGAAGTACATTTTATAATATACCTATAATATAATATATTTATATATTTTATAATACAGAGTGTCCCACAGAGATCTGACAAATGAAATAACTTTTGTTCTAATCAATATTTTAAAAACATTTCTTTTAAATATAATTCATAGACACTTGCGCTACATTTTTAGAATACATTTTTTATTTTTTATTTTTTAATACAGAAAATAAAAAACTTAAAAATTTATAAATTCTATATTATTTGAAGTTAAAATGTTTCTAACATAAACTAGATCGTAATTTACTTAACGAAAATATTTATATTTAAAATTTTTTTAAAAATCAGCCATTTGACTTAAATAAGTGTTTTTACCATATAAATTTTTCTAAAAGTCAGATTTACAAATTGGCTATATTGAATATTTCGAAAAAAAATTTTATCAATTTTTAAGTTTTTTATTTTCAGTATTAAAAAATAAAAAATGTATTCTAAAAATTCAGCGCAAGTGTCTATGGATTATATTTAAAAGAAATTTTTAAAAAATATTGATTAGAACAAAAGTTATTTCATTTGTCAGAATGTCAGATCTCTTTGGGACACCCTGTATACCTATTTAAAATTGTTTAAACAAATTTAGATTTTGTTAAAAATTGTCCAGCGAATATAGGTTACCTATTGATTTTGAAAGGGATATTAGTTTGGTCAAATTTGGTCAGATTGGGTCAAACTAGTGAAGATTTAAAAACACTGAAAGAAATCAAAATTTTTTAATAACCTTTTTGGGTTTTGCATAAATTCAGGCTGTGTGTGAATAGACGCATAGAAGATAGAATATGTTGCAAAATAGTTTATTATTCAAAAATACATAGGCTTTGGCGCTATAAATATCATAACATGCAAAATGCGGATTGAGTAAATATTGGGAATTGTTCAACTTGCATCATAATGTATATACCTAATTCACAGGTGTATAATTCAGTAGAAGATACCTATCAGAAACATTACCAATAGTACCACTTTGAAGGCAGTCAATAAAGCGGGATGTTTAATAAAAACTAACACGGGCATAATATGGTGCCATGGTGGTATTAGTTATTTTATAAGTGTTTCACAAAATTTTAATGAATTTAAAAAAATACTTTAACCGTTCTTTTTTACTGTTCAGCGGTAATGGTGTGGTTACCATGGTGAGGATTCTTAACCATAGATTAACTTTTCGAAATAATCAGAAACGTTATCACACAATGTTATGAATGTATATAGTATCATGATAAAAGAAGTTAATCTTGTATTCTTGCTCCCGCTAAATGTTATTTGTTCAATTTGACCAATTTGTTGACTGTTGTTTGTTTGAAAAATTTAAAATTATTAAATATTTTAGTATTTTACCTCTTAACTTTAAACATTGTTTAACCATGGGGGTATTTATTTAGTATTTAATGTTATTGTATTCTTTAAAATCCTTTAATTATGTGGTCATCAAAAAAAAATACCATTCAAGTGTTTTTTGTCCTTACAGAAGACAGGACAGATATTGAAAATATGTCTGAAACTATGCAACTCGCATTACAAGTAAGTGGTGACGTATAGTGTTTTTGTGGTTCACAAATCAATAAAATAAAATATGTATTTTATATTTATATTATAGGATTGCGTTAATCATGAACTTACCACTAATGTGATCAGTGAATCAGATGTTTGTAAAATAAAATCATTAAAAAAAAGTCAAGTTTTTGTTTACGACAATTTTGAAGGACCTGCTTTTCAACATATTTTAATGGCTGCAAAACAAAATAAAGCTGTGTTAGTACAATGTTCTGATTAACTAATTATTTATTTCATATTTCGAATCAACCAATAATTATTTACAATATATTAAACATTTAAACCTAGGCTGATTTGTTGTACTAGAAAAATTAATTGTTAGTTGTTAGTCCATCCATATTTTAATTTTATATACTAACATTTTGTTAATTTAAAACAGCTTTTTTTTTTTTAATATTAGTCTATATAAAATAATGCTTATAAATACATAAGACATAATTACTATTGTTATCTGTTAACTAAACTATTAACTAACATTCATACATACATAATATAATCATACAACCAGACTGGTTAACGTACGTCTAATTTCTGTATTTTTTTTAAATATACTGTTGATTCTTTTAATGTACACCTAAGTAAGAATCACTTGATGTATAATTGAATGTCACATATTATCATATACTGTTATACAGTTCTTCAATGGGCGTCCATGTACCTATTGTAGTTGAGCTTGCCAGTTTAAATCGGAACTAAAAATAATAATTTTAAATTTTAAAATTAACGTCATATATTATTATTACCTATGCCATATTATACATTTTAAACATTGCATTTTCAGTTAATTTTGTTCATAAAATTCTTTCATACTACCTCTAATTGACAATTTATACTATTTTCATATTTTTAACTGAATTAAAATTAAAATTTAAAATAATACCTATTACGCACACTGATATTTTACGAAAAAGAATTTTATCTTTTTTTTAAACATAATGAAAATTATCCAACAGTTATAACGAAATGAAGTACATATTAATATTTATTTTTGGTATATCAAATATTTCCTAATTGTTATATTTTATATTCAAACTAAAGTAAATCCTGCCAGTGGCACAACCAGTAATCCCTAGGCCTGGACCCACTAATTTTAGCTGTAGTTGTATTTGTGTATTCATAACAAGTGATAAATTATGTTTGTTATTAATGCAGATTAAAATAATAATATTTATTATTAAGAGAACATATTATACACTATACACGCATTTGTTGTCTTTTCCTAAAAAATTTAAAACATGGCAAAAACTGTTTTGCACGGGAAAGAACCGAGATGGATATAGGACATACTAAGAAACGAATATTCTATAAAGTTTGAAAAAATACAAAAATAATAATTTTGAAACGACAAAACTTTTTTCCTGTAAATGATATCATAAAATAAAAACGATATTTCACAGATAATGTTCTAAACTATATTTTATATAAATTTCGAATCTTAGCCATCTCTTCACCATAAGTGGTTCCCCCCCGCACAAAAATGGTTTCGCTATGTTGTGCATTTGTTAGATGAAGAAACCACATGTGAGTGTAATATCCTTTTAAAGACCATCCTTTACAGAAAATTTTTGGTTGCACTGTTGAACCCTAATTTAAATATCACTAACTAAAGTTCTGTTATTTTGCATTATCTTAGAAATGAGAATACAATAGATTATTATTGTTCATAGGTAAACATTATATCTTAAGCATAATGAGGACTTTCATTATTTTAATATTATTTTTAATTTGATTATTATTATTTTTTCCAGAATTGTTAGTCCAATATGTTTAAGAACATGTTTCATAGAAGCAATTTCCATACCAGAAAATAATTCACCAGTATATACAATGGCAATGCGTAATATTGTACTAAGTATTTCGAATCTTAGTCCTACAGAAAAAGTAAATCAGAGTTTACCACACATTTTATTTTTATTAAGCTATTAATTATTATAATGTTTAGGAAAGAGTAAAAGAAAAAGTTGAATACATGGGTGGAATTTTTTCTCATAACTTACGAGATAGTACTACTCATTTAATGGTTGGAAAAGCAGGATCTCAAAAACATATTGTAAGTGAACTTTTATATAAGATTTAATTTATTAATATTAATTTAAAATTGAATAATTTTATTTAGAAAGCTATTGAAAATGGAATAAATGTTATGACTGAAGAGTGGGTAGATGCTGTTTGGAAGGAAAGCCTCATATGTAATATAGTTGCTACTGATTCTATATTTGATAAATACAAGTGTCCTCCATTCTATAAACTGGAAATAACTACTTCTGGGCTAGAAGGAAAAGATAGAGAAAAAATTATCTCTCTAATTGATGCAAATGGTAAAAAATTATACAAGAAAATTCTTCAAGTTATTAAATTTTCCACTGTTATAAATTTATCCTTTATTCATAGATTGTGTTTTTACTATTTAGGTGGCAAATATACCCCCCAAATGAAGAAAGATGAAACTAACATATTGATCTTAATGAAACCTACAGGCCAAAAGTTTACTTATGCACAACAATGGGGTTTATTTTGTTTAAAACCATCTTGGATTTATGACAGTGTTGAAAAAGGTTACATAGTTGAAACTCGTGACTATATTGTCAAAAATAGTATGCTAAGTTCCACACCTGCTTCATCAAATGTTAAACGTATGACCTAAAATGAGTATAATCATTGATTATAATTATATTTTATTATCATGTACCCTACTTTAATTTATTTATTTTTTAGCCAATTTTTCTCAAAATGACATAAGCGAAATTGTTCCTGAACCCAAATCAACAATTGAAGAAACAATAAATAACTGTGATATGTTAAAGCGTCAAAAAATAAATAATCATATATCACAAGAAAATTGTACTACTCCAAAAAAAAATAATGGGCAATGTAAGTATACTTTATTATCCTATCATTATTTACTAGTAAATTGGTACATTATATTGTCAATTTTATAAAATTAAAAATTATACATGCATTGTAGATCACTCAAAAAAAATAAATTATAAAGATATTTTAAATGATTTAAGTTTGCCAGAAGTAAAGAAAGCTGGTACAATTTTGGATGGTTGTAAAGTAAGTTTTAATTTTAACAATGCTTTTTAAACATATTATACTTAATTGTATAAATTCATTTTTTGCAGATTTATTTTAGTGGATTTAGTTTAAGCGAAGAAGAAAAATTAAAACGAATAGTAATTTCTACGGGTGGAATTCGATACACCGAGCTAAATGAGTCTATAACGCATATTTTAGTCGGTGAATTTTCTGCATCACTTGCAAAATTATTACACTCTATTCAAGAAAAGTAAATGCTACTTCCATAGTTTAATTTAGTTATCAATTGTTATTAAAAGAATACTGCAACATCTACATTATTATTAGTTTAAACATTTTTCAGGAGGGTAAGAATTATTCTGGTCATCATCCCTTGTTATAAAAAACTAATTTTTCATCACAACAGAATAAAAACTAGGATTGTGCCATACATTTTTATTTTTTTCATGTCACAAAAACAAAGTATCTTACTGTTTTAAAATATGTTATTTTTCCAGTTTTTCATCTTAAAGAACCTTTTAATTAAATAAATATCATGAAAAGTATAAAACAACATTGCATAGTCAAAGTTTTTATAATTTTATGATAAAAGTCCAATAAACATAGTCTTCTCAGATATTTTTTGCACAAATTTATTGTTCTATAAAATGTTATCATGTAATAAATAACTGTAGTACTGGGGTGAACCAATCATCAATTACCTACTTGCTCTTATGATTGATTTTATGAAACCTCTTAAAAATGTGGTGTCCTCTTAAAAACAAGATAAAAACCTTTATTTTTTTTATTGTAAATAATTATAATTAACACATTATATTTTAGGCCTCATGTTGTGAATCTTAATTGGTTACTTGAAAGTATTAATTTGAAATGCACTGCTCCAGAAGAACAGTTTCTAGCTATGGATTCATCTCATTCATTTACACCAGAATCTCCATCTCCTCTTAGCAAAAAGGTATTATTTTATTTAACACATGCTTACAATATTTTTAATTTCGGTGATAGCAGCTAGTAGACAAATTACATGTTACATAGAAAAAAAAAAATACAAATATAATTTCACTATAACTGCAGTCATTATGTTTGGTTCTATTTTCAAAATAATTTATATTCTATAATAATTCAAAATCTTTTCCTAATAATATCATTTATTATATAATATGTTTAAAATATTTAGTAATTGTCAATAATGCTTTTATGTAATCTTGAGCTTTGTGGGGTTTTTATATGCACTTAATTAACATTTCCAATGCACATTTTATAATTTTTAAATTTGATACATTAAGAGGATGTCAACACACAGTTTGTTTCTTCTCTTTAGTCCACACTCAACTTAGATAAAATATATTCAGGCAAAATCAATTTTTTTGTTTTGATTAATCTGGGTCTAATCAAGTTACAAAATGTTTAGAAAATAATATTTACTATAGATATATATCTAAATAAGGTCTTTAAATTATTTATTAAGTGATTTTGCTCTTTTATTTCTCAAAGATCATCCAAAACAATTTTACATGACTGCGTTTTATTGTTACTTGTATTTCTGGAAGAAGAAAACAAATATTTTATTGACATCCTATTAAATTTCACAAACAAATCAATCTTTAATGAAATAACTATTATTTACTAGTCATTTTATTTGCTTAAAATTAATATTATAAAATATAATTTATATAAAGTGAATAAATTCTTGCATTCAATCAAAAGTATGCTAAATTGTGTAAGGAACTTCATCTTTATTTAGCTAGTTTTATAATATTGTTGCAAATTGTATACAATTTTAATAGTTGATTTTTTAGGGATTATATATGATGGAAAATTCTACACTCTCTCAACCAAGAGTAGTAGATAAACCTATACTAAAAACTTCAACTGTAACCAGTAATCCTCCATTGGACAATTTTATTGATCAATACTTGAATGTTGGTTAGTACCATATACTATAATTTTTAGTTTGTATACTAAAATGTTGAATATATTAATTTATATGTATTTAATATTAAACATTGTATTGCAATTTTCAGAAAACGCCAATTTTAATGATACTCTTAGTGAAAAATCTTCTTGTACAACACAAGATACTATGTCCACTCAAGATAGTAAACTAGACTCTGTATTAGAAGGTTTTTATAATTATTATTACTATTATTCACTTCTAACTATAGTATAAAATAATGTACTTTAATTTTCTTATAGGGTTAACTATCCTTCTACATGATTTGGACGCTCATCAATTGCCATCTATAAAAAGTAAAATAATATCAATGGGTGGTGTTGCAGTTAATACACGTAGTTATCGGGGAAAAATTAATTATGTTGTTGTTCCTATTGTGTTCAATGAAAAATCTTTAAATATTAAAGCCACCATGGTTAGCTGTCTCTGGATAGTAAGTACATCATTATTCATTAAGTTTTATACAAAAAACATTTTTTGGTCTAAACACTATATTCTTAACCTGGGTGTATACAGTCACAATACAGTCACAATTTAATCTACCTATAAATATTAAACTTTTCTAAAACTATAATTAATTATTATTGTTATTATTAGGAAGACTGTTATAATAATGTTGAACAAATTCCTGTAGAATATTATCATAAACCAGTAATTTTTAGTGGTTCTATGCCTCTAAAAAACTGTGTGATAAGCATCACCAATTATACAGGGTCTGAACGATATTTCTTAAAAGAAGTTTCACTACTACTTGGAGCAAAGTAAGATCATTATAATTCATTTATAATCATTAATTAATTTCAACTCATAATCATTTTTTAGTTTTCAAGATGCATTGTCAAGAAAATCAAAACCAGAAGACAACATTATGAAGACAACTCATCTTATTTGTTCTACACCAGAAGGACCCAAATATGAAGCCTCTGTTAAATGGGGTGTACCAGTTGTATCTAAAGAATGGCTACTTAAATGTGTTACATGCAAACGTCGTTTACCAGAAGATAAATTTCCAATTGTTTTCAATGGTAAATACAAAGTAGATTAATTTAATTGTTCAAATTTTAATATAGCATCAAAAATATTAATTAGTTATAATGATTAAATTTCCATCAGCAAATAAATCTTCATTAATGGATTCTACAGTTGCTTCAATTTCTGAAGTAAAAAATGAAATTCATAATAATAGCTCTACATCGTTTACTCAAAAATTAACAATACTCGCAATGCAAGAAAATGATGTTGATTCCGAATTAGCAGTACCTCTTAAAGACACTGAGGATGATATTGAACCACCACTAAAAAAAAAATGTTCATTAGAAATAATGATTCCTACCTCTCAAGTTTTAAGTTCACCTTCCAACAAATGTAAGCCAGCAATAGCTCGTTTGAAATCAAGCTGTTCTACGCCTGTTGCTTCAAATAGTTTCATCGAAAATTTAAAAACCCCAGAAACTCCATATGGGCAAATATTTTATAACGATCCTGTTACACCAGATACAAAAAAGAAATGGAAAAAGTAAGTTCATAACCATTAAGCTATACAAAATTATTAAATTTTTATAATTAAATTGATTGTTGTTCATAGTTTTATCTAAATGTATAAAATATGTTTTAAATTATCTTTTCATTATTAATTCTAACTATCTACATGATTAAATTAACAAATTTCAAAATTACCAACTTATTTTTACATCTAGGTATTTATTGTAAAATTAAATAATAATAATTGATGATTGTGAAGAGGACATCCATATGAATTATTTGTAAAAACCATTCTGCACGGATAAAAACCCTTCAATAGTCTTAACAAAGACCAAATTTGTATACCGTAATTATGTTTGAGACAATATTCAGTGTTTCATAAATAAAAAATTTTTTTTTTTGATATCTTCAAAGTAAAAAGTTATTCAAGTATAAAATTAAAAAAACAGATTTTAAGACAATTATTACTTTTAGATTATGAACAATGAATGTGTTATTTTCAAATTTGATTTATAAATAATATTAAGAGGATGTTAGCTATTTGTTTTCTCTCTCTGGCCCATGCACTACATATATAAAACTCATTTATGCAAAATCGGTTTTTCTATGTTTTTAAGTAATCTTAGAGTAAAATCTTAAAATCACCAGTTACAAAAAAGATAGAGAATAATATTTTTGAAATTAAAACCAAGTCTGTTCTTGTTTATATAAAATGTAAATACTGTATTTTTAAAATTGTTTACCTTAAACTCCTTGTATGCCAATCACCATAGACGCCAAGGGTTATTTATTTAAATAAAAATAAATATATATAGGTATGTATTTTTGAAGGAATAATACATCGATATAATATTTTATTGTTATTTTATTTTGTATTCGACTTAAAAATAAATAAAAAAATTTTGTAAATTTAAATGATGTATAAGTTGTTTTGAGACAATAATTAGACAAATTAATATGTCATTCCCTCTAAAATATTATTCTTTATATTTTTTGATTCTGTGTAAATGCATTTTGTCTATATTGAGCGTGGGTAAGAGAAAGAAAAGAAATTGTGCACTGACATCCTCTCAAATAACATTTCAACATAAATCTCTCATATAATGTGTGTTAATCAGTATCATATCTAAAGATATAACTCGCCCAGTTTAATAGTAAATATTTTTATATTAGATTTGCCGCCATAACAAACTAATATTCAAACACAATTCTATTTGTTGAGTATTATATTGCTAATCACGTCTTTTTATATTGGGTCCACTAATAACAGCTTTAATTTTTAAGAATACACTGGCTGAGTTCAATTGCTTATTTCAAAATTTAATAAGATTTCTTGAAATTATCACTGATCTATTTATAAATATTACTTTTGGTCTTTTATTATTCTTGACATACAAATAACACATATTTTACATTATATAATAATTAATGATCTGTTTATATTATAATTATAATTTATTTAATGCCATATAATACTCTATTAAGTTCTTATTTAGAAAACCTCATAGTTTGAACTTGACATTCTATACTTTTATACTAATTGCTTTGAATAAATATAAAATATTTATTGTGAAATTTTACTGGTTAAGCCATGTTAAAAATGTATGCATTAATAATTATTAGTTATTTGTACAAATTATATATTTTGATTTTTTTTAGATGGATAGATACTTTACCAGATGGTCCCGATGAACCATCACAGTCCAAGTCGAAAAACCGAAATAGCACTGTGAGTTTTTTTTCTAAGAATTTTTGTTGCTTTTATTTAAAATATTATACGTTTTCCTTTAGCCACTGACTGAGCTTAAGCGTCAAATATGGAATAAATCTTTACACCTACATGCTAATACTAATCAACAAGAAGTAAATATTCATGATATAATTTGTTTAATAATCTAATTGAGTTATTTATTTTAATTAAAATCATTAATATTTTAATAGTATAATAGTTTAATTGTTTTTAATAAAGTATTAAAACATTTGCATAAAATTCCAGATATTCTTAGAACTGTAAGGTTTCAAATCCCAGTTTAAATTGTATTATTAATATGTAATTTATTTAAAAACGATTTTATAATCATTTTTATATTTAGGAAACAAATGACATAGGTTCAACAAATGCTAATTCAAATGATGCATTGAAAAGCTTAAGTTTGTCATACCATTCTCCAGGTGTGTCCAATAGCAGTTTTCATAACAAATCGCAAATATCAAAAGTTCAAAATAATAAATCTAATACTGTATCGCCAAATATTGTGAGAAAATAAAATTTATTCTTAATATAACAATAATTTAATAATTAATAATTTTTAGGACACTAAGCAGCAATCTTTAGATAAACAAGAATTTAGGAGGTTTGTTTTTCATTTTTAACTATAACATGTTTTTATTTTAAAGTATTTTATGATTATTTTAGAACTATTGAACAACTCCAACAAGATTTATGTGTATCAAGAGAACCAGAAATTCCTCTTTCCCGAACAGAGTCTGAAAGTCAAGATGATTATGCAAGTAAGTAATTAGTTTGAAGTTTCTATACGGTTATTATAGTTTAAAATATTATCATCATTATTAGTTCTTTTAATGTTTTAAGAACTTATTTATATTAATAGATATCTAATTATAAATCTTGTCATTGGTATTTTATTATGTTTTCTTAATAATTATAATTATTATTATTATTAAATAAAAAAAAATTAATTATCAACACTTTATAAACTAGACTAGGTTTATACTAAAATGTTTCTGTTTGTAACCTTAACTACAATATGTTTTTATACTCGAGTATTTTCTATTTGTCTTAAAACAAGTTGTTTCCCAACGGTTTTCCCTCGTGTTTATAAAGTTCACAAATAACCCTTATGTGACATAAGCTGTGATGCACTCATCATCACACAATACGTAGTAGTCTTATCTAACTTCCTAGGCTACACCCTTATTGATTTATGCTTATGCCCCTATGCATAATTAACAGTTTATTAAGCCAAATTATCGCCGATAATTTTAATTTGTGTATTTCGGTCTTTACCAATAAGTCAGTCACACAATCAGAAGCGGAATTTGCCTATTTTTTCTCTAAAATTGCATTTACAATTATCCTCTTTTCTGCTCTTGTCTCTTGTTTTATGGCAAATTTCTGGGCTATCCTAAAAAAGCCTTTACCTAAATTATTTCTCTCCCCCCTGGAGTTTCCTTATTTTTTCTGATTCTAAAGCCAGTTTTTTAGCAATCATAAACAATAATTGTCAAGACATTATAATGTCTTGGTTAAAATCTTATAAATATTTTAAAAAAAACAATCATTTTATCTTGTGATTGTGCGTTCGATCTTCATCTGGTTTCTTTTTGATATGTCCCTATCTTTGCTATGTTGAGTGCATTGTCTTGTTCCCCATGACCTTTATGAATTCAGTTTAAACAGTTTTAAATTGATCTTTTGTTTTGAGGAAGATTGTGATTAGGAGTTTTACTCATGGAATCCTTGAAAAGAGATAAAAAAAATGTACTGGGTCTGAGGTGGTTTTAAAGATTTAAGTTTGCGTGAGACATAGCTGAGTTTAGACAAATTTTGGTTCAGTAGAGTTTTTGAAATTAGTCTATTTAAGCGATGCTTTTCTGCATCATAATTTGTAGAGAAGTAATTTTACTGAAGACTGGTAACTACTTGATAAGAGTAGATTTCATTATTACTTAGATGATGCGCTTCATTTGGTTTACACAAATACCTTTTTGACTTGAGCACAATTTAACCGAACTAAAGCACAATATTTGGCAATGAGTTATGCCAAAGCAATAGTAAAAGTTGTAATTATTGTTTTTATATTGTGAATTTTTGACCTATATTGCTACAACTAACAGAACCAATCTTTGCAACAACATTTTAAAGTGAGAGTGGCTCATATTATATACTTAATGCAATGTTCATACTTTTGTATTATTGTCTATTAATGATATTAATAAATGTAATAATAAATAATAATAGTTATTATTATAATAAATAAAACATATTATACTGATATACTCTTAAAAATTTAAGAGTCTGGTATAGTTTTCATTTACTTTAATACTAATAGTTTCACTTACTTATCTTCTTTAACAATAAAACGTATATTTGTATAGAAAACTCTCTGTTCAAAGAACGAGTTGTAGAATCATCACAACAATGTTCAGTTGGATGGGAAGATCCTACTGAACAACAAGAAAAAGCCCGGGTAAGTTAATTAATAATTATTATACTTGCATCAAAATATCAAATCATCAATGTATAATATGTTTCATACATTTCAGTTAAAAAGACTGTCGGAGTGCAATAAAAAGTTTATATTAACCAGTGTGAATACCAGTGTAACTAAATATTTTACTTAATGATTAATATTTTTAATTTTATTTGAAAAACTCTAAAATGTTGATTTGTTTCAATAGGATCGACAAAAGTATGAAAATGCTATTGAAAAACTTGGTGCTCAAGTATTACGAAGTGCTATATTTTGTGAAGATGTTACTCACGTTCTTATGCACCAGCCAAGTAGAAGTGAAAAATATTTGTGTTCTCTTGCTTCTGGAAAATGGATATTACATCCAAGCTATATTGATGATTGTTTAGAGGAAAATTGTTTTTTGCCAGTAAGTAAAATTTAATATATAACTTTATTGTTCTAAATAATTGAATATATTTTTTATTGAAATTTGTTTGTTTTTGTAGGAAGATAAATATGAATGGGGAAATCCTTTATCCGATTTATCTTTATCAACACCATTGCATGGAGCAGGTTATCGATGGCGTTCTAAAATTTGTTCTGGTAAAGCTGCTGCATTTAGTGGTATGAGAGCTGTATTAATGACTTCTGAAAATAGATACCAAGCTTTGACACGTCTTATACGAGCAGGTGGTGGAGTGATACTGGATAAAAAGTAAATATAACTATTAACTTATAGTTAAATTTTTGGTTTGATCTTAACTTTTATTTTTATTTAGAGAACTTTTGCAATCTACTCATTGTATCGTCGACCAAGGGTATGGTAATATTCCTGTTCCTTTAAATGAAATTGCTGTCAAGGGTATATTACTATTACCAGCTCCGTTTCTGGCTGATTTTCTTATTAAAGATCCAGCACCTGATCCTTTAAAATATCTAATACCTGAGTACCAAGCTTTCTATAATAGATTAGCACCCAATACGTGACATTATAATGTGAACATTAAATATATTGTACTGTTGTAATTTTTTTATCTATATCAGACATGCATTGGGTATTATATTTTTTTTAATACTATCATTTTTAATTTTTAATCTAATATGAATTATATGTTGTATACTTCCATGTATTGATGCTTTGTACTTTTTGATATACTAAACTATTTCAAATCAATTGATATACATGATACATACATAATGTAAATATTTTGAGGTGGTTAAAATATTCTTAAAATATCCATATACAATTATTCGATGAAGATGATTGAATAAATATTTTTTTTAAAGTTACATTAATAGGTAAGTACTTACAGTTTAGAAACTTATAATATTTAAATATTGTAAAAGTTAAGCAATTATTAAAAATTCAACTACCTATTAAAGAATAATAATTTATTATTTAATGAAAATTAAAAACCGATTCATTTATTTAATGCCAAAAATAAGCATTGAATAAAATGTAATTATACTATACTTTCAAACAATAATATTTTGTTACATTGTTGGTATTATTACCAAAGAAATGTAACATAAAATTAAAATTGTATTGATTGTAAGAATTATCAAAGTTATCTTATTTTACGGTATTAGATACTTAAATAACTTCCATTGTTAAATTGTCAAGATCATATTTTCAGTTATTGTAAATATCTGTGGTATTTTTTTTTTTTAATGTTAGATTTTTTTTCTGCTCCCCATATTTATTTTGGACATCATAAGTTCAAATAGGCTTCAGGAGAGTTTTGTAAAGCAACAATTTATTTTTATGTTGAGTTTGGAATGTACCTAGGAGTGGATATAGGGACTTTTGTCTTAGGTTTTAGAGGAGACATTTTTATTTTATATGCTCTACCTATCTCAATGGGGCGATATTGCCCCCCCCCCCCAGTAAGCGGTAAAGGAGTTCTGAGTGGCGTTGAGCTCGTTTTGGGCGATAAGGGAGCAATATCGTTTTTATGACCGATATATTTGCAAAATTCAATGTCATCAAATATCAATTTGCAACTTCAAGACGACAAGCTCAATCTCATAACAGCTAAATCTATTATTTCTACATTCCAAAAAAACTAACTTTATGGAAGCAGAATTTAGGCTGCGACAAGTTTAGCCAGTTTCCAGTCCTGTTCTGTGTTTTAACATTTAACTAAATTGTATTTTTTAATAAATTATACATTTCAAGCTTATATTGGGGTAATTTAATAACTTTTCCTATTTTTATATGAATCGTGTAAACATCACTTTTTGGTGAACTTGGTCTAAATACCAACTGAAATTGCTGCTTTTGTGACAATGTATTTACAATATTTTTCCTAGAGGTAATTCTTCACATACCAATAATATAATTTTAAAATGTTTAGTAAATATTAATATGTTTTTAAAACAACATGTAATAATTGCTATAAAATAAAAATTGTTTTTAAGATGTATTTTAAATTTTAATCATTTTTTGGCCTGTTGTTTGATATTTTTGAAATGTATTAAACAAAAATGTTAATAACATTACAATATTTTTTTTAAACTTTTACCTATATTATCCATAGAAAATATGTTTTAAAAATCTAACATAGTTTTACAATTTAGGTTTTAACAATATCATTAAAATATAAATTTAAATACATTTTATAAAATAATAAAGTTTACTAACATAATATTTTAATCAGTCTTTATGTGTTGTATAGTATATTTTGCTCTAAATAAAACAAATACAAAATTATTATAAATAATAGGTAATATATTATTTTGTACTTGTGAATTTTAAAATTGTAAACTACTCATCGTAAGCATATAATAATATAACTTGAATAAAGTAAAATAATTATGTATTAATAAATGATGCAAAAGTTATGTATAATGTATAAATGAATAACAGAAAAATCACTATTGAATAAAATTATTTTATTTTTAGTATATCTGTGGTCATGGTTTGAATACTTTTTATAACTTTTTTAATACTTTTTAATACTTTTTTATTAGAAGTAAAAGTGTATTCATGGAATAAAAAAAAAGGAATTACGTCACGGATTAAGATTATATTATCTTAAATCGTGGCCCCGTTGCGCATCCATCCACTACCACCACGATTTAAGATAGTACTATCTTAAATCGTGACTACCACCCAAAAAATTGATAAGATTTCTATTGCCAATATAGGGAAATATAAATTTTATTGTTGTAGTTTGTTTATTTAGATTATGATTTATTGTAGATAAAAATACTAAATAGTAAATTGCTACTTTATTACTTTACGTTTACTAACTTATTGTTTCATTTGTTTCTATTAAAGACATTAAAGTAATAAATAATTGTATACTCTATACTTTTAATTCTTATAATTCTTCTAATCATTAGAAATGGGATGCGATGGTGGTACTATACCCAAGAGGGACGAGTTGGTACGGACCAAAAAGAAACCTGAACAGGTATTGTACTTTCATCAATAGTTAACTAAAAACCAATTCTTGTGTAATACCAAATATTGTACATGGCAATTAATAATAATTAATCGTTATTGGTTACCTACACTTATAAGATACAATAACCAATTAATATTGATGCGATTCTATAAATACATCTTAAAATTAGTGTACCTAACGGCTAACATTGCATTCTATATAGAAGCCAATAATGGTCTTAGGATGTATAATCTGTCCCAAAATAAAATAAATATACCATTTTTCTGTACTTTTTCCTCTTCCTCTAGTGGCTACCTACGTCAATATGTGGGAGGTGTGTGCTGTCAGTCAGAAACCGGTCGCCACCTGGTATATTTTCTTTTGAAACGGTATATATATTGGTAGTTAATATTAAAGATTGAATGGTTTCTAGAGAATGGTACATGGACATTAAAATTTATACTGCATAGAAGGTCAGAAGTATGAGATGAGATATTTAATAAGGAAGTTATATTATTATAAAATTCAGCATCTGAACAGTGAGAACTAAGAGTAGAAATAATATTTTTTTGTTTTTTATTAAATTTTGATTTTATTTTGATGAGTGTACAATTAATAGTTAACTGCTTATTTCACCAATTAACTTATGAAGTGAGGTCTCCTTGACAAAAGACTAAACCTTCACTTAAGCTTAGGCCTCACAAATGAAGACCACTTCTCTGTTTTAAAACCTCTCTTACTAATAAATTGAGCTCGCAAGTTGATGCATATTGCATTTTTTTTTTGGAACTTTTTAGACAATGCTCTCCTGGCCACAAATCTGTTTAATTAGCATGTGAATCTGAATAGCTAATTTTTATTTTGCATTTTTTTTGGTGTATATTACTTTTAAGTCATTTTTTGACATTTTTAGTCATTTTTACTGATTTCACACTAGTTCAATTCTTATCATTTCTTGTTGACCATTATGCTGATAACTTAAAATTTGGAAATTACCACATATTAAGATTAGTACCTATCCGATTTTATCACGACGATTACTTTTGTCATTGTAGTATTGTAGTGAATATTATTATACCTATATTTTATTATTTTTCTATTTTTTATTTCATATTTCAAGGGCATTTTGTCAATTTTATGCAATATTTTGAGTAATTCAAAGCTTTGATAAATTTATATAGAATTTTATAGTAAAATATAAAAAATGTATTTTTATTAATTTAAAACTAATATTTGTAATTTTTTAAGTACATTTTTTGCCATTTTTATGTCATTTGCATTTTTTAGGTAATTTTTTATTGTTTTTAAGATCATCAACTTCTGAGCTCTACTAATTAAACACTAATTTACAAACAAATATCACAACCCGCAATTACATACGGAATTCAACTGTGGGGTACCTTGAAAAACTCAAACCTAATCAAATTTCAAGCATTCCAATCAATATTTCTTCGTGTTCTCTCCAATGCTCCCTGGGACGTCAGAAACCGCATCCTACATCAAGACTTCAGTATCCTCACTTGCTTCTCGTCATTATAAAATATTTCATAAAAACACCATTAACTATTTAAATCCACTCATATCTAAACTCTCTTGTACAATACCTGACAACCTATTCCGTCATCTCAAACGTAAATGGCTGCGTGATTTATTAAATAATGCCTAATATTTATAAAGTTACCTCCCCCCTAAGAAGTAGTGTCACTGGACTCTCCCTTCCCTCAAGTTTTAATATCTTGTAACAATCATCATATCATTTACTTATTATTAGGGCTCGAATTTTAAGCATAATAATTAACAAAAATAAAGAATAACCAAGAATCAACATGAATTAGTTGTAAAACTGAATAAAAAAATTTAAAAATTAATTTAATTTAAAAAAAGAATTCACTACCATGTATTTGGCAAGATTTTCAGTAGTGAAACTGACTCTATTGTCTGACATAATACTTTTATACATATAGAAAACCAAGCAATATAATCATTTAGTCTTTACTGCTTATTCCGGGTTTTCTTATTTATTAGATTAAATTTTTTTATTAGTATAGCAATAGCATAATATACAAATTTCACACCTAAAATAACTGAAAAAAGCCAAAATAAATTTGGTTTATTTGGAATGAAGATGACATGAAACGAATTAATGTATAAAAATTAAATTTCTATCTCATTTATAAAAAAAGAAGCATTTGCTTTAAAATCTTAGCCCTACTTATTATATTAACTTGTATATAGATAACAAATCTCTTCTATAATTAAATAAAAACTTATGAAGTGTAAATAGTAGGCAGGTAATAAATAAATAACACTAAACAATAAACAGAACTAAAATAGAAATCCTTATATGTTACTAGCATGAAAACTTTGATCTTGGTTTTTAACTGCTCTATCATGAACATGTAGGTTGTAGGAAGTTCAAGTTGGTTCTGAATTTAAAAAAAAATGAAGGCAATTGATTTTGGTGTGCATTGTCTAATGCTTATGCACTTGCTGTATAACAGATATTTTTTATTCAATTTGTCACTAAATATCTCTGCTATTCTGTATATTCTACATTGGTTGTGATAAAAAATAATCCACAAACAACATTGGATGATAAAAAAGATAATGCTTTTTCCAAGATTGTTTCAGATTTTAAGCAAAAAATATAACCATTCAAAAATTTTAATAATAGAAATCAAAAATGATTGGGAGAAGTTAGAGAAGGGTTTGTGGTTATATTTCTTATAATTTCTTATAGTAGTTTATGTTCCTGAAAAAGTTAGAATAAGGCCTTAAATTAAAATTAAAAAGATACAATGAAATAATTTATTTTTTACCTACTTACAATAGTTTAATTTGAATTATATTTTTTATGTTTTGTTTTTACAATTTAGAAAGATAAATCATCTGTGCAACTGTACCGTTGGCGTAATTGTCATTTGACTCAAGAACCACTTCGACCACCAATAGTCGCTTGTGGCATGGGTCTCTTGTACAATAAAGAATCAGTGTTGCAGCATTTAATAAATAAAACTCCATTTCCTGAAGCTTCCGCACACATCAAGGGCTTAAAAGTAAATTGGTTTATTTTTTGATTAATATATGTTTAATCATTAAAATTGAATTTATTTATTTGTAGGATATAAAAGTATTAAAATTGACCTCTAATCCAGCATTCAACAAAAAAGCTCAAAGTGTTGGAGGATATATTGATGACAATTGTTCACCTTACATATGCCCTCTAGTTGGTCTTGAAATGAACGACAGATCTAAATTCTGTTTCTTATGGAAATGTGGATGTGTTATTTCTGAAAGAGGTCTCAAGCTGAATGCTGATAACAAGTGTGTCAATTGTGTAAAGGAATATGAGGATGATGACATAGTTGTATTAAATCCGATCGAAGAAGATATAACTTTGATGAAGACTAAATTAGCCAAACGCAAAGATAAGATTAAGAGTGAAAAAAATTCTGAAAAAATTAAAGTCAAGCAAGAAATTGTAATTAAAGATGAACCAGTTGATAAAGATGAAAAACCAATTATTCCATCATTTTTACCTGTAAAAACTGAAAAAATTGACATTAAGAATGAAATAAAAAAGGAACAAATAAAAAGTATGACAATTTTTATCATAATTTATTGTTATTTAAGTTATTAATATTAACTATGTTAAATTTGATTTAGGACCAATCACTAGTGCTGCGGGATCAAGTTCCTCCGTCGGCTCTGCTAACTGCCGGAAATTAGAAGATCCTGTGTATAAAAAAGCAAAACTTGCACATAGTATTTCTAAAGACAAAACAGCAACCAATGTATATAAATCTTTATTCACAAGTCATGAGGACGACAAAAATCAAACTCGAGCTCATTGGATTACATATAATCCGTTCTATAATTAAACGTGAAACTTGTATTATGTACTTTAGTAATCATTTAATTTTTTTCCATTAAAATATATTTATTTTTGTAATACTCAATTTATTCTTGAAAGATTTTTAAATTCATTAACTAAAAAAACAACATTAAGAGTAAATTTATATATTACCTTGTTTTTCAAATAAATACAACATTAAAAAATAATAAACAATAGGTAATATGTGATAAGTGCATTTGTTATTTTATTTAAAACATATAAATAAATAATATTGTAAACAAATTAATTCTCTTAATTATTTTATTTAACAAAATTATTAAGTACAATTTGTTTCGGTTGACAATTATTAAAGAAGAAATTATTAAAAAGTACAAACAAAACGTAAAAATACAATACTTAAAACTACTGACTAGTGTTAACATTTTTTTTTTTCATAAACAAACTACATTGTCTATTACATTTAGTTTTCTTGGATCTTTTATAATGCCCTGTGTTTAACGAACCGGACCATCAGAAATGGAAGTCCGAACCCAGTACTGAAATATATTGCTAGTAAAGCTGTAAATTTATACTTGCTATATACATCAAATGGCAAATTAGATCCAGGTCCACCATATGCATGACTATTTCGAACTGCTGTCGTTGAAAAGTTTCTCATTAGTTGAAGTCCCCTTGAGGTGATCATATTTTGGCCTAGAATTGTAGTTTTAAGTGTATCAAATGTATGGTCCGCCGTGCAGGGATAAAATTATGAAACTCTACGAATGAAAACGATGATGGACTCCTCTGAGAAAATTAAATTCCAGATAACAGCTGGGACCACAGTGGTACCAATGTTTAAACAATCCCTTGGGGTGTCCCTTTGAACTTAATCAACAGAGTTCTCTGTTGTACCATAAGATTTCGAATGAATAACATAATTATAATTTATATATGTAAGTAAATGACAACTAATAAATTACTCTAAATTACTAAATAAATGTAAACAGTACCTATAGGCTATAGTCAACATTTTATAGCCTCAAATTTTGTTTAAAGTTAAGCTTACATTATACTATAAGTTTTAATGTATCTGAAATTAAGTCTTTAATACTCTTTTGGTTAAATATAGACTATAGTTACAATAATTAGTTACAAGTAGAGAGCAGAGTTTAGGTTTTGCATATTTTGACTGGCTTTAGAAGGATGAAAGATTACGTCAAATGTTAGAATCTTCAGTTGGATTTACACCAATTTAGCAAAAACTGTTTTTTCATAGAATTTCCAATTTTTTATAATTTTTTTTTTTTTTTTCATAAGTTAATAACAATATTCAATTTAAATATTACATATTATACTCGTATTATACCTACTAGTCCTACTATACATATAATATATTCATAATATAATAAATGTAATGTTTTTGGTAAAAATCTTATTAATCTTATGAACCATAGTATTGTAAAAACTTTAATAATAAAATAAATTACATTAATTTAATTGCAATATCAAAAATTATATATTTATTATTACTTTCATCACTGTATTCAAATTTAACACATCTATTAGGTATACTTAACTGAAATCTACTGTACAAGAGAGATGTTCCTACTTGTTTACATTTTTTTAAATGATTTGAAGTATATTTACAGAGCATTTTTTACTTAGTTTTTAATACTTTTTTAATGCATTTATAAGGATTTTAGTGGATTTTTGGGATTGTTTGTGTATTCTATATTGAATTTTTCAATATTTTGACCCTAACCATTTGTATAATTAATGTTTTTACATGTTCGATGTTGGTAGCTTAAAAATTTTAATTCAAAATATTTAAATAATAGCTGCCTATAATATGGTATTCCATATCAAACTGGACATTTATTAAATTACATGTTGAGAATATATTTACTATTTAGTATTTTTAGAACACTGCAATTTAAACAAGATGAGATGGGAGTTAAGCTTAATGAAAATTTCACTCAAGGGCACTCATCTGTCAAAACCTGGAGGGGGGGGGGGGGGTGACAGTCATAAAATAACAACTAGAAAACTGAGAATCGATAAAATGTATTTTATAAAATAATGAAACAAATAATATACATTTTATATGTGAACAAAAATAAGATTTTAAAGTTAAAAAATAATTAAAAATTCACAAATTATTTTAAACTAGAAATTCATAAAAAAATTTCTTTTTAAATCTAAGATTTGAAAATTTAATACAAGATTCCTTACAAGTTTTTCCATCTTTATCACAAATAAAAAGTCCACCGGAAATTCAAATTAAATTTTTATGAGCATTTGAAATTTAAATTTTATTATTTATAATTTTGATAATATAAGTATATTTCTTAAATTATTCACTTATCATATAATATTAACAATTTTTGTCATACGTTTAATTAGCATAATTTTTTTTCTGTCAGATCTTTCTAAGAGACCCTGTATACTTTATATAGTCTATATAGAATTAATACAATAGTCTTGAAGTATAATATCTATTTGTATTGTGAATATTCTTTAATTATTTGTTTCCGTGTCACATACGTTTTTTTTTTAGGGGTGGGTGATAGGTAAAATGTATAATCAACAATTCACCCCCCCCCCCTAACACACACACCACACTCATAAACATAACCAAATTACACCACTGTTCGTTTTAATTATATAAAAATTACAAACTCTGATATGGAAAAACCTAATATTAGATCTTCCATAACAATAGCATTTGAATACTACCAAGAATTAATTTTTTAAGAAAAAAGCTATTCTGGTTAAAAAAAAAGTGCCTGTGAATTCACCAGAAATTGTTAGAATTCAAAATAACTTAGCTCAAACAACTGTAACTTCTTTTAGTTTTGTTTAAAACCTCTCCAACGTTCAAATAGTTTTATCACTTTAATAATTGTAGGTATAGTAAATAATAAATAATAAATCATTATGGCAACACTTTAATACTTCATAACGAATACACCGTAAAATGGAGACGAAAAAAATCTTGAATGTCTTTGTTTTCAATTTTTATCATAATATAACATAATGACATAACGACTACAATATTAATTATTATTAATATGTTTGAGCTCAGTGCTCAGAGCTCAGACGAAACATTTTCTTATCGCCAACGAAACTGAACAATAATATACTTATTATTAATGACATAATTTGACCAATAATATATTAATTGTTATGATATATTATACAATTGTCTATTTATACTGTTTTTAATAAACTCATAGTTGTCAGCTTAATTCTCCTTTTTAATTATAAAAATTATTTTATTTTATTTTGATTTAAAATTTTTTTTAGTAATGTAACTTCAGTACAAAATAATAGATTATAATAAAAAATAGACATGTACTCTTTTATCTTATATAAGATATACCTATCAGCTACCTGCTATGTCACAGTAACTAAACATTTTAACATAGGTAATATGATATAAAATCAATTATATTTAAGCACATTTACAAAATTGTATTTAAAAATCAGCAATTAATGTATAATAGTTGGCAGTTGCTCTCGTTATAGAATTAAATTATTTGGTTAGTTATCATTTAAATATCCCTGGATTATCACATAAATCAGGCGTTAACATATTATTCTTATTGTTTTATTCACAGCTCGTGTGAAAACGTGTAAACGCGTTGTTAGAATAGAACTTCTCATATATAATTTTAACAGTAAAACAAAAATGAAGAAACCTGCCGGTGTTTTCATTACATTATATTTATTATCCAAAATTTCAGGTAAATACTTTTGTCTTTGCATCCTCGAAAATTTTAAAATTAGATTATTATTTGTAATGTATGCTGTCCTTTATTTTCACTTTTATTACTATAGCAAGGAACATACCTAATATAATGTTTAGGGAAGTAAATATTGAGATGTCTTATGATTAAAAAAAATATGTTCAAATATTATAAATATATAAAATTAAAAAAATGGATAATCCCACTTACAGTCGCGGATTCAGTAGGGGAGCGCAGGGGGCACCCCCCCCCCCTCGTAAGCTGTATTTCGTTTAGGAAAAATGCCCAGTAAAAAGAATCAAAACTAATTTTAACACGTCGAGTGCCGTGGTCAACGGGTAGTCGACAATTGTCAATTTGTATAGGCATCTTTATGGCAATATGGCCTTATAATTTACTCGGTTATCAGAGCAATTCTTCTGAATCAATTTATCAATTGATTACAAAGTTGTATTTAACATAACTGTTTCATGTAAGTTATTTGCGCGCTGGCCCACATATTATATTTTATTTTGTATGTGAAATATTCGCCCCCCCCCCCCCATAATCTCGGGCTGGATCCGCCCCTGCCACTTATATCCCTTCAAAAGTATAAGTTATAACTTATAACTTATAAGCAAATAGGCTGTCCCCAAAATAGTTAAATATTTCTAATGTAACCATCATGTCTATTATATTTCATTTTTTATGGTTCATTTATAAGTACAACACGTATGATAATACTATACATGCTATAATAATATTATACTTAAAATTTCACATTCCAATTTACATAATATATTATAATTTTAAAATATTATTTTTATAATTCCTCAATTTGTTATTATTTATCGTGCAGTTATTATATAATAATAATTAATAGTTATATATTTTAAATGATATTAGTTGTAACTTAAGTATATTTTTCATTGTAATATCAAAGTATATATGTTTATGCAATTTTGACATTTTTAACACAACTCAATTCGATCTTAAATTATAATTTAAAAAAATAAAAAATAAGCATATATCGGTATTATATCTGGCTATTCAGTATTCATTATGTTATGAATTTTATATGATTATAACACGATATTTTTTTTAAAACAAAATATCAAGACTTAAAATTAGAATGACATATTTTATTTAAATTTTCAAACCGATATAAATCAAGAATAATAATATTGATTTTATAATTTTTTAATTATTAGTTCTACAAAGTCTATAAAATCTTTTTTCGCGATGTCTGGAGAGAGAGGCCGCCGGCTCCCAACTGGGCATGGCAGAAACCCACGGGTGCCCATTCAAAATTCTGCCAAAAAAAACCCACGAGTACCACGTGTACCTTACAGTACCTTCCCCTACAGTTCCCCAGGCTAATGACCTCAGTTGTCGAAGCCCTAACCATAAAAAAAATTTTTTTTTTTTTGATTTTCAATTGAATTTTCAACTTGTGTTTTTTTTTTAAACAAAATATAACTTAAACATTTTTACGGTTTAAATGTTGATGTCTGTTCATACTTTCAATGAAAGTCCTTCGTAGATTATTCTTAAATCTTAACTTTACTTATCAATGTTTAAAATTGATTTAAAGCTCTACAAAATAACTAACCATTATATTGGGTATTTGTATTTTATATATTTTATATCACAACAAAATAATATGTGAGTCATGCGTATTGACTTTTGTTTTTAATTATTTTTTTTCATTACAACATTTGCTGACGTACAATGTTAAAGAATAAGGATATACAAGAATCATTCATTGAAGATGCCCGAATTGATAGATATTTAAGTCGTCCAACACCATATTAATGATATATATGATATGATATCATAGGAATTGAAATATAACCATTGAATGAAGATTTTATTAAAAACTGAAGATGACAAATCATCAAGACCATTGGATCATTAATTATCAACATTGTTTCTACTATTTGTTTTTATAGGGTGTCTCACAGAGATCTGATAAATTAAATAAAAAGAACTTGTTCTAATCTATATTAAAAAAAAAAAATTTAATATAAATAATAGACATTTGTGACTTGTGCTGTATTTTAATTATACAAATTAAAAATTAAAATACAGCACAAGTGTCTATTATTTATATTAAATTTTTTTTTTTAATATTGATTAGAACAAGTTATTTTTGTTTCATTTGTCAGATTTCCGTGTAACATCCAGTAGTTATCAATAAATAAATAAAATAAATGTTTAAATAATCATTTGTTCTTAGTATTCCAATATTGGTATACCTATAATATGTTAATATTTATTAATCTCTTTTAGTTCGTGATACATCAAATCATGAAATTTTCGCGCACGGAAGTGGCGTTCTAAATAAAAGGATAAAAGAAGGCTAGCGACTACGATACTTACGATAACCTTAGAATGTAGAACATTATTTCCCCGAATTTTGTACATTTTCATATAGGTAAACGTTAATTCATAGTAATGTTGTAACGTGAACTACAGAAATAACACAGGATGAATAAAGCAGTGAAAAGGGCGATTTTTTTATCTAAATATTATATAGGATTATACTACTGTAAACTTTTGATTTTCATAAATTTCATAAATTAATAAAGCTATTTTTTTTTATTAATTATCACGTTTAAATTTTCATTTTTCGTTAATCCGTTGATGAGATATTGTTCCTCAAACTTGGGTGGTCATGGGAGGTATAGTTATTGTGTGCAAATGTGTTATACCTCGTCAGTAGATACCGTAGCTATCAGGAGTTTTATGTCCCAGGTAAAATACATTACATTTTTCATTCATTTACATATCGGTTTCTACTATTTTGTACTCAGGATTTTTTGAATTGTATTGTTTTTTATGCTTATTGTGCATTAAGTGGTGTGTTACGTTAGAAAATAACCAACCGATTAGTTTGATGCTCCACCCAAATGAGTTATTTACAATGTGTTGGGATGCAACTCTCTAGATGCCTTGTGTAGACGCTGCAGGTTAGTGCAGGAAACACATTACTTTAGCGATTATTTTTACTTCACTATTCTTCTTTATATGGTTGTCGTTTAGGATTATTTGCATGTTATTAATTGTATCTTTATTGTTATCGTTTTTTGTAATTTGTGTCAGTAAGTTGATTTTGGGTATTTCTGGTATGTGCTTTATATTGTTAGGGATTTTATTGGATTTTTTTGTTGTCACCGTGCCTGGGATACAGAGTGTTCTTATTAATGTTAAATGACACTATAATTGATGATTTACTACCATTCCCATATGTTGTACCGCTATTATTGTTGACATATATATATACGTAACATTTAGTTTTGTTTCATTTTTATTATTACTACTGTAGAAAAAATTACGAATAATATTTATTATGTCATAGTTTTACTTTGATTTTCAATTTTGTGTTATGTTTTCGTCATTTTTATGGTATATGTATATGTATTACGCAATGTTAGTGTTTTGAAATTCTGAATATAATAATTGTTTTATTACAGACCAATTTTGCTTGTCCAGCCCTGATGCTAAGGAATGAAGGCATTGCAATTTTTGAAATATTTAGTATTACAGCTTCAAGCTTTAGATTGTGAAATGAAGTTTTTAGGTTCTCATATTTTTGCTTATGATACTATGATAGTGTAATTCTTTTGTTATTAAGTGAAATATAATTTTAAAGTTATTATTTATAGGTATAGTGTTTTCTACATTTATTTCTTGTAATGTAAGTAGCGGTCAAGTATCACCATATACTTTTAAAATGATGGAAAATAATACTTTCAAGAGTATGACATATCGATTTGTCTAAATATTGTCGCAAACAAGTAACAAATATGATATCATACAATATCCCATCATTATACAATTATTATAATTTCATGTTAGATCAAATAATTAATAATAATAGTATTTATAGATAATATAATATTGAACAATGTGTGATTTATAGATAAAATTAATGACAACAGTACAGTATGTTTATATATCTACTATATTACGTCACCGTATCAAATCGCAGGGACTAATCTATTATAGAAAAATACGAGTATACTACTCAGGTAATAAACATTTTTTAAGATCTAGTGCTGGATTTTTAATAAGGAAATCCACCAAAAACAGAACTGGTAATAGTAATATATCCTTGACATAGATTTTGTTTAAACTTTTAAAGTATCAGAGGTATTAGGCGTTAGCATACCATTGATCAACCATACATTATGAGTAGACTACACTGACTACAAATACAATGTATAGTTTACTAAATAAAAACAAAAGTTTTAATATAATCAAACCAAAAAGCGCGGGTAAGTTGTTGATGTCGCTCTGCTGTACAGTAGGTTACTGTAATGGATGGGATTAAATTTGAATGCAATGATAAGTATCATTGTATACGAAAAACGATTCTGAACGGAGATGATTTGTCAGTCTAGGATATATTATATTTAAATATTGTCATATATTCTATTTTGAAACAAATATTTTATTTTTCAATTAAGACGCATTTTGCATAAGGCATGGTTAATCAATTTTTCCAAAAAATTGCATGTAGTTATCATAATACCTTATATTATCATAGATATATACGAATACCTGGTTTGAGGCTAAATCGTTATCATTACGCGATTTCATAAAATTTTAAAACTCAAACGCTCCAAAAATTTTTCCTATAATGACGCTTCAAATTTTCTCTATAGTTATTTGAAGCAAAACTTATGGAAAACTTATAGTGTTAAATTTTATAACCTTAGATATAAATACAAACAATATTATGAATGTTGAACTACAAAATAATTTGCAAATATTCATGGTTTTGACGAATTTTTGTCAATATTTTAAATTCAAATACTAATAAAAATTTAATTTGAATTTCCGGTGGAATTTTTTTTGTGATAAAGATTGACAAATTTGTAAGGAATCTTGTATTAAATTTTCAAATCTTAAATTTAAAAAGAAATTTTTTTTTGAATTTCTAGCTTAAAACAATTTGCGAATTTTTGTGATTATTACGTATTTTGTCAAAATTCAAAATTTGAATGCTTATAAAAAAAAATTGTGACTATGAATTTATTTTATTTTTCAACTGCTATTGTAACAATATGTTAAGAGCCATGTATTAAAACTTCAATATTTTGTACCCAAAAAATAAATTTTTATCGATATTAATTTAAAAAAATACTAATAATGATTGAAAATTGCATATACCTATGAATAGTTCAACTTAAGTCAAAACATTTTGAAAATTTCATGGTGGATAGATTTCACTTATATAAACATTTGGTGAAAATTTCATGTATCAATGGTCATTCGTTTTAAAGTTACATCAAAACTGTTGGAAAATGTTTACGTTTGACCTCTATAATGCACCAAGGATATTCACTGTTACATCGGAAACCACCCCCAAAGTTTGAAATTGAAGCATTATTTCGACTAGTTATGCTGTACACAGACATAAAAACAAACATAAAAAAAAAAAGCGGATAAGTTGATGTCGCTGACTAGGGTAGGGTAGGGGTTAGATTTGAATGCAATGATAGGTATCATTGTATACGAAAAACGATTCTGGACGGAGATGATTTGTCAGTCTACGATATATCATAGATAATTAAAAATTTTCAAATCCTTGATTTAAAAATAAAATATTGTATAAATTTCTAGCTTAAAATGATTTGCGAATTTTCGTAATTTTTATGTATTTAGTCAAAATTTGAACTTCAGATGTTAATAAAAAAAAATCATGCCTATGTATTTTTGTAATTTTTTAATCACTATATGAATAACTTATGAGGAACTTTGAAATAAATTTTCAAGTATTTTGATAGGGCCAAAAAAATTTTATCAACACTTCAAAAAAATTTTTTCAGAAAAATTGAAAATTTCAGTTGTCTATAAATACCTCAAAAAAGTCACAATATTTTGAAAATTAAATCATGCAAAGAAAATGCCAATTTAAATAACTGGTAAAATTTTCAAGTTTCTACGACTTATACTTTTTGAATAATAACAAATGTTTAAAATCGTTTGAGGATATATCGTTATCGTTACGCTATTTCGAAAAATTTAAAATTCAAACGCACTTAAAATTTTTCCTATAACGACGCTTCGAGTTTTATCAATAGCTATTTGAAGGAAAACTTATGGAAAACTTAGTGTTGTATTTTTAATCCTTAGTTGTAAACACAAACAATTTTATGATTTTTCGACTTAAAAATTACTTGCAAATATTCGCGTTTTCGACAGATTTCGTAAAAATTTGAACTATAAACGCTTATAAAAAAAAATGTGACTAACGATTTTTAATTTTTTTAGCTACAATAAGAACGACTTATAAGGAACCTTGTGTAACGATTGTCGTCATCGACATCGTACATTAATCCGTACGCTGAGCATGGCTAATATGCTGAGTGTTAATAATACCAAGGTGTACATATGTATGCAATACGCGTAGCGCACGTCGTGTTAATGACCGACCGGGACTCCTGACTAGTAGAGTAGATAGAGAGACAGGCTAGAGTCGGAAGTCGATAGTTGGACAACAACCCGAAGAAGGCCCGCGGATGACCACCTCAACCCACATCGGATATCGACACTCAAGACACACCATGGCCCGATCGGTAACTCTCAGTTATAATTTATAGGTATGCCTAACATACATATTATAAATTGATGTTTGATATATTATAATTTATAAGACTCGATGTTGTAGTAATAATAATACATAAATATTTAATAACAGTTACACATATATAAATACGTTGAGTTCCTTGCTTCACATAAGGTAACCTTGATTCCTAACGATAATAGCACACACCGAGTCATTTTTATTTCCTCGATTTTTTTGAAACTGTTGGAAAATGTTTACTTTTGACCTCTATAATGCACCAAGGATCTTCAATTTTACATCGGAAACCACCCCCAAAGTTTGAAATCGAAGCATTATTTCGACTAGTTATGCTGTACACAGACACAAAAACAAAAAAAAACACACATCATTGTAAAATCAATACATTCATCACTTCGTTCAGAATCTAAAATTAAATTATAAGTAAATAGTTAGGTACATTTAATTTTTATCCAATATTATCCCACTATCCCATTACTTCCATATGTGAAACATGTCAAAACTTGTTACCTATCTATTTTCCGAAGTCATCAATACCGCTTTTCTATCATTAAATACTGAAAACTTTACCAGAACAAATTTTAGAACGCTATTGATTACGTACTGCGTGTAATGGTGTTGATAAAGTTAGGACGTTAAGTTAGATAAATAATAATAGAATCAAAAAATGAATATATATCTAGTTCTCAACGAATATCATTGTGATTCGTGGTCACAGCCGCAAATATACAAATTTATATAAAATAGAAATATTTATTGTAAAGCCGTTTTTTCTGTAAGAAAAAACCACCGAGGCTACAGATCAGTGTTTGGAAAGAACGTCGTTCATGAACGCATGTTCACACGTTCACGTTCATAATTAGTAAACGATACGCGAACGTCGCTCATTTTTTTAAAATAGAACGTGAACGTGAACGGCGTTTATATTTTTAATGAATTTGAACGATTTTGAAGACGCTCAATTTATTTACTATTTAATAAATATAATATGTATATAATTTAGATACTTTAGAAAATGTATATGCTCTAAAGTCTAAATTGTTTTTATTTTTGGGTTGAGACCTATATGTTTATGGGTTTTTATACAAACTGCTGGTAAACTATTTATAAACAAAAAATTAGATGAACGACCTTATGAATGCGTTCATTTTTTCAAAGAACGTGAACGTGAACGAGTTCCTTTTTCAAGAACTGAACGTAAACGTGAACGAATTCATTTTTTTAGTGAACCTTCCGAACACTGCTACAGATTTAGGTAAAAAATCACATTTTCTGACAATACAGAACAGAATACTGTATCATAATTTATATTGTTCTAATATTTTTATATCTTATTTTTTTAGGTTGAACCGATGACGCTGTCATATATTTGCTGCCCTACAATAACGTTTGTTTGTTCTCGGCCCGGCCTGATAGCCAGCTGATCTCGCGAGGTTGTCAATTCCATTAGGTTGTTGTGCGGATTGGTGCTTCTTCAATGTTGATTTTCTGTAGTTTTACTATCTTCGTCTTCCATCAGTCATATTTTATATATTATTGTGAACAAATTTGATGTCTCTGTTAAGACTATAGAAGAGTTTTTCTCCGTGCAACCGAGCATAGTAGTTATTAGTTTAAATAATTCATGTAATGCATCCTCTTGGTTTTTAAAAATCATTAATTACTATTAATATGAAATATAACATTATAACATTAAATAGATATAATAATAAGCTAGTTTTATTTTTTAAATGTATTAATTTAACCAAGTAATAAATATTAATATTAGAAAGATTATTAAAATTTTTTTTAAATTATCAGTTAAACTATAAATTGTATAAAGCTACAATCAGTTCAATTAGATAAAATAATTTTGTAAAGCTTAATCGTTATGTACATACCATACACTTACCTACCTATATCGATTAATTATTATTAAATGGAGTTTAAAACGTTACCTATAGGTAGATACTATATAGGTACTAATAATATCGAAATTTGTAATAATAGTGTTGATGTACCTTTATTGCCTATACAATACGCCGTTAAACGAATCATGTCAAAAAAAATAAAACTAACCTGTTTTCGCCAATAACTGAACTACAAATAGTTGAGCTGGAGCATTCTAAATTTCAAAGCAATAATGAAACATTAAAACATTGCATTTGAAAACATATCTATGTGGAACTTGAATATTACAAAAATATACTAATTAAGTAATTTTGAGAATTATAGAAGGCTCATGTCATACTATTAATAGAAGATTTTTTTTTTTAAATTCAGTTCACATTTTAATTAAATTTTTTTTTTATTGCTCTTAAGCCCGGCGACTAAGGCCATCACTGCAGAGCCCAACTTAGGGGGGGGGGGGGGGGGGCTAGGGGGGCTGCAGCCCCGGGCCCCGATATTATTTGGGGCCCCGAGCCTCTGTTGATATTTAATTATTAAAGTGGCATTTTGAAATAATTGTATGGTATTATTGGTTACGTAGTTTCGTTAGTCACGTAGGTATCGTAATGGAATTTATAATGAATTATTTTCTAATTGATAACATAAGCTAATAAGTTTTAAGATAAAGTTGGTCAAAAGCACTTTATTACATTTCTTTATTTATATTCATATTTTTAATTTCATCGTTTCATTTTTATTAATATTTATTAAGTAATTAAGGTACGTTGTCCTTACAGCGTCCGGACCTTGCGGTTAGTCGACACTAGACGCGGCATTCAAACGCTGCGTCAAAACGGTTTTACAAACAGCGTCTAAACGTCGCGACCGTTCCAAATTTTTTACAAATATTCAATCGAAAATAACCAAAACCAAATGTATTGTCAACTTTTTTTCTAAATTGTTAAAAAACTTTTACAAATCAAAATCAGGAATTAAGAAGCGTCACCAATCAGTCGATCTTTATTGGACTGTTGGTCGATCGCGATAAAAGTGTAGTATACACGATACATTATATTGTATGAACTTTATGTTCTAGTATAAAAAAATGCAAATAAATAAATATATGTCGATCTTCAGTTTTAAAATTAGGAATATATTATTATTATGGTATAATTGATTTATAATCTTAAATAAATTGAATATAACAAATCTATATAGCATAAAGACTACATTTATAATTTAAGTTGATTATTTAAAATTTAGATAATAATTAATTTTGGGGCCCCATTAAAAAATTTGACCCGGGCCCCAAAATTCCTAAATTGGGCTCTGGCCATCAGCTTGTGTAGAGGTTATGAACTATGTAGGGCTATGGTTTTGGTACGGTAGGTTGTTTTTACGGTTGTTACGGTAGGTAGCAAACACGTGTATGTATGGCAAGGTTTTTTAACTACTATGAACCCGAGTGGTCACCCATCCGGGAGCTAGTAGCTGTGGCCGTTATTTACTTCCAGCCGCATTCCGCGATTGGTAGTAGCCAATGCGCCACGCCAAGCCACTTTAATTTCATTATTTATACAGAATGTATCAAACAATATAAATATAAGCCAAAATCAAATGATTTGAACATTAATTAGAAATATAAATATAAAATGAATATTTAAAAAAAAGTTATATTTACAATCTACGAAATACATAAAGCACAATAAGTTAATTGGATAATAATAGTAATAAGAAGATGATGAATTGTTTGACTTGAGAGGGGAAACCGTCCATCAACAGTGCATCCTGTTTAATTTGGTGGGTTCAATATGGAAAAATCACTTATTTATTTTATTAATCAAGGGCGTCTCTTTCTTTTTAATCTTCTTGGATGGTGGCTGGGGATGGTTTAAGAGGATATACGATAAATAAGAGGGTTTTGGTTTGAATGGCGTTTTGAGTGGAATTGTTTGTAGTGTCAAGTTGCTATTTCATTGACTGTGGAGATTTGTAGATCCTTATGTTATGCATCATTGGTCATATACCATGGGGCTCCGGTTATTTATCAGAAACATATGGATTGGAAGGCTTTTATAGGTCTTAAATAAGATAGTTTGACTTGATTCCAGATTTGGATATCATGAGGCTAGAGAGGGATCGTTTTCCAATAAAAAATTTAAAAAAATTAAATAATAGAAGTTAAAAAAAAACATAAATTTTAACCCAACTAGTACCTATTCCATTAATTTATCAAATTACTCATACGGACACTAATGAATTAAAAATATATTCATTATAAAACTTTTGCATTCATTTTTTAACTTTTCACCATCATCTAAATTACTACGGAAAGTTCTTATTCTATAATTCAACATTTTAATAGATTCATTAGCTTGAAAAGCTGCACTGTACCTATTTGGATAATTTTGTTAATATTCTAGATAATTTAGTTGTTATAAATATTTGTACCTTAAATTGGATAACAAAATGCATGGCGTGAATTATATCTTAATTCCTAATAAAAAAATATTTATCGAATTGGGAAGAAATGTCTCAGCCAATAGGAAAATGTCATTGAATGCTAAGAAATCCAGGAGTAGCCGAGTAAGGATATATCCAAATACTAAATAGAATATAATTGAAGACATAGGCGGGCGCAGACTTCGATTTCAAAGGCAGCAAGAGATTTATCCGGCCATTCTCCAAATTCACTGTTAAACCGACCCATATAGTTTTAGTTTTTTCACAATAGGGTATTAAAAATAAAACCATATTGATTTTTTTATTTTTTTACCATAAATTATAATAATATTAAACATTTTAAATCATGTCATTTTTTTTATAGTAGACAGGTTGATTCGTTTTATACTAAATATTTATGAATATGATTTATCTATAGTTTTCATTTACCAAAAAATATATATGATTATTTTATTTACAATGGTCATCATTTGTAGAAATATAATTTTACTAAGGCCCATCATACAATATATCTAACCACGGTAGCCCCTAAAAAAGTTCAGGCGCAGCATATTATGCTGCCTCTGGTGCCCCCGTGCGCACGCCTATGATTGAAGTGTTTCTGAAGTTAACCTGCTTCACCAAATGTTTTATTATATTTTTCTTTAAAAAAAAAATTTACAGCTTTAATTATATATTATAGTAAAAATATACATTTTTAAAGTGCTGAATTTTGATAATTATTTTTTAGTTAGAAATTCGTAAAATATTTTCTTTTCATTGCTAATATTCAGAAATTTTAATAAAAGATTCCAAACCATTTTTTCTACCTTAATCAAAAACAGTCCACCTAAAAGTTGGTCGAAAATATATTATCGATTTTCATTTTTTTTTGTTATTATTATTAAATTTGACAATTTATACAAGTATAAAGCAGGATGACACAACGTCTCCGGTTAGAATTGTTTTTCGTATGCAATGATTTATCATTGAATTCAAATATGACACATCCATTACAATTAAATGTTTGGCAACTACTGCATATAGTAAAATTACACATACTTATTATACTTATACATGTTTTGTA
Source organism: Diuraphis noxia (assembly GCF_037042655.1). Lineage (NCBI taxonomy): Eukaryota > Metazoa > Arthropoda > Insecta > Hemiptera > Aphididae > Diuraphis > Diuraphis noxia. The sequence goes on along the minus strand of NW_028301714.1, from coordinate 57,306,567 downwards.
CAATTATCTAAAATAATACGTAAGAAGAATGTTTCACAAAAAAACATGATAACTACTCGTAGAATAGAATATGCTAATATACTTATATAATAATAGTTTTTATTTTAAATAAAACGATTACATTATACTTGACAATTTCCAAAGAAATAATTATACTTAGTTATTATTTCTAAAATAGTTCACGATTTTACTTTATTATAGTTTATAACTCAACGGTGGGAACTGAATCTTTAAGTTATGGATTATAATACTGCTTCATTTACACCGGCTAATCTACGTGACTAAACAGGACTGCAACTCGACTTCCGTCAAATCATTTTGGTAGACAAAACCCTACCTCTGAATACATTGCCTTAAAACAATTCCGTGAACAACATTCGTGGTTATGTACACACGTGTTTCCTAAATTTGGAGTGCAGCTCACCTTGGTCAAAATTTTTAATTGACATTGTACCGAGCCAGTATTCTCATCGATATTTATACTCTCAGCCGCCGCACGAGATAAGAGCAAAATGTTTCCATCAGACGCAGTCTTGCGGTCATTAATCTTGACCACCACATTGCTACCCATAATCTCCACTTTAACCACCGTGTTGAACGGCAAAGTCTGGTGTGCTGCGGTCATTTCGCTGTCATTGACTATATCACCGTTTGCAGTAATATCTTTTGCTTCGTAATACGCACAAGTGCCTCTTTCGACTATAAATCACATAAAAAACGACAATAAACAACAACTCATTTACTATGTAATATATTATAATTATTCATAAATTACATTAAAGCCAAATAGCCTTTGCAATAGCCAATATTTAAAAATAATATATAAGTATAATTACAAACGTCATCTACTCCGCCATTTATTCCTTTGTTTTTTTCTTCATTTGATTCGTCTAAGTTTTCAGGAGTATGCATCCTTTTACACACTCCCAATTCCCAACCGGGTTCCCTATAACAATAACCAGAACAACATTCACTGTCACTCACACACGAATTGTTTCCGAGGTGCTTGCATTCCTTGAGTTCTGCTTTAAGACCGAGAGGTTCAGCTGTATAAACAAAAAAAAATATATATTTTAATAGTAGTAGCACCAAGGCTTAATCAGCAATATATTAAATACACTAATAATTGTTGAATAAAGTAATTATTATTTGTTGTTCAGTATTATTAATCCCTATAGTAAATTAAATATTTGAAAATATGTTTAGGTTTTTTAGAATACAGTTTAATCAAGATAGGAATAGACTCATCCTCTCCAAATTTACTTAATAAAAATTGCTGCCTCCCATAAATTTAAAAGTCAATTTTTACTTATGCAAATTCTTAACTTTTAATTTTAATGCAAATAGCCAATAGGTTATATAGGTAAAGTATTGAACATAGAAAGTACAAATTCTCTTTGAATGGTTTGAAACTATTTTTGATGTCTAAATATAATTCTGTGTTATCATTAGAAAGTTCCACACTATTTGTAATCAATAACGAAATATAACTCGTTTCTACCGTAATATAAAGAGTAAAAACTCAGATATAGACAAACTTCAACAGATAATTTCTTCTATAGCACGTTTGAACGCTTCTACGATTTCGGTTTTTTTTTAAAGAAAAAACGACTATTTTGTTTGAAAAAAAGTAGTTGCGAACTCACCTGATATTATGAGGAATAGAAATAGTTTGGTCCAAACAACAGTAGTTTCCTTCATTTTTGCTTCAAATATTCAACGTTTAAATGGTTTTATTAATTTAAACTGTATAATATAATATCATTAGTAACAATATAATACTGTGAAATGAATACGCCATGAAACAGAGACGTAAAGAATCTTAAATGGATTCGTTTTAATTATATATGATTACAATTATCAATAAATTTGAACTTAGATAAAGCCCACTCTTTTATTACCGATCGAATAACAATATATTTAATGACTTAATGTGACTAATGTCTAATAATATATAAATTGCATGTAGTGTTTTTTAATATACTCACAATTACTGAGTTATTTTATATTTACCATATATTTTTAGCTTAAAAAAACTTTGATACACATGTGCCTAAATTTTAAATCAATTTTTTTAATTTAGAATTTATTTTGAAACACTAGTCTATATAATATTTATCATAATAAATAAACAGATATATTATTGTGTCCTTTTTATATATTGTAACCCTTCTATACGATAGTACGATTTAATATAACTACTTTATAATTGATATAATATAATATTTTATATTAAATTAAATTAATATAAAATGAAACAGAATACAATATAAATAATAAAAATTGGCAATTGATAATATAGTTAAAGGCACACGCTATATTAATATAATTATATTACATCGAATTGTGGCGTAATGAAATCCTTCGAATACAAACGAAAAATCACTGTTGCGACACCAGAAGTAGTATAATGGGTTGATTGATCACACAAGTAGATCGCGTGAACAATATAGGGTTTTCACTTTTCATTTTTCAGTCAATGATCGTTGTTTACTCATCATTTTGACGAATAATGTTCTTCGGTCACCAGATCTCCTTTCGGGAAGACTTTTATGCATCTCTAAATATAAGATCAGACTGGAAACCAAAAAAAATGTCTAGGATATAAATATATAATATATCCCTGAAGTCTGAATATAAATTATAAGTCTTAAATAACAAAACGTTTATTCAAATAATCAATCTAATTCAAAGAACAAATATTATATTGCTATTGAACAAAAATAAAATAGTTAACATTTTAAATAGGTATTTATAAAATTAAATTTCTATTATAATAATTAAAGTTTAAATTACGTTTTACTTTCACATTATATAAACAGTAGTAAGTAAACCGGACAGTTGACATCAATGACATATTTATCGCCTTATCGCACGTTGCTTATTCCACACAAATTGTACCCACTATATTATACAAAATTAAATTATATAAATAAGTATATCCTTATTATCATGCACTAGTAATTAATTATTTTATCTCATTTCAGATAAAACAAAAAATAATATTATTACGTATTCATTGTTTAATTCACATTGAAACAAGAGGCGGTACGATGAAATTTGTAAGTAGAAAAAATGAAGAAACTTTCGTTTGTTTTGATTGCGTTAATTTTGATCACTAATATTTCAGGTAAATACATTATTATCCACCAAATTTGTTGTATAATGAGGGACGAGGGGCAAGGGCTGATGGTCGTTTTTTTTTAAAGTCTTATATTTTATAAAATGTAAATTTATCATCAATATGTTGTTAAGATTTTTTTTTTTTTTTTTTTATTGATCTTTAGAATACAGCTCGGGAGCATAGGCCATTAGCAATGGTTACAAATAATTCATATTGTTATACATATATTACACATTTAAAATTTTATTATATTAGGTTAATTAAATTAGTTGTTTGAAGAAATTTGATGAATATCTTGTTCTGATCCGGGTTGGGTCCAAGTATTGTGTCCAAGGTTTGGGTCATGTTGAGGTTGTAGCGAACTTGGTCATATAGTAGGCATTCCGTCATTATGTGTTCGACAGTGAGATTATAACCACATGCTTGACATATAGGGTGATCTTCTTTTGTCATATATGTTAAAAGAATGAGTTTCTGAAATATAATTGTTTTTATTGCATAACTACAATATGTTCGTAATAGTATGATGCAATAATAAGTTTTTTTTTAAACTTAGTTGAGATAAGTGAATACTGATTAAGAAATCCCATAGTTGAGACACCTTAACTAATTTATATAGTTAATAGTTATATATATATATAAGTTTTGTGAAAGTAGCTTAGATATTTTTTAGAAATTGGGAAATGGAAATTAAAATTAATTTAATCTGTGCCATGTAAATTTAATAAAAATAACTAATCATAATTGATAATGATATCAATGGAAGTGTAGCACACACATGTGATTTGAGCCTGTTTACGCTACTAATTGATAACTGTATATTATATTATTATTATATAGGTACTATACATATAGTATTATTGTCATCGTATTTTTTGTTAAAAAATTTAATTTCCATTATTGCAACTTTTATTTTTCAAATTATTTATTTTAAATAAAATAATAAATAAAATTTATTTCACTTAGATTAAATCGGTAGAACCACTACAAAATCATCTTTTAGTTATGACATTGGTATAAAAATGTTTATTTCGTCAAAAATACGTTTGTGGGGAAATCTTCCCCACTTTCGAGTGGTTCGAACTCAACCATACTATTGCTATAATTTATTACAAATTCATAGTACTTAAGTAAAATTAATATATTAATTCGAAATACTCAAATAACCAGTTAAAAATGCAAATTGTCATTAATTGGTATAGTTATCTTTTCCATTTTAGTCAGTGACTATAGGACATCTCAACTATTATTATAAATAGGAAATAAAATTATGACATTAACAAAACAAATACAAATATTATACAATGAAACCAACTTTCAGTATGAAAACAAATTTTTTTGGATGACCACTACAGATTTTATGTTAAAAATAGAGAAGAGGTTAGGGAGAAATGTTAAAAGATTTCAGGTAACTGAGAAAATTTATACATTTTGTATGTAATGAGGACAATAATTAATTATTAAAGAGTAAGTATAAAAGATTGCAGACGCTTTCAACGAATTGTAGTGTGCAAACAGGAGAATCATTTAATCAGAATGCGAGCGAGAAGCAAATGATCCACGTGGAGTCAAAATTTTTTTTATTTTTTTTTTTTGTGCTATAAGTCTTATAACTTTATAAGATATTACGATTTGTTGTTGTTATACATTTTAGATGAAACCTGCAATGCCTTAGAAATTTCATCGTGTAAACATTTGAATGACATATGTTATGATGACGAAGATTGTTGTTCTCAATATTGTTCTAAATCGTTTCAATGGTGGTTTATTGGTGCTTGTAAACAACAATCTTCGGAATATGATTTCGACTCAAACCCTATAAGTACTTAATGCATTTGATCTATTAATTTTTATTATACAATATATGACTGTATAAAAAGTTGAATTTCTTGATTTTATAACTAGATCAAACAGGAATCTGCGAATTCCACATGCAGACTGATGAAAGTGACATTGATTATCTGAAAAATGAATTTGACGCGATAAATGCAGCCCACAATAGTTTACCACCATATACACTAATCAAAGTGTCATACGAAAAAAGGACGATAGTTATCACAATAAACGATCGCATTCCAAGAACAAATGGAACACTTTTAGACTTATCCAATGAAGCTGCTCTGAAGTTACAAATTAAAAATAATGAATTCGTGCAATGTAAAATCGAAAAAGTGATACATCATAATCCTATTCTGAAAATGATTTTATATGCAATACCTATTGTGAGTTGCATCATTATTCTGATTAATTTATTTTAATGTTTCTCATAACGAAATTTTATTAAAATTAGCAAACGATTAGTTTCATGTATTAATTTATTAAAAATGTATTCTTAATTTTTTTTAGTAATTTACAGGTCATTGAATTCTTTTACATGTTCTATCAAATTTTTCCATCTATTCAATCCACTCTATTATTCATTTTTATTAAGTCGTCAAAATCTGAAATCATTCCTTGCTGTATCTAATCAGTAATCACAGATGGTGAAGTCTTACCCTTTGACCTTAGTTATTTTTTTCTTTGTGGGAGAGGGAATGGGTTCTGAGTCAGTGCATTTTGTATAAGTCATCGATCTACCCACAAAACGTGACCAGCCCCAATTATAATCGTTTTAATTTTAGAAAAATTCTGATAATTATTAACTTGATGTTTCTCAATTTCTCATATTCCTCCTTTTGATTTCACTCAGATAAGTTAGGATGGAATGAAGACGTATTAAAAGCTTAAAATAGTCTATATATTTTGAAAACGTCAGCGTGTCTATAAAATTATTTACGCAATTTCGAAAAGTCACAAATCCCTGGGACTAATATTATTTTGAAATACAACTTGGTATCTATATAGCTTTATAGGTATATCAAAAACTAAAATTGTTATTTTTCGTTTGAATAGGTATTAAATTGTATAACATTTTTATCTTATAAAACCAATGGGAATTACCCGTTTCCGCCAAAATTTGAAATGACCGATTCCGCCATCGTCCGTTTCCGCCAATTTAAAAAAAGGTTCGATTCCCGTTTCCGCCAATTTACCTGCTATTCACTTATTCATAATATATATATTTATATTAAAATATTATGACTTTTTAATTATTTCAATTACTGTATTTCTTAAAATTAGGTTTGACAAAGTATCAAAATATTATATGTATTTATGAATATATCACTTTTTATTATTATTATATTTATTAAAACTATGACAAAATATTATGTATTTATTATTTGATTTATTAGTTATTTATATATTTTTCAATATTTAATGTTATCAATTATCATATTATAAACCATGTACCTACAATCATTTCTAGTTAAAACTTAAATACACCTTAAAATAATAGGAATAATACTCCAATGAATACGGAATATATTATAATAATTTTATCGGGGATCGTTCATTTGTATCTAACACTAACATTGCCTTGTACTGTATCATATGAACGTATTTTCAGTCAACTCAAATTAATTAAAACATATTTTTACCAAAAATATGGAATATATTACAATAATTTTACCATAGCAGGTAAATTGGCGGAAACGGGAATCGAACCTTTTTTTAAATTGGCGGAAACGGGCGATGGCGGAATCGGTCATTTCAAATTTTGGCGGAAACGGTACATGCCCAAACCAATACATCCTTAGCTCCACTAAACATCTAAAATGTATGATGTTTTTCAAAAAGTCATAAAAATAAAAATGTTGTAGCCAGTAGGTAAGATATATTGATATTTCAAAGAATTTTGTGTTGTTACTAATTATAATCATTTCCAAAAGATTCAATAGATTCATATATTTTGAGATGATGAGAGTTTATTATTAAAATAATTACTTCGAGTATTAAAAATTTACTAATATATTACCTATAAGTAATAATATATGTCTATTATGTCTTGGTAGTGTATTAATAGTTGGTACGTATAATGAATAAATAATTACATTTTTTTAAACCATTGCTAGAATAAAAGCTGTGTAAACTTTTTTTTTTTTGCTTTATTATTTTATACACAATCTGTACCTCATGGGTACAATAAGAGTATTAGCTAAGATAAATAAAAATACATGAATAAGCTTGATAAAATCAGCCAATCAGTGATGACACTTATAATATGTAAACTTAAAACTTAAAAAGATACTTTATCAGATAAACATTCATTAGTTTGAAATAATATGTATAAAATCTAAAAAATACTTATAATATATAAAAAATGATTTCATATTAGGTGTGTTAAATTTTGTTGTTGAAAATATTGAAATGTTGTGTAGTAATTGTATTCAAATATATGGTTTAAAACATGTTTTTGTGCGACTTTTACGTTATTTCATAATGTATATTATATTATGATTGAAATGATTTTAAATTATATTATCCTTAGATCATAAAGGTTTCATGGATACAAAATGATTTGTGAAATACTAATAATGATTTTTTTATGGACTTTAGGCTAGGATCATGTTACGCGTTTTGTCGGTCGGTCTCTTCCCGGTGGTTTTAAAAAGTTCCCTATATCTAGTCTGGCCGCGATAACGCATTAATAAATATTTTTGTCGAAAAATAATTGGTATCATTCCATGTTACATTTTATTACATGATTGTTTATGAGCAAAGCGCTAAGTTCATACACAGATATACGTGCGCGTGTAATGTGTATAATAGGTAATATTTTGTTATCGTAATATCGTTGCTATCTACTTTGAATCATGAGATTTGACATAATGATAAATATTATATACCAACTAAACTAATCTACTAATAACAAATATTACAAATAATCTCGCTTAAATGGATTAGCAATGCTAAATATTCATCGGGATATTGAAATCTCAACCGACGCTGTACTATAGATGAATTATCAAAATCACCGAGACCAATTAATATTAAGTTATAAATTAATAGGTTAGTGTTTTTAGATCATAAAATATACATTTTTAAAAAATTTAATTGTGCATGTCCTTAATATGTCTATAAAGAATACAATTGTATGAACATTTTTTTTTTTATATGTACATAAAATATGGTAACCCCCCCCCCATTCGAGAATTCTGCGTACGCCACTGAACTACATACATAATTAATTCAATTTTCAAAATATTTAAACTACTTAATTTTAAACGTATTATATCACTTATATATATTCACACATTTTTTTTTTTTTAATTATCCCGCGTCAACTAAGGTCATTGGGAAGGGGGTAGTATTGTAGGTTTTTATGGAACTGTAGGTTGGTTTTACACGTGGGTGAGAGTTTTGGCAGAATTTCTATTGGGACACCCGTAGGTTTCTGCCATGCCCCGGAGTGGGCAAAATGCCGCCCGATGGTCGAGGATCGACCCGGTCCGGCTGAGCCACAGCCGACGCGGTAGACCACTCGGCCACCTCGTCCCCCATTTACAATTTAATAAGGTAGGTAAATATGTACATTGAGATGTTTAATGAGCTATGGCCCAAAAATAATGAAAATATTTGAATTATTACACTATACATTTTTGCCTGAAAATAAATTAATAATAACCACTTGCATGGACTTAAACATTATTAAGTAAAATAATTATTTAAAATAATGTATTGATTTTACAATGATGTGTGTTTTTTATTTAGTTTTTTTTTTGTGCGTCTGCAGTGTACACGAAAAGTTGTCGAAATAATACTTCGATTTTCAACATCAGTAGCTTTTCCAGGTGGAAAGTGAATCTATTTGCTGCATTGGGGAGGTTATAGTTTACAAAAGCACCTAAAAAAACAGGAAAAAAAATTAAGGAAAATCGGGAATTTTTACGCAAAATCAATTTTGAGAAAATAGAATTTTGATATTGGTGTAACTCTAAAAAAAATTACAATAGACACATGAAATATTCACTGAATGTTTATACTGGAATTTTCTATACTTGATAATTTTCAAAGCTTTTTAAGTTATTTATAGACATTTGAAATTTTCAATCTTTTTAGTTTTTTTTGTTATATATGACAGTAAGAATTTTGACAAAATACGAAAAAATCACGAAAATTTGCAAATTATTTTGAGTTGGAAAATCATAAAAATATATCTTATTTGAGAATTCAATACAAGATTCCATATGAATTTGTCTACTTTTATAAAATAAAAAATGTCTTCCAGAAATTCAAATTAAATTTTTATGAGCATTTGAATTACAATATTAGATATTCACTCAATTTCTATCGTACCTATATTCTTATTGTGTTGTTATTTATAAACGAATAATTGTAGAAACTTGAAATTTTTACCAAACGTTTATTTTATCAATTCTTATAGGTACTTGATAACATTTTCAAAATATTTTAACTATTTTAAAGTTATTTATAAACATTTGAAATTTTCCGTTTTTTTAATTTGTATTCTGTTTATGTCGATTCAATTTTATTCATTGAAACAAAAAAATTGAAAATTTAATGCAAGGCACCCCATAAGTTGATATAACAGCAGTTGGAAAATATTAAAAATACATAGAACTTTTTTTTTTATAACCATTTAAAGATCAAATTTTTATAACATTCACAAATTCTTTGGTTGTTACAAATTTATAAAACGTTTAATTTTTATAGCTAAGCGACATCTATCATCAAGTCTATCAAGTATTTATGTAACCTATTATAATCCACTTATATTTTACACAATTAACATAATATATCAGGTAAGTATTTTTATTAAAATATGAATAAATAAAACTTTAAATATAAATACTCAGTTATTAATTTTATACAGTTTTGCTAATTTATTAAAAACTGACTATTTCTTTTTTTAATTTTTTTTTATTGGACTTATAAACATCGGATATTGGGCCATTAGTTGTAGAAATTGACTATTGATTATCATACAAATACCCAGAAACTTAGCAGTTCTGTATCCATCTCGAGGTTTCGACCAATACCACTTATCTTTTTGGACTGATATTGAAAATGATTTTTTTTTTTTATTAAAAATATATTACAATCTGTTTACACATAAAACAATAAGTAACAATGATGAGTGATTTAAAGAAGACATGTCACACATGAAGAGGAGACTGTCCAGTGACAGAACCTCAGAAAATTTGAGTTCGGGCTTTGAAATTTATTTTATTTTTATTTTTTTTAATTTTTTTTTTTAATTTTTTTTTTTATTAGATTAGAAGGTTTCTAGCCCAATTTCTTTTTAAACTTCGAGGAATATTAAGAGGTAGTGTGAGAGAAGACATGTTTTTGATAAAGGGGTTAGAATGATTAATTAATTTGGAATGGAATTTTTTATAGTAGCTTTTAGCAAGTTCATTAACTGTTGGAAGTTTTAGGTCGTTATGGAGAGCTGAATTTGTGATATACCACGAAGCACCGGTTAAGAGTCTTAATGAGATGGATTGGAAGGCTTGGATGGGACGGATGTTAGCTGCTTTCGCTGGGCCCCATATTTGAATACCATAGGTCCATATTGGTCTTATGATAGATTTTGTAAATTAATATTTTATTTTTGATTTTAGAAGAGGTCGGAGTAAATGGAGGCGGGAGTTAAGTTGTTTACGTTTATTTTTTGTATGATTTACCCAAGTTAGCCTTTTGTCTAGAGTGATACCTAGGTATTTAGTTGATTGATGAAGAGGAATTGGTTCGTTATTAAATTTGAGTGAGGGACATTCTTTTTTCTTAAGAGAAAAATTTACCTGAGCGGATTTATTGTCATTAATTTTAATTTTCCAGTTATTAGCCCAAGACTCAATTAAATTTAAGTGCAATTGTAAGTTGTGTGAAGCGGTGTCTGAGTCATTATTTGAAGCAAATATTGCTGTGTCGTCAGCAAATGTGGCGAGGAGAGTTTGATTGGAAGTGGGCATATCAGAGGTATAGATATTATAAAGTATAGGAGAGATGAGATCACTACCCTGAGGAACACCTGCCTTAATTTTTTGGATAGTAGAAAATTCATTTTTGTGGCGTACTGAAAAGGACCGGTTATCAAAATAGGATTTAATTAAAAGAAAGTAAGGTGAAGGGAGAAAGTGCTTAAGTTTGAAAAGAAGTCCGTTATGTCAAACGCGATCAAAGGCCTGTGATATATCGAGGAATACCGCAGGGTAAAATTGTTTTGACTCGAAAGAGGATGACATTTTATCAACGATTCTGTGGATTTGTATTATGTTTACGACGAAATCCAAACTGAGATTTAGGTAAAATATTTTGTTGGTCAATTAGTGGCGAGATTCTATGTAAAATTAGTTTTTCGAAAAGTTTGGCAAATGTAGGTAGTAAGCTGATTGGACGATAAGAACTTGTGAGATGTTTAGGCTTGTTTGGTTTTGAGATCATGATAATAACTGAATGCTTCCAGGTTGAGGGGAAGTATGACAAGCGTAACATAGAATTATATATATGAATATATGGGTAAGGAACAAAATTGACTTTTTGGATAAATTCTTTGCTATTTTATTTGTGATTTGATCATAACCAGGAGCTTTGTTAGGCCGAAGCTTGTGAATGACTGTTACGATTTCGGATGGAGAAATCGGATTGGCAGGAAGGGACATGGGTAAGGGAGAAGACAAGAATGAGTTTACTAGGTCAGTGTGGTCAGGGCTAGGGATTATTTCAGGATGAGGAGAGAAAGTTGAAAATAAGTGGGCTCCAAAGAGATTTGCTTTCTCTAAATCAGTGATGGCTAATGATTTGTCGGGACGTTCAAGAGGAAGGATATTTTCACGTTGATTCGTTAGCTTTTTTGTTATTTTCCAGAGGGAGCCGTTGTTAGGAGACAGAGTACCTACTTAGGTATTGACTAAATTGTTCAGATCTATATTTCGCTAATTGAGTTTTAAGATCATTTGATAGATGATTGTAGGCAGTGTTGTGTTCTGGGTATTTCGATCGTTGCCACAAGGATTGAGCACGAGAAAAAGATTTTATAAAACAAAATTAGTGAATTGGCATTTTGTTCAGTTGTTCAAACCAAGGACCAAGGCGTTAGTGATACCATGATAAAAATGTATGGTAAATAATATAATCAATTCTATGTTTGTTACACATTCTAGTTTTACTTCAAGATTTAAATTGTATAAATAATTACATTAGACGTAATCTCGTAATATTCTAGGTAGAATATCAGATCTTTAGCACACACTAAGTCAAAATTAGCACTCTAAGAAATTGTTTAAAAAATTAGGTCCTATTAAATCACAAAAAAATTTGGAGCTTAAGCACCCCCTTGTTCAAATGTCTAGTTGCACCCCAAGTAATGGCTGTTTAGTCATTTAGAGACTTTTATTGTTATAATATCAAAAATAATACAGTAGAATCTCTCTAATCCGTCACCTTCGGGATTGGGGGTATGATCGGAACGCGAAAAAGGTCGGATTATCAGAATATACAGAACATTTTTATTTACATATTACATACAAGATTATATTAGAAATGTATTATATTTTACAATACTTAGAAAAAAAGCCAGTTATAGATTTTTGTTTAGCAAATGATATTCTAGACTTAGCTAAGTCTAATAAGGAAAATATTAAACTAGCAATTAATTTTATATATCTACTAAAAATTGGAAAATCAAATTGTACTTTTTAAATTACATACCTACATAGTATTCATATCAATAATACTATGGTCGGATCAACCGGAGCGGCGGACTAGCCGAGGGCGTACGAGAGGGGTTCTACTGTAATTAAAACATTTATTTTATTTAAATTAGGTATTTTAATAATTATCTGTAACATAATAATTTAATCAACTAATTGTGCTGAGCTATAGGGCTATTAAAATAATTTACAGTTATTAAAATATAATTTGTAAAGCTGCATTAATTTGCTTAGACATTCTAAGCCAATGACCATAATACACAGCACTGTTACAGTGTACATCTTATGCAGTTCTATATAACTTCAGCAGATATAAATCTCAAAAATGGCGTAATTTTAGTTTTCAATAGAAAGGGAAAAAATTATTACCGGCCCAAACAGGCGAGTAACTTAAAAACCGATTGTACGCTAGTAACCATCATACTTAATACAAACTGCTTACATTTTTATCAAAAAACTATTGTCATCTTACATAATATTTTGGAACGAATGCAGTTTAGCTCCCAAGCGATTTTTTGGAATTTTTTTTTTTCAAAATGTGTCTTTTGCATGCCCAATTTGATGGTACTTTCAAAAAAAGCCGCGGTCGAACTTATTTTGGAAGTTATGGTAAAAAAACTTTAAAATGCAGCAATTTTTTCAAAAATCGTGTTTTTGAATTTAAAATACCAACAATTTAAGTTTATAGAATTTTTTTTTTATAAATGTTTGTATTTATATGCTCAACATTTTTATGGAATCAGAATTTGCCTATCGTATTTACTTTTTATGTTGTTGTTAATAAACCACATAAAACTGAATTATAAAGTTATTTCAAACACTTGCATATTTGAGAAACTCCAAATTGATTTTTTTGACTTTTTTTTCATTCGATAACTGATGAGTAATAATATAAATAAGTTTTTGGTGAAATTAGAACTAACTTATATTTTTTGGTTTAGGAGAAATTGGTTTTCACGTGGAGCTCCGCTAGTGACGTACGTTTGGCCAGTCCCCCCCCCCTCAAACCCTAAACTCTTAATCAATATCTATTTTTTTCTTCACTGCCTCATTTTGTATTAATTATCATTTATCACCCATTTACCAATTGTACCATTTATTATATCGATCGTTATTTTTCACAAAATTAATGAAATTAAAAAAAAAAATGCATATAATGCTGATAAATTCAATAAATTTATTTAAAAAATTTAATAAATGGTACTGACTTGGGATTAGTTATAAGTGCATATTAATTATTGTTTAACATTTTAAGATAACTTCCTTCAAAAAGCCTATTTTGGTATACCTATTTACCTAAAATTGATAGTTTTTCTAATTAAATACATATCAATTCACAATTATCAACTAATATTGAAATTATATCATAAATCGTAATACAATCAATACATTGCATCAATGGTTTATTATGTATGCACATGCACACCACCATAACATTGATACCATTGACCAATATTTTAGTCATTAAAAGTTTAAACATTGAGTTTTATAATGTAGGTATATTGTTATATTATACCAACAATCAATACAACAATTGCTACTAATACAAAATATTAGAAATATAATACATAATATCATGTATATAATATATGGATAGAGTGCACTCTCACTCTTTGACTATGGTAAAAAAAAAAAATGCTATAGGAAACTTATGCAACAATAAATAATAATTGACTAACAGGGACTTCATGTGAAAAAAGTATCCTTTAAAAACATAAAATATTGCATTAAAAATATGTATTAAACATTATTTATTTAATTAAATCCAAGCCATACACCTAATTTTTATAAGAATATTATGATAACTAAAACATTAATCTAAATTAAAATAAGTAAAATAAATTTCATAATAGTAATTATTTTAACAGAATATGGTGCATTTTTCTCAGAAATATTAATTATAAATTACTTAATACTAAAAATCTTAATAATAATAATAATAATAATAATAATAATAATAATAATAATAAAAAAAAAAAACAGGAAATTGGCATAGTTTGCTATAATTGTAACACAGATTAAATAAAATAATATTTACTTAAAAATTATAATATTTAAAACTTATATCTTTCTAGCATAAATTAAAACAATAATAAAAATATAGTCGGACTTTTGATAAATTAGTTGTAAAAATTAAATAGACAAAAATTAAAAACAATTTTGTGATTTGACCCTAAATTAGGCTTTAGCCAATTTTAACACATGTTCAATAACTTCTTCAATTGTTTGGTTGCTGAGTAGTGTTTGAATAGCTGAATCATCAATTATAATGGAAAATAATTGTTTTGAATTATCCCTAAGTCTAGTCATGTATGAAGCATCTTCAGCGGCTACCGGTGCGTGACCGCATCTCCTAAAACAAAAAAACAGTTAGGTATTTCATAATAAACATTATCATGGGTATTAAAAAGTGAACAAAGTAATTAAACTCATTTTATTTACAGAACTAACTTTTATCAACAATGTTTAAAAGGTTTTAAGTGGAGTAATTTTTAATATTAAGAAAATATAATACTCATTAGAACAAAAACAAAAAACTGATAATAGCAGTGTATAAAAAGATGACATTTATAAAACTAACCTACATCGAAAATAATTAAAAATAGACATACTTTATCACAGATTCAATTAAATGATCAACAGTTGTTCCTGGCCAGCCAAACTCTTTAAGTGTATTTTCATCTACTAAAACGGTTAGCAATTCCATAAGTGATTCTGCCAAGGTATTATTTTGATTGGATTCTTCACTTGTGGTTGACCCATTATCTTCCAATTCATCAATACTTTCATTGTCGTCTTCTCTATCATTGTCAATTTCGTCAGAATCATTTTGGTTACCTTTATCTTTCTTCACTACTCCCAAAAGCTGAGCTTCTAGTTTTTTCTTTTCAGCATCAGCCATAATTTCAGCTAACATATCTCTATGTTTTGAACGCATATGACGCAATAAACAATCTTGACGAATAAATGCACGACCACATTCATCACATGCTCGTGGAGGCTCTTTAGTATGAGTTAATAAATGAATTTTTAAAGAAGACTTCATTGCAAATCGTTTTTCGCAAATAGGACATGCATGAGCTTTAATACCAGAATGAACAATATGATGTCTCTGTACATCTTCTTTTCGCAATAAAGCTTTGTTGCATACAGTACACATAAATGGTTCAGCTCCTTCATGTACATATCTAGTATGGAGTGTTAAACGTGAACGACGATTAAAAGATTTGCCACAAATATCACATGTAAAACCATTTTCACCTGAAATATTTTTAATTATTAGCTTAAAAATCCAACAACCAGTTTTTATTTGACATACCTGTGTGATGGAATAAATGGGCACGCAATTGTGAAATTTGTATAAAGGTCTTGCCACAGAATCCACATGAATGTGGTTTAAGAGCAGTATGTGTTTTGATATGACGATTTAAAGTTTCTTTGGCCGCAAATTTAGCAAAACACTAAAAGGATTTTTATATCAGTAAAGTTCCCTATGAAATAAAAATATAGATAAAAAATTTACTTGTTGACATTCATATGGGCGTTCACCAGTGTGAATTCTACGATGTTTTTTCATGGCTCCACTGGATGGAAAACGCTTAGGACATAAATCACATTGATATGGTCTGTAACCTATACACAGTATAAAACATATATATTTTAATCATAATACATTTAATATATTTAATTTATAATACATCAGACACTGATAACAATTACCTTTAATTGCAATCCTATAGTATTGATGTTAGCATAAACATATACAAAAAATAAGAAATGTAGGTAATATTTAGAATTAAATTAAATATTATTATTTACCTAGATGACTTCTTCTATGAACTGTTAATAATGCAGAGCCAACAAATTCTTTATTACAATATTCACAATTATAAGTACGCTTCTTTTTAGTTTGACCAGCATGAGCACGTAAATGTTCTCTTAGATTATCCTTTCGGTTAAAAACTTTTCCACAAACCTTAAAACAATTCATAATAAGTTAAATTATTCACTAAGTATAAATAAATTCAATTTACTTGACATGGAAATTTAGGCTTTTCTGAACCATCACAACCAGTTTGCATATTATGACGTACAAGATGATATTTTCTACTGAATGATGTAAAGCAAACTGGACATGAATAAGGTTTTAAAGTTCCTAAAAAAATTCAATAAATTTATAATTAATTGAGAATAAATTAAAAATTATTATTATTTACCTGCATGAGAATACAGATGCTGAGATAACGTTTCTTTATCTTTACAACTGAATTCACAAGTGGGACAGTTTAAAATGTCATCATAACAATGTACCATTAGCTGATGGCGCTCCATATTAACTTTTAATTTGAAAAAATTTCCACAATCATAACATTCAAAATCACCAACCTAAAATAGGAATAGTCGTTTTTACTTTAATTAAAAAATAATTTTAATGCTTTACAAACCGTATGTGCAGTAGCTAAATCTTCACCACAACAGTCACAGTTGTTGGTTTCTTTTTTCATTGAATCATCATTCGAAACTAAGATTATGAAGAAAAATATTATTAAAACAACTGATATAACATAAAAATTAAAGACATTTTAAAATTACCAATGGTTTCCTGAGGTTTCCGATCATGTGATGTTTTATGTCTTTTTAAGCCAGGTAGGGTTTTGAATGTTCTTGGACATATATCACAAGCGTGTTGCAGCAAGTCAGGTTCAGGAGCTATTTCTGCTTTTACTTTTAATATAAGAAAAATAATATTTAATGCTAATGTTTAGATTTATTTCATTAGTGCAAGATTTTTTTTTAATTACCTATGCCAGGCCCATCTTCCTTTTCTACATCAAAGTCATACACATCTTCATTATTGTTGATATTTTTTTTATTTTTGATAACTTCATAGTCTACACCATTTGGTATGTAATCATAATCATCAATAGCTTCATCATCAATATTTTGTAATATTGCTTCTAAATCTTCAGGTTCAGGGCTACGTTTTTCCATTTTAACTACTCGTGGTCGACCACGTTTCCTTGGTGTTGATTCCATCTTTTGGAGATCTTTAAAACAAATAAAAAGTAAATATTTAAATTATTAAGCTTCTGATTTGTCTTATATGAATAGGGATTAAAAAACCAACTTAAATGTTATAGATTAAGAATAACAAAAGAATAAATATTATTAAATATTTTAATTACTAGGTCAATTCATATTTAATTTTAATGATAAATTAATAATAATGTAAAATCTTGATTACAATGTTAAACATGGGTGGACAGAGTAGGCTTTATGGCCTGAATTTGCCTCGGTAAATCAAAAAATTACAAATAATAAAATATCTATATCAAGTATTTTATATATTTTATAACTGCATGATTTATTTTATTGTATTTATTATATTAATATAGAAATAAGTTATACCTAATATAATTATTATAAATAAAAAATATTTGATGAATTTCTTGAAAATTATGAATACCTAAGACGCCTAACATAATTGACGGTCGTAAAATGATTAATAGTTGTTCACTCGTTACTTACCGCGCCCAAATTACCGCAAGTCGAAAACCCAAAATCATTCAATTAATACCAACAACATTAATAATAATAAATAAGTACGCAAAATGTAAATCTGGATTCGAAAACAAGTGTTTTTGGAAACTTCTGCTAAGCTATAACGAATTTAAATTATTTTTCACAGTATATCTGAACGCAACATATCAGACACGGGTACCTTCGACCGTGTCACGTCATCGGCAGCTACATACGTTGCCTATACGATAGGCCTAAAAAATAGGTAGGTTGTTGAGTTCGTGCGTGAGTGCGTGTACGCCTAATTGCATATACACACGTAAAACGACGACAGTAAATACAATGTCGTCACGCACCGTACGTGACTTGACGATTAGCTATCTACAATACTGAACGTGGACTGGAAACAACTCACCTTTCTCGTGCCGTATCAGTGCGAAACACGGTGGCTGTGGTCAACAAATATCGTCCGATGAACACGGGAACCGAGAGAAAGAAGAATCTCCGGTTTGGGCCAGAAGCACAACCGTTGTCCGTTGGCGGCACACACGGCACACTGTTGAATGTTGTGCTAGAGACGAGCCCCTTAAACGGCGTACAGTCGACAACACAGGCGTCACACGAGAGCAAGATGGCGAACTGAACAAAAGGTGCCAGGCGCAAACTACAGATGCGACAACGTAACGTTTGGCCGTGTCTGGCGCTAAATTACCGCGCACGGCCACGTAAATATCGTGCGCACGGGAAATCTGTACCCATCACCAAATACTATAATATTATGATCAAAGGTGGCAATACTAACTCGTGGTCGATGATTGTTGCGCCGTGTGTTGTTTTTGTTACTGATAAAGTGATAACGACCGTCATAATCACTAACCGCCGACTGATTTGAAATTCTTGTTATTTATTTGAAAACCAAATCATAATATAATGAGTTTAGTCACTAATTTCCACTGATATATATATATATTTATTCTATATACCTGTGCTAATATCAGCTGACTGGCGTTTTGTACACTTTCGCTTCGCATCGCGGCCGTCCGACACGCGCAAACCAACTCCGCTCCATCCGACGTCCAGCCAGGATGGCTGTTACTGTTATTTTTTCACATTCGAAGCACTGACTGACAAAGTGACAACTGTAATTTATTAATTGTGTTACTGACTGTATGCCAGGTCCCAAGTATAATAATTAAATAACACTGTGATAATGTGTTATAAAAGCTGATGTTAAATAACAGTATTTCTGAGATAAACCATAATTTGAGAACTTACTACTTACTGTTATTCAGTTATTCCAATCCAATACTAATATTACCATGATAAATCATTAAAATTGATTATTAATTAACATAATATAATGTTTTAGCGGAAAGGCGGATCTGCGCTTCTCGAGTCTCGGGTAGTCGGGTGCATGGACTGCATGGTGCATACTGCAACTGCATAGATAATAGATATTAGATACATTAAAATGTTATTAATGTGTTCAAAATTAAAATTAAAATGTCTATGTTCAATAACTGTTGTTTTTCCTCCAAGTAACAGTTTGTTATTGCTACTCTTAGATCATATACTCGTGTGTACTGTACTACTGTGTAGTGTCGCAGACTCTCAGTATTGCCTATGATGTGGTAATCACCCCATAAGGTGGTAATTTAACCACTTGTGGAACATGGTGTGGACGTGTGGTAATGTGGTATAGTATAAAATGTGATATTTTTGTGATATTTATGAACATATAAAAAAATGTGATATTAACTTTATATAGAGAACTAAATAGCAATATACTGAGATACTTTTTTTTATGTTATTACGATTTGTAAATCCGAGTACTTGTATAAAAATGATTCTGAGCAAAGATACTTTGTCAGCTATATTTTTATAATATTATTGTAATTAAAGATTAAAGTTATTTGTTTTACTAAACTGCAGTAGGTTAAGTTCATTTTTGCCAAAAAAAAATTCATTTGAAAATGTTATATGTATTACAAAATATAACAATATACCTACTCCAAAAAAATCATAAACCAAGAAATAATATTTTTAAATTACAAAATAAATAAAAATAACTACAATAACTAGTTATTCTTGATATCAATATGTAATTCCCCACGTTTCAACTAAAAATATCTAAAAAATAACTGTTTTATATAGTTTTTTATATTTTTTTTATTACAGTATGAACAAATTATGAGAATCGTTGTTTTAAATTTCAAATCCTTAGCTATAAAAATTGAAGATTTTATAATTGTTAACTACAAAATCATTTTTAAATTTTAATCTTAATAAAATACATTATCAACATTCGAACTTTAAATACTAATAACAAAAATGTGTACATAAAGTTTTATAATCTCCAACTTCCATCGCAACAATATATTAATATTATGAAGGTATAGCAAGTTAAATTTTTCCAGCTTTTTGACCAAATTAATACAATTTTATTCACATTTATAGAAAAGAAAACCCAAAACAATTGAATATTTCCGTAAACTGCTCAAAACAAATAAAAATTTTATAGTGAGTACCTATAATATAGTATGCTAATATAAATATTCAGTTAAAATTTAATGCATCTACTGTAATTTGTTTTAAAATAACCGGCAGCAAAACCAAAATTGATTTGGCCGAAAACTGAATTTCTGGGTAAAAATCTGGGAAAAGTCCAGACGTTTCCTTAATTTTTAGTTTCTTTTTCCTGCTGCAGCTTTTGAAAACTATTATTAGGATATTTCTACTTTTGACCCCCGCCGTAGTACCAAACTACTGTGGTATCACCAATATCGGATAATACGAGGTAAAACAACTATAATACGCCTAACGCCCTTACCCTCGTATTCTCTAGTTAATAACACTCTCTAAAATTAATTAGAATGGCACTGTTAAGTTTGAGGTACGATGGTATGCGCTTGTCGATTCTTAGTTCGTTCCTATCTAGTGAAATTACTCAAAGATTACATATACCTTGGCACTATTCAGTTTAATAAAACCTCATTGACACATAGTACGTATATCCCGGCGCTGTTCATATGAAAGGTAAGAACTTAAGAATGACTAAAAAAATGTAAACTCGGGTTTCGGGTCGGAAACACTTTTATTCAAATGTAAAACAAACATAAATAAATAAGTCACTTGGCAAATTCAGATTGCCTATATAGCCCGTACTACGATTGACGTTTCACACGTACAACCGTCGTACCTACGGGCTCACCGAATCACTCAGATGCCCCTGGACTGGACTCGACCGCGGTGTTATATAGTAAAATATATTGATGCCTCAGCACATCTTGCTTCATTGGCCTGACCTACTTTAACAATTAACAAAAATAAATATTCCTACCTATATTATGTATATATTACAGTGACGACTGTCTACAACATACGACACTACCAACTAGATTCAATTTCCTGCCAGGAAAGATATAAAAAAAAACTGAAGTATTTATAGGTATTGTCTCAAAACGTGATGAGACACAAATAAAAAGAAAAATACATCATTGTAAAATCAATACTCTCATCGGAGCGCTCATGCAAAATATACAAATTATTTTGTACTTTAAAATTCATAAAATTTTCAATTTAAATACTTAGCTTGAAAGTGTGATACAATGTTGTTGCTGTAATTCAAAATATCGAAAAAACATACCAGTGGCGTATTTGGGAATTTGGCTGGAGGAGAGGGGGGGGAGAGAGAGATGAAATATATAATAATTAATAAAACCCATAAGGCCATAAATACGTACTATACATTCTTAAAATCCCCAAACTTGTTACCTATTACGGTTAGTGTGGATCAAGGCGAAATAAGAATTAATACAGATTGTATAGTACTTACCTATAATAATAATATATATAATTATAATGATAATATATATATTATAATAAATATTAGCACTTATATTTATTATAAATTCATTCTAATTACTATCGCCAATCGTTTATTAATAAATTAATATATTAATACATTAACCGAATAAAATTAAATATAATACAAAATCTATTTTTCTATTTTTTTGAATGCTCAGTTCATCGATGACATTCATTTACGATTTGTATCGACCGGTGACATTCAAATAAAGCCAACCCATTAGGTCGGTTCTAATAAACAAAGTATTTAATAATTACTATTTTATAATTATATTTCAATATTAAACAGGAAAATTCCGAAAATTGATAAAATATTTACTTCTGTCTTACTATTTCTTAAGTAGGACTTAATCCTCTTTAAACTAGAAAAACATCGTTCAGGTGAAGCAGTTGATACAGGCAAAATATAAAATACTTTCAAGAGTTCATAAATATTTGGATAAAAGTCTTAATCAAAAACATCTAAAATATGTAATTTAGAGGTGAATACATTTTTTCAATCAATTGTTGATGAATAAAACTGAACTAGCTTATGAAAAGCAACAATATCTTCCATATCTATTATCTACCCTAAGCAATTCTGATTTAAATATGCAATTAAATAATTAAAACCTATAAAATAAATTATATTATGTAATAGGTATAAAATTGCAAATTCTAAAAAAAGTGTAACCACATTAAATATAATACATATAATATATAATATATACATGTATACATATAATATATTTACCTTATAGCATATAATATAGCTTTATGATTCATAAATCGCTCTGTCCGTTGAATTAAATAGTAACCGACATATGGTAAAAATACTGTAACACAATAATACCTAATGTTCAACAGAACAATCCAAAAGATTTGGATTATCTCTCAATGTTTGTTTTGAAATGACTCACTTTTTATAATTCAATATACCAACATTATCTGCAGCCATCTACAAGGTAAATATTAAACATTTCAAAATTTGAACACAATGAAAATATGAAATCATTTTTTTAAGAATTTACTTTAATATTTTTATAGATTTCACTAAATTCGATTTGGTAATTGTCTCTAATAACCTTCAGAGGATTGACTACATTTTCAACTATATCTATATTGTTTTAAAATCTATTTGAATTTTTTGTAACTGGTTAAAGTCTTAAAGAGAGGAAGACAAAAAGAAAATAGAAACTGAAAAAAACTTTAAACTATAAACACTCTTCCATGAAAAATAATTCGCAGAAACAAATTACATGTATTACTGCAGTAGGTACACATTATATTAAATAAGCATATTATGTTTTTGTTGCCCGATAGTCTTATATGCCGCCAACGATTAATGGCGATTAGTATATCAGAGTGGTACAATATAACCACGACTAGAACATTTAGAAAGCAGACATAATTAAAAGTAATATCATATTTTAGAAATACAGAAAATGAGAAAATGAGACAACTTAACTATCAAAAAAAAAAAAAGGTCAAGGAGATCTATCTCCCCCCCCCCCCAATATTCCACTGACCTATACATTTTTATTTTACTACAATACTTGAAGTTCTATACGAATCGTTTTTTTTTTTCATAAGAGTGTATTATACAACATTACAACTACATGTTTATAATTTTTACTAAAAAAGACAATATTCATAAAAGAAGGTGGAGTGGCTATTATTAATAAGATAAGTAACCTATTTAGGTTGAATGAATTTTTGACAAAAATTTAAAACTTATGCAATTCGGTAGGTAATTTATAGCAGCGCCAAGAAAAAAAAAATTATTACGAATTGGTTATACTAACTCATGAGTCGTGACACCATTTCTGTGACACAAAATGTTCACTTTGTGGTGCCAGGTCAGGGGCCTAGGAAAAACGGGAATTTTTACGTAAAATCGGTTTTCGTCTAAAACGATTTTAGGTTTTGGCGTTACTCTAAAACAAATTACTTACCACAGACTTACTTAAATAGCCCTATAACAATCGATGAAATTTTGAAAACTCAAAAAATGTACCAGCAAGAGTACCGGACCAGACAATATCCCTTATAGCTTCATTCAAAACTTCTCCATCAACACACTTCAGATACTCCAAAAAATGTAAACACCATCTGGAACAACAACGTATTTCCCCAAAATTGGAGAAACAGTATCATCATACCTATAAGCAAACCAGGAAAAAATAAATTCGCACCTGAAGATTATCAGCCCATTTCACTTTTAAACACCTTATGTAAACTCCTAGAAAAAATCGTAAACCAACGTCTAATTTGGTTTATAGAACAATCTTACTATCTTACCCCCGAACAATGTGGGTTCAGATAAAATAAGGGTACATATAAGATATAACAGTCTTTCCAAGATGCATACAGAAATACAATACGCATACTCCGAAAATCAATACTTAGGTACGATCAGTCTTGATTTGATGAAAGCCTACGATACAACATAGAAACCACACATTTTAAACAGTCTCTCTAAAATACTAAGCCAAAACCAAATGTTCAATTTCATCAGTAATTTTCTCAAAACAAGAACATTCCAAGTAAGAATTAATCAAACTCTATCCAAGACTTTCTCACAGATGAACGGAGTACCTCAAGGATCCACAATTTCGGTTACGCTTTTCCTTATCGCTATCAACAATATCACTCAGAACATATCTCCTCCAGTCCATTCGACCCTCTACGCAGACGACTTTAATATTTATTGCCGAAGCAAAAGCTTAGAAACTGTCCAAATCCACAAGCCATCAACAATCTTCTAAAATGGACCTTAACATCTGGTTTCACTTTCTCACCTGAAAAATCACAATGCACAGTGTTCACCCGTAAGCGAAATAAAAACTCTATAAACATAAAAATGGGTGATTACCATTTAATAAATAATAATACAATTAAAATACTCGGCATTACTTTCGACAAAAAATGTTCGTGGACCCACCACATCAACACCTTGAAAAAATCAATCTCTCTCCGTCTCAATATTATAAAATTGTTATCCCACACATCATGGGGCTCCAAAACTCATGTTCTATTTACAATATACAAGTCACTTATACTTTCTAAACTCGACTACGGACCCTTCATTTGGACAACGGCACATAAATCAATATTAAAAAAACTAGATACAATCCACAACTCAGGTCTTCGTATGTCAATCAGCGCTTACCGTTCAAGTCCAATACCCTATATAATCTTGCCAATACACATTCTCTAGACATAAGAAGACTCAAATTAACATTTAATCATGAATTAAAATTAGCAAGTACCCTTCCCACTATTGACTTCAAACCATTATTTCAAATACTGCCATCACTACTCCAGGAGAACAATCTTGATATGTCTAAATTACTCACTATTACCCCCTCCCTGACACCCCAATGGAAAAATTTCATCGAAACCAACACTAATCTCTCCATATTTAAAAAAGGCGACACACCCTCTGCTATCTTCAAAAACGAATATTTTCACACAATACAAAATATCACAAGTGAAAAAATGTACACGGATGCTTTCAAAAGCCAAGACGGTGTCGGCGCTGCAGTCATTTGGAATGACGCGGAGTTCTTATATAAACTTCCTAACTCTTGCTCAGTTTTCACGGCCAAATCAATAGCCATTTTAAAAGCACTCGAGATAATATCCGATCATCACCTACAAGACACCATCAGGGGCGTCATTTGGGGGGTGGATGGATGTGCGGTTGCACCCCTTACTTTTAGAATGTTACAATTGGCCTGCGCTTTGCTGAAGCCTAAAATAATGTACGAGCCACGAATGCACAATTATTTATATGATTAAAATCAAATTGTAATAACTGGTCTATAATGTATGGAAATAATTAATTGAATGCAGGATAATAAACATATACGTATGTATATCTATTTTTATATGGCCTGGTGAAATTTCAAAATGGCCTGCTTGAAACTTCGCACACCCAAAAATAGCAGTTGAAAAATAAAAGAAATATATATGAATAATTTTTTTTTTAAAGCATTCAAAGTTTGAATTTTTACAAAATACATAAAAATCACGAAAATTCGCAAATTAAGATTTGAAAATTTAATACAAGGCGCCTAATATATTTTTACAATAGCGGTTGAAAAATAAGAGAAATATATAGTCACAAATTTTTTTTATAAGCATTTACAGTTCAAATTTCGACTAAATACATAAATATTACGGCAATGTTCAAATTATCTTAGATAGAAATTCATAAAAAATTTTCTTTTTAAATCTATGATTTGAAAATTTTTAATTATCTATAATATATCCTAGACAGATAAACCGTCTCCGTTCAGAATCTTTTTTCGTATACAATGATACTTATCATTGCATTCGAATTTAACCTACATTAGTCAGAGGTCCCCACCTAACCCCCCATGTACAGCAGAGCGTGTCTGCATGTCATCACGTTTTGGGGCAGTAAAAGTGCTTCGATTTTTGACTTTAGTACCTCGTTCGATCAGAATGTGAATCTAGTTGGTACTTTGGGGGGTCAAAAATTCTTAATATTTTTAAATAATTGGAATAAACAAACTAAAAATTAAGGGGAAAACGGGAAATTTTACGCACAATCAGTTTTCGACAAAATCGATTTTGGTTTTTGGTGTAACTTTAAAACAAATTACCATAGATATATGAAATTTTTAGCTACTTATTTTTAATATTTTTAAACTGATATTGTAACAATGATTGAGGAGCCTTGTTTTAAATTGTCAAGCTTTTTCACCCAACAATTACAATTTTAATAAAATGTATATAAAAAATAAACTAAAAAAATTAAAAATTGAAAATTTTCGAAACAGCTCAAAAAATGTCAAAATATTTTGCAATGACTAGACGCACAAACTGTCCAACTAGATTTACTTTCCTATTTGAAAAGATTCTGAGGTTCAAAATTGAAGCCTTATTATTTATGTTCGCCGAAGCAGCACTTACGATTTTTAGTAATTGCAGTCTGCTGCACCGACTCGCATTGTGTTGAAGATAGGGGGAAAAGGAAAAGGAAGATTTTTTGAAAGCTCTTATCACAGTTAATTATGTTAATAACTTTTTGCTAGTACCTACCTATAAATAAACATCTTTGTACATTGTAACATTGACATAATATATTGTATAAATATTATTATATTTTTAATTTTATAATATTACATATTGAAGACTGAACAATCGAAGTATGAAGTCCAATTGATAAGCAATATTACATATTTTGTCATAATATATTGATATATACCTACAGATTAATATTACTTTAATGTTTTTGAATGTTTGTTTGCGAGTTTAGGACAAAATAAAGGTGAAATAAATTATTAATAGTTTTATTCAAATCAATACAAAGTGGATACTAGTATACAACTATTTTTGAATGTGGTTTTTTTCAATTCATTGTTTATAATATTATATTATGATGTATTGAAAAAAAATTTGTTCAATTTTGATGGTTACAAAAAAAATATTGTTACTACTACTGTATAGCAAAAATAATTGTTTTTACTATTTTAGATTGTCATTTAGATTTTATAGGGCATGACTGTATTATTGAAGTGTTTAAATTTTTCAAATTATTTTCTTCTTAGTTTTAGGGGATGAAAACACTAAGAAAAATGATTCAATGTTGAAGGTGATTTTTGTTAGTTATTTAATTAATGTTGTTTGTGCCTAATTGGTCCAAAAGCATAAGGATAGCGAATATAGTTAATCGCTTTTTGCTCTACAGTAGTCTGTAGTCTAAGAGGTGATCTTTATGGATGTATAATTCAATTTCATCGATGGATCATAGGATACGAAAAATAATTTTAAGCTGAGACTATCGGTCAGGTCGTATTGTATTATAAGTGGGTAAATAAGTAAAAGCACATATGATATTTGAGGTTTGGGGAAATAAAACAAATCCTACTTTGTAATGCGAACACGACGTGATTCATATTTCGATGCTTGTCAAGAAAATATTATTTGGTGTTAACACGTTAAGTGCTTATAAAATAATAATTTATGTGTAATAATATAATATCAATATCAATTATAAGTATACAACAATAATATGATCATTGAATATTATTCAAAAATGACTGACCAGTTACCACCTCCATATGCGCTGGACTTCAATATTACTGTAATAATTTTGATAGTTATTCATCCAGCAAATTAATGCAAATTTCATTAGCAAAATTCATATTTTGTTTTAAACACGATGAAATCATGTACTAACTAGTAATATCATAGATTTAACATATATTTTAATCTATGATAATACTGTATAACTTGTATAAGCAATGAATAGACAAGCTTCATAGTTCATAGTTAGTACCTATATTATACCACAATGTAAAGAAGATATCTTCTATATGTTAATAATAAATCTATGTTACTATCTATATTTGTATAGTTTGTAAAAATTAGTACTCAAATCAGAGTATAATTTATAAGACATAACACTCATAACTATAGTCTGCAATATGGCAAATAAACATAATATACTTTAAAATGTTTTATGCATATAAATACCGTAGGGTTCTAATATTTTAACACACAAAAAAGTGAGTTACTATAGTAAAGCTTCCGGTGGGTAACTCAAATTACATTAGATATTATAATTTTATATTCTCATTTCTAGCCAAAATATTTAGTTATTGAAATTTAATTTTCAATAATAATAATTATTATTGAGTTATTTATGATCATTTACGGCTTTATAATAATTATATGGGTATGTTGTGTCATGTATTATTATTTAAACGAAATCTCATTACCGTAGACTGTGTTTAATCATTGGTTTTAACTTTTTAAGAATACGTTTATTGATTTGTTGGTTATTATGTTTGATTATTTTGCGATTCATGGTTCACATAGTGCTTCTTAAACTTTTTTTGGCATTCCTAAAAACGACGAAATAAAAAAACTTTGGGAGGATCAGACGGGGCTTTGTGAACTGGCCAATGGCCATACATTGATGGATCATTATAGTTATTTGGGCGTTGTTTCTTTGTTAGTTTATCCTAAATTTTAAGTTTCCCAGGATTGATATTTACATTTATAAATGCTGACATAGTGATATTCTTTTCATTTCATAATTTGATTAAAATATTTTGAATAATAAATGGTAACACGAAAATACAAAATGAAATTTTCATTAAATATTTATCAACACCTAGATAGCGCTATAAGGTAATTTTTAACAAATTTTTGATAAATACAATTTGTGATCCGAAAATAATGTCTCGTTGTCCAACTATTCTATTTAAAGCCGTTATCTAACCTTACATAGTTTTTTTTAAATCTTAATCGCTATTCGCATATTGATAATTTAAGATTATATTATATTATTATTATTTATGGTTCTGAAAAATGAAAAATTTAAATACTTAACTATTCAGCAATTACTATAGTAAGTTAGTATTTAGTTATTATTTGGTATTGCCGGTATAAATTAATCATGATTCATAGTAATACTAGGTATAAACACGTATTGTATATTAATTTTCCATTCTCATAAATGACAATGTTCAATGGTTGAGGATTTAGTAGAAATAGCAAAAAAACATAAATAGGATATTCATTCGACAGTAAAAGGTAAAAAATATTTCTATAATTAGTAGGTACATTATATTATATACATTATATTCTAGAATTTCATTGAATTGTTCAATTTATACTCAACAGTCAACAGCGCAGTTAAAATAATTAAGAATTGAACCAAAATAATAAAATATTATTATATTAAATTTTAATATATTATTATTATTATAAATAAATAATAGTATTATTCAGTCACAACAATTTAATTAATAATATCTACAAAAAATATTTCAAAAAAAGTTTAAAAATATATAATTATAAGTTAGATTCATATATATTATTCATTTTCAAATAAAATTAGTTTTGTAAACTTTATTCTGACCTAAGCATCTTAGTACAAACTTGAAAGTCAAAATTAAGTTAATCAACATAAGGAAAACCAAAAAATAATACCTAAAAGGCAAATATAAATAAAAAGTATATTATTGAAAGATTCAAGACAAACAGTTGAAAATTTGAAACCAGAAGGATAACAATAATATACTATTACTATTGTGACAATATGCAGTGTATTGATAAGTCGTAGGAACAAGTAAAATAAAAAATTATTTCACAATCTCATAGTTCTTGTACGGTGTACTACCTTAATCAGCGCCACATCACACTTGGACACCGGAGCTACAACCATGTTCCGTCTATTAGTATAAACTATGTACACAAAACACAATCATGTACGTCATAATATTATATCATTACATATTAATGCATCAAATATTGAATTTATTATTTAATGTTTAAAAATACTGAATTAATTCTTTATAGTATGGAAGAACTTCATTTTTATATAATTTATGATCTTCCCCATGTGTGACTTTTAAGATAGACATTCCCTTTTTCAAGTACTTTACAGCTGATTCAGAATTTTCAACAATGGAAGACAATTTAAACAATTTCATGTACAAAACTCCTAAAGAAGGGTGCCATTCATTATAATAAACCCTGAAAATATTAATATTAAAACATAAATAATTAATATGAAAACAATTTTTTTTTTAAATGTTTTTAAACTATTAGTTAATAATGGATTTTAATAAAAAGAAAAAGCAATTAATAAAACAAAATTATCATTCCATAATATTCCGACCATAGCCATTTGGAATACATAATTTGATTCATCATTCATTTTTCCTAAAGAAAGTTGATATAATGGTGTTACTTTTTCATATGACCAACAAATTGCTTTTGTAATTTAAAAATCATAAAATATAAATAATAATTGGTTTAGTAGGTATTGTTAATTTGGATAAATTATGAACATCCATTGTTTTTGGCTTTGTAATTGTTGAAATAACTTTTTACCTATATCCATCGATCAAAAGAATTCCATATTTCAAACTCTCTTTCCATTGCTCCATTTTTATGGCACTTTCAAAAGCTAAATCCAATATTTTAACATGGTTAATGTTGTTTGGATGAAAGATACCATTTTGTTTCTCCAGACACATTTTACAAACATCAAGATCTAAAAAAGTTAATGGAATATTTTTACACTTTTCTTATACAAACAACTTACATAAAATGAGTACATTAGGATCTATAAAAAGGATACAACCAATATCTTTCATTCTACTTAATTGGAACTCTGTGAAATCAGTCACATCGTAAAAGGTTTTAATTTTATCTTCACTGATTTTTTTCAAACATTTTGAACAACTAATTGAATCCAAAACCTGAAAATTATTTTGTATGTAAAGTTTTTAT
Organism: Diuraphis noxia; assembly: GCF_037042655.1. NCBI lineage: Eukaryota > Metazoa > Arthropoda > Insecta > Hemiptera > Aphididae > Diuraphis > Diuraphis noxia. The sequence continues at coordinate 57,275,238 of NW_028301714.1, read as the reverse complement.
CTTTTATTTATTTTTACATAAGTTTAAAGTTTAGATTAAAACACACCTCATCTTGTTTGCTTTTCATAGGAACTGCAGCTTGACAATCAGAATTTTCACAGAGCATTGAGTTTACAAAATTTTGCTCATAATTTGTAACACAACGTAAGCATTCACATAAGAAATAATAGTTATTTTGTAATTCACTTCGTCTTTCTGATGTAGTTTGCATGAGTTCCAAATATGATATAAATACATGCTAAGAAATTGTTTAATATTTATAGTTAACTAATCACAAATAATATAGATTTGTATTATTGGTTACCAATTCTGGATCAGAATATTCAATATCCATAATAGCACCAATTCTCAATGTACTACCATCAAATGTTGCAGTTGCATTAGGTACACATGAATGATTTATTACTGAAGCTGCTAAATATATTCCAGTTCCTATGGTGTTTAAATTATCATCCAATATATTAAATGCATTAATGCACATCTACAAAAAAAAAAAAACAGTCTACGATTATTTAAAAATTTTAAATCAAAATACATTTAAAAATTCCTATCTTTAAAACAAGCTACTACTATATTTACAAAAATACAAAATAATTACAGAATAAATAAAAATCATAAAAATAATTAGTTAAAACATATTCAAATCTTAAACAGCCAAAAAATGTGAAATTATGATATATTTATAAATTTATGATTTAATGAAGTATGAAAAGTAGCTATATACTGTATAGTTCTTACTTGGCGGTAGCAAGTAAAATACATACAAAATATATATTTATAGCCAGTGTTTTTTTAAACATTTTAAACATATAATTACTTATCACATTGACATACATACCTATTATGTTATTCCTGGAATTAATGTAGACATTTTATATTATTCTACTCACCCGGCCATAAATTCCAAGTAATTCAACAGCGTTAGGAAGATTAACTTCACCCATGTATTCTTTTAACACTTCACATAGTGTAGAGAAATGTTCTAATCGATGGGTGTCATCCTTTAAATCTGGATAATCTAAAATAATATACCTTAGTGAGTTAGGTATATATTTTAATTAAAATACTATATAAATAAATAATATTACGTGACATGAGATCCTTGAATGTTCTAGAACGATTAGATGTGTAATAACCTTTTTCTGTACTTCCTCCATTCTACATAATATATTATATTATAACACAGATATGTATGAATACTGTATGTACTCATTATATATATATACAATTTTTGAACATGTATTACAACCTTAAGCTTAATTAGTATTTTTGACATAATCCGTGCTGCATCTGGTAGTATTTTAGGATGAATTTTTTTCATTCTAGCACATTCTCGCTTATGCTCAGTCCAGGAAAGCTTCTGGCAAGTACGGTTACAATAAAGGATGTATTGACATCCTGAACATCTAGACAGGTTATCCCTAAAATTCAAACATAAGTGATTATTATAAATATATAAATATGCTATAATAAATTATATGAGTACCTATAATAAAACATAGGTCAATGCATAATCAGTATAAGTTAATGTGATCAGATAGGGTAGTATACACAAGAAGGATTGTCTTGTTTTTTAGTAAAATGTTGTCCTGCATAAGCGTGCGCACGGGGGAGGCAGGGGAGGCGGTTGCCTCCCCTGCGAGATTTTCCTCTACACCAAAATATTATATTATATCTATCAATTGGTGAAAATCGGGTGGGGGGATTGGAGTCTGGACCTCCTTAGCTAAAGTATTGCCTCCCCTTTATACCCAATTTTAAATTTATATTTTTCATAACTTTTAGTTATATTACTCTAAGTTCAAACATAATAAAATGGTAAACAAAAACTCAACACTATCAAAATTGTTTTTAAAATAAAACAGTATTTTTATTTTTTATTTTTGGTTTACTTCTGTTATCTATATATAATAGGTTTACATACTACATACATGCATATATTATACGTCCAAGCTATAGCTTAAAAATGAGTTAATAATTAACATGTTCAATAGAAAATTATAGGTATACATTTTTAAAAATTGAAAACTGCAGATAGGTATTAAATACAATTTATTTTTATTTGGAGGGTAGATAATATGGGAGAAGTAGAAAAAGATATTTTAAACATTTTTCATGTAGGTATTTTTATTTTGAAAACTTCAGCACCCTAGAATAAGGTAATATACTTACTCGGAGTAGCAATAATCACATTTTTCGTTTTTGAATGTAGACTTTAGAGCGTGAACAAACGGTTTATCGATTAAAATTGTGTCTCCTCTTCTATAGCCTTTTCTTTTTTTGTCCATAGTCGATCGGTCGGCGTACGCCAAGGGCTGCGATTACCTACTAATCAAATAATAATAATATTGCAATCCAAATGTCAAGATCGAATATACAAAAACTATAATAATGTTCAAAGTGTACAATGTAACCGTCCGTTTTGGGCAACTTGTCAATGCACCTCGTCGACTCTGTGGTAATATCTATGACTAAAATAATAGAATATATTGCTATATTGCACAGCCGCACACCGGACGAGGCGACGACGTCCGCAACTCCGACGTCCCCGTACGAAAATAAATATGGATATATAATTAAATTATTTATATATAGGTACACGCAACGTGATGAGTGAGTGATGATGATGATATGATAATAATAATAATAATAATAATAATCTAATGTTCGGATCGAAACCGTGGTTTCCTAAAATGCCGAAATCCGAAAGGCGGCTGTGTACCTACCGGCCGATAATAAATTAGGGCATTTTATTTCAGATAGATACCCAAGTAAACACCGATTAACATGTATTAAGTTCCATAACCTATAACGTGTCCCGCCCTTTTTCTTCCGCGATTCAAGAGCAACCACTGTCGAATGAATCTCATATTTTTCTTTCGCAATAATATTACATTACCTGTTATTATTACTGCTCTGATTTCCTATTAAGTGCATAATAATATTATATAGTATTGCGTATTATGTCCGCGGCGTACGTCAACAATTGTAAACTTTTAAAAAGTATATGTTTGAACGTTTCTGGTGCTATCGGCAGGAGAAAAATGAGCATTATCTTTAACGACATCGGTTCGCATTCGTATGACGTAAGAAACACAATTTTTACTCCATTTATATATATTTTATATTTGTATTATAAATATGTACTGCAGTTGTGGGTACTGGGTAGCATGTGATATTTTAGTAGCAAGTAGTTTAAACATATTGTGTTATATTGTATTTCTTGTATATTTGGACGTATTCACTCAAGGCACACAATCTCGTGATATATAATATATATATCATACATGGCATCATTAATATGATTATTGATTGCTCAAATGATAAGTGTGACACACTGACACCTGTTGGAAACGTTCCTCTATAGCCAAAATGTCCTTGTGTACATAATAATAATATTTTATCAATATTTTTTTATTTGCGTAGCTGTTCGTTCAAAGAGACCAAGAATAGAGATGATGAGTATCTATTATTTTCAAATGCAGTGATATAATAATAATAATATAGCTTTTAAGTATCCAGTACTTATTGTAACTTGTTAAAATAAAAAAATCTTTAGTTTATTTTATTATTTGTACCTATTATTACAAATTTTTAAAACTGGTTATTGCATAAATTTCTAAATTTTCAAACACTTGAATTTGGATTTGTTTATACCATTATTTTCAATAATAAAAAAAGTTATTTCATACATTTTTATTAAAACAAATTAATATTTTGTTCAAATACAAAAAAAAAAAAAATGTAATAGTTACAAAATGGTACTCCCTTAACAAATAGATAATATTTAGAAATATAGGTATGTAATGTATTTGTTTTATGAGCTGTATTAAAAATTTACAGATATGTATATTTATTATGAATAATATCTTAGTATATTATAAATAGAAGCAATTCAATGGTTTAAATTTAATTTTGGTTCATGAATTATTAGTTGAGTTGGATACATGTTGTATGGATTTTAAGCTAACAGGAAATTTGAACTTTAATATGGCAGGAAAAATAGAGGCATACAAATATCTAAGTTTATCAGAGTTATTTATTTTTGTATTTGAATAATAGTGTTTTTTTATAGAATTATTGGAAGTGCTAGTAAAATATAAAGCTATTATTTTTGAATTAATTGTATGGATGTTTGTTAAACTCTCCAAAATTATATACCATATAATTATGTACCTGGTTATATTGAAAATATTAAATGAATCGCTTAGATTTAAGCGATCGACTAAGCAAATATCAAATAACTATATCAAGCAGTGGAGTGACGAGGACTATATTTGAGGCACATGTCTCAGTTTGAGGGGTGGTGGGTGTCCTCAAAGATCATATGATGTGTTAAAAAAAACATTATTATTTAAATGAATAAATATGTCTTATCTTGAAAAATTTTTTTAATGTTTTTTGTGATGGGTGGGGTGGGTGGTGGGTCTGACAATATAACTGTGCCTCATAACTTAATAATGTTCGCCACGCCACTGATATCAAGTATGGTTTAAACAGTTAATTAAATATTATATAATTAAAATTAAAAATTCTTATAGGATTCAGTCAAAATGTTGAATTCTTTGCAAAGTCTTACTTCTAAGTTAACTCGTCATCCAGGAAATTTGAAATTAAGACAGGTGAACACATTTTTAAATAGGTAACTATAGTTAAAACTATTAAAATGTTTAAGAACAATTTAATAGATTTACTCTTGGTGTTGGTAGCTAATATAAATTGTTCTGAAGGCTATAAATGAAAATAGATGCGGTTTGAGTAATGAAGATTTGGACAAACTTTCAGTCATTCATGTTGCTGGAACAAAAGGTAAAGGATCCACATGTGTATTTTGTGAACAATTGTTGCTATATAAAGGTTATCGCACTGGCTTATTTACTTCACCACATTTAATCTCTGTCAAGGAAAGATTTAGAATTAATGGAAAAGTCATTACTGATGAAAAGTTTGTGTTTTATTTTTGGAGTGTCTACAATACACTATTATCTAAACGTGTAAGTTATTATTTATTTTGTCTAAAAAACTATTTATGTACTGTATGTTAGTAAAGTAAATTTAATCTAAATTTTCAGCATAAAACTTAACTAAATTATATCTCACTAATTCATTTTAAAAACATTATTTCAACAACATGTTGAGAAGAATAATTGTTTTTATTATTTTATGAATTAATACTTCTTATTATTTTAGGGTAACGAAGAAGAATTACCTGCCTATTTCATGTTTCTGACAGTTATGGCATTTAAAATGTTTGTCGATGAAAAAGTAGATGTTGCTATCATAGAAACCGGAATTGGGGGCGAATATGACTCTACTAATATATTAAGGTATGTTTCATTTTTCCTTAAATATAATTTTTCGAAAAATAATACTTGAATAATTATAGAAAAACATCAATTGTTGGAATTTCATCACTAGGATTTGATCACACAACAGTACTAGGAAATACTTTACAAGAAATTGCTTGGCAAAAAAGTGGAATTATGAAGCCAAATTCTGTAACAATTGTTGCTAGTGATCAACCTAAAGAAACCCATCAAATATTAATTGAACGTAGTGTAGAAAAACAGGCAAGTAAATAATATCAATTATTTATAGTAATTTTATTTATTCAAATTAACTAATATTTTATTAGATTTATTGCCAATAACAATCTGATATAATGTTTATATGTACTTGCTATAATTTTAGACAACGTTATTGGAAGCTCCATCATTTAACAAGTATAATTGGAATGAAAATACTTCAGAATTAGGAGTTCTAAATACAGCACAAGAGATAAATGCTTCACTTGCTATTCAACTTTCTAATGCGTGGATCAATCGTAACAATAAATATGGTTAGTATTTACATATTTTGTATATAATATGTCAACATTATTTACTGTTAGGGTTTTTTTAATAATGGTTAAATTTGTTTGACTTAGAAAGTAGATGACTAGATGACTATAGTGTATCAGAAAAAATGTATCTCTTCTAAAAAAAAAAAACTTAATAATATTATTATATTATAATTGGAATACATTGAGTTAGCTTTTGTTTTTGTTTGTTTTACATTCATGTAAATTATTTAATTACCAATAAATTTTAAAATTTTAAAATTTTAAAATTATTAATCATTATATTGTAAAAATAATTATTTGATTTGTGATTACGAATAGTTTGATGAAAAAAAAAATTATGATAACTATTTTAAATTTGTTCTAGATTGGATAAAAAAATGCCATGTTGGACTTAGTGGAATGAAACAAGCTCCAATTTGGGAAATTAACAAACTAGATAAACAAGCATTAAGGAATGTTAAATGGCTTGGCCGCAATCAAGTTTTAAACATAACACCCAATTTATCATATTTCTTGGATGGAGCTCATACAATTGAGAGTATTCAGTTATGCAGTAAATGGTACCAAAATGTTTGTCCTAAGTCACAATTGTAAGTTAAAAAACGGGTAAAATAAAATATCCCAAAATATGTAATGAGAATCATATTTTAGGGGGAAAATATATTGTAAGAAAAATTTTTTTCCCAAACTGCGTTTAATCACAAAAATTATACATTAGAACCGTATTTTGGCTAAATATATGTACCAAATGTAAAACAGAAAATATATTCTACAAAACATATTTTATCCAAAAATTATCTTAACTAAAAGATTTTAACCAAAACCTAAGTTAATTTTCATAATATAATTTATGTATTGAGAACATTATTTTCTGCTGCACCATTTACTGACGTATATATTAATTTTGTATTGAATATTTTTGGATATTTTGTAAGTTAAATACTACTTGTTATATTTAAATAAATTTTTATTTTTTTATTTCTTTTGTTCAGGGGTGTTCGAAATATTTTAATATTCAATGTGACGGCGTTCAGAGATTATAGTACATTTTTAAAAATACTATTAACTGAAAACAAAATAGATTTAGTTTTGTTATGTCCAATTATTACATCAATTGATAACCACCGTCCAGGTAACCACCATTAATCATAATTCATAATATTTATAATGCATTGTTATAATAATTAACTATTAAAGTTTGCTAATAAAAGTATGATGGTTTAGAAATAAACTAAAATGGAATATTTTTTTTTTACTAATCATATATTATTTTAAAGCTTTCTACCTAAAATGATATCAATTAAATTTGCTTATCTGGTCAATAGCTTAGCTTAGTGATGCTGTCAGCTCCGACTACTAATTTAACTTTATTCTTATTCAGTCGATACTCTAGATACTCTTGTTGCTGGGTCCAGAAACTATTACTAAATATTCAATGAACGAATAATGCACAATTGATTAAATTAATAAATTGTTTTTGTAAACCATTATGAGTCTTTCAGTAGAAATTAAAAATTTTTTTTGTATAGTTTATTCATTCAAAAGACACATGGGTATATTAAAATTTAAAACTATGAATAATTTGATGACTCACTTATATTTTTGTTTTTATTATTATCATTATTTTTTTTCAGATACGGTTGATTTGAATTTTAATTATGATGAGCAATTGGTCAAATGTTATGATATGAAAAATGTTATAGATTTTTGTGATGTAAAAGTATTTAATTCTATCCAAGAAACTATCAAGTATGTTAAAATGTGCAGCTCTTCTGAAAAAGATACAAGCTTTCAAGTTTTAGTAACTGGCTCATTAAAACTTGTTGGTGGAGTTTTAGAGGTCCTCCAATTATGACATTTATTTTATAAATAAACCAATTCCATAGGATTAGTTATTATAAATTACAAAATTTAATCTTTCTCTGTTTAGTGTTACACTGTATGTTGAATTATATTTTGAACAAAAAATTGGTACTTTTCAGTTAATTTAGGCATCAGCAGTACTATTGAATTATATATGGAATATTCAAATATTTACTACTCCAAAAGATTTTGATATACAATTATGTGTAAATTAATTTGAAAATCAATAACAATTTTTTTTAAACTTATTTTTGTAAATCATAATAAATAAAGGCCATAATAAATTGCATTTAAATCTATGCACTAAATCACTCACTAATGTTATTGATTTTTATAATTATTTTACTATTACTTTTGCAGTTTTTGGATATTAGCTCTATCTTTTTGTATTGTATTTTCCTCTTGCTTTGTAAAATGTATGTACCTTATAATTTTATATATGATTTCTGATTATTAATGTTTAAATATATTTTAACTATTAGTTACCATTAAAAATAATGTTGATCACAGTTATTGTATTTTAATATTTAATATATATATTTAAATATTATATGATTCTACAAACAGTAACTTATAATTGATGTACACAATACCTAAGTTGTAAATAACATTTTTAACACAACTTAAACATCATGATCATGCCAATTTTCAATCAACAAAAAATTACTTGCAAGTAAAAAGCCAAAAGCTCATAATACACATTTAGTTTCAATATTGATTAAAGTAATGAAAATCCTAAGCTAGAACAAAATGAAAGAATAAAATTTAAATTATCACTTTTGGGAAAGAAAGAATGTTTGTAAAGTATCAAGTAGCTCTATTATTTTGTTAAAATATTATTATTTATTGATTGAAAATTAGTATTTACAACATCCAAAACATGTTAATATTAAAGTATTTACTAATTTATGCGGTTGATTAATTGTAATTTAGTAACCATAATATAACAATTGATAAATACTTCACCACACCAACCTAGCCACAATTTTTCCAAAATATATACAACTTGAGTAACTAACATCACCTACAACTCTATGTCATAATTCCCTACAGGGATGTAGAGCAATTAATTCTCTAAGAGTGTAAAATAATCCATTAGATGATTCTGGTTATATTTGTTTAATTCACATGTTACAAGTTACTGACTTACAAATGGTGTGTCTGTATATTAAAATGAATGAATGAAATTTAAATAAATCAAATGCAATCGCATATCAACAAAAATTTAATAAAAAAACTGTTAATATTCAAACAAATAGGTGGATGTAGTTGAACTAAACAAAAATAAAAAAGGAAAATTTAAGGTCAAATAGTTTTATACATACAAGTTTACATTTAGTGAAAAGATACATTTATATGTATTTTAACATTCGTCTTCTTTAGGTTCATCATTTTTGTTCTCAGGCTTATACAGTTGATGTGTTTTTTTATTCCCAATACAACTGGCACATTCATCATCACCACTTTCGTTGCTTTCATCTGTATCGGGCTCACCAAATTTTTTTGGTTTTTTGTAAATACAACAGCATTTGCTCTTTTTCTTGTTCAAGTGTTCATTGTCAACAGTGTGTGCATCCCAACTAACCTGTTTATGACTTTTTTTTGGTTTCTTCAATTTTAAATGTACTACTTGACCATCATTTGTTTGTGGGCGTAACACCAATGTTGTACTACTATGGAATGGTATATTAGCTTCTTCCATTTAATTTAGTTATTTAAGCTACAAACTATTATAAGATTAGTTGATAAATTTTATTTGTAACTATATATCAATACAACCATCAATTGTATGACACAACTAGGTAATTAAATATGATAATTGACTATGAACAATGAAGTATGAAGTTTTAAAAACATTTGCTCAATGCATAATAAAGTAATAAACAAGACGGAAAGTTCAGAGATTAAAATATCTAATAATTATTACTGAATAAATGAATAGATATTTATCTGATCATTGTTTTTATGCTCGGTTTTATTGTTTTGTAGATAATATATCAGCTTCTAAGACCATGGTTTATGTAAACAAAAATCGGACGTTACAAAAATCATGTTATCATTATTCGTCAACTTGGCATTTTCCACTAGTCTACTAACTAACTATACCACGATGGCTTAAGATAATCTTAAGCCATGGTCTATAATTATACACGACACTGGAATGGATGATCTATAGACTATATACAGTACAGTAAAGTTGAGTCAGTATGCAAAGTCCAGTGGTTTCCAAACTATGTATCGCGATCTACACATAGAAAATGTTCTATGGTCTACGGCTCCTTATAAATAATTTAAAATGTACAGAATTTGTTTCCCTTATTATATTTATGAAATCTTTACAGCGTATTATATTGTAATATTTTCTATTTAATAGAATATTTCGAATAGACAATATAATAATATATTATTATATTGTATATTTGAAATTTGAATTACATATTAACTAAATTCGTAAACGTAATTTTCGACATCATTATTTGCAACATAGATAAGAATTAAGAATATTACCACACGTACTTTGGTCTATGGTGGTATGAGTGGAAAACGCTACCAAACCGTTATCACCATTTACAATAATATAATGAAACTATAAAAGTCTAAAACCCTAGTTTATATCATTATTCGACATTTTCAACCATTCAACCAGCAACATTTTGTAGATAACAATTTTTTGCCATTGCGAATTGCTACTAACAGTACTAACTGTGGACACCGTAACCCGTTTACCCGTTGGCAATTATAGTTTCTTACTTTTCTAAATTCTTGAATTATTATTTTTTCTTGAAATCAGAAATCAAACGTTTTATTTTTATTTGTACAATTTAAGCACGTTAATACATTTTCTTTCGAACTCCTACATTCAATCGATTTGATTATTGCACTGCAATATAATAATTAATAACGATTGTTTTTTATTGATTAAACTGTTACATAATGGCAGTATCGGCAGCTGCTGCGTTACTTGATGAACTCATGGGGAGAAATCGAAATGATGGTCCGAACGCTCAAAAGAAACCCGTACATTGGGAAGATCCTGAGGTAAATTATTTTGGTTAACTACGATTTGTTGCTATGTCAACAAAAACCTTTTTTTTTATTGAACATTTATTCAAATTATGCATTTATTTAATAAAATTATAATAATTAAGTGATTTTCTTATGATAAAATAATATTGTAAGTTGTAATAATTTTTTATAAATTTTGAGCCTAGTAATAGGTTATCTTCAGTTATTTTGACAAACTTGACATTTCTTCCTAAAGCATTTTAAATTTCAGATACTCTGCTCCTAATAATTATTTATCTATTTAACTATTAAAAATAGGAATAGGACAAACTTCAGTTTTTACAAATTTAAATCAAAACTATCTTATTTGAAGTTTTGAATATTTAAAAATTTAACCATACCAAATTATAAAACATTTCATGCTTATTATGTATGCTTGAACTATTGAAATTGTTTAAATTTTCAAATTCACATTTAATCGTCTTCAAAGTTTGAACTGTTTGAATTTTTCTAAGGTTTGAGAGTTTGAGACCTTTTTCTAAATTAAAATGCTGGATTAGAGTTAATTATCTGATTTTCATGTGTTACTCAAGGTAAATTATTAATTAGTGAGTGTGGGGTGATTCATAGAACTTATGAATCTCGAGTGAGGTTTTGCTTAAATTGTACTAAATACTTTTATTTTGGATAAATTATATTTAAATTTATTGTTTTTGATATCTGAATTATATTTTAGAATTTAATTTTTTTAGATTAATACAAAAAATCGCCATTTTAGATTTTTGTTACCTATTAGTTTAGAAATAAATTGTTTTCAGCCATATTTTTTAATAAGTAATTAAATTATCCTTTTAGTTAACACATAGGTAACAATTTATATTTATTTTATGCTTTATATATATATATTTTGTTTTCAGTTTTGTAAATACTTTATGGTTAAATTTTGTCCTCACGATCTTTTTGTTAATACTCGTGCTGATCTTGGAGCTTGCCCAAAAGTTCATTGCGAAGAAGCTAAAACTCAATATAATGAAGCTAGTAGCCGTTCCAAAATGCAGTATGAAGATGAATTTGTGGCATTTGCTACTAGTTTATTAAATGATGTTGAGCGCCGCATCGAAAAAGGAAAACAAAGGTTGGAGCTTATGAATAAAACTGAAACGGTTAGTATTCCAAATTTATTTTATGATTAATTAGGTAACATGCATTTTTTTTTATGTAAGTTCTTAAACAATATTAAAAATAACCTATTTACAGTCATTGTTTATAATAATAAACAGTAAAAAAATGAAATATATAATTTCATTGGCCTATAAAGTTGTTAGCGTATTCTATAGGTAATTAAAAAAAGGCAGATTGTGATCGGATGCTGTATTGTTGATCATGGATGCGGCGCTTACAGCCTTGAATCTTAAACACGTCAAAGGTTTTTGAGGTACATCATTAAATAATTCCCCCCCTTTATATTTTAATTATTAAAGTAATAACTAAGTTTAGATTTTAGCTTCAATTGTGTAAATATGTGGGTGATAAGTCTTCAATTTGTATTGTAATATGGTAGTGTGTTTTTAATATATATTATTGTTATACTTAAATAATTGTAATTATTATTTCTTCTGTGTTAGGTCATTCTTAGTTTCAAAACTTTTCTTTTTTACTGGATACCCTTATTTTATATGTATGTATGTATGTATGTATATATATATGTTGTTAAGCAATAAACATACTGAAAACTATGGGTAGATCAGAATTTGGTGGTCGGATATAGGTTTAAAAGTATAGCTCACTGAAAATGTAGGTTTTCATTTATACCTGGCTCTCAGTTAAATAAAATCAAAAACCACTTAGTTTGGCTCTTGAACTTCAAATAACTTTTAACTTCTAAACCAAGTCTAACCTCCAAATTCTAATTTTTTCATGTTTTCAGCATGCTTAGCTTCATACATTATAGCATAAAGAATAAAGGGTGTCCAGTAAACAAAAATATACCTTACATTCTTTTAAATTCTTCAAACTAAACAATTATAAAAATTATTTTATTGATTCTTAACATTTGAATGCATAATTTAATATAAACAAATGATCATGCCAATGACTAATGAGGAATGACAAATATTTTTATTAATAATATGTTATACATTTTTTTATAACAATTTACATAATATTTCAAAATCAATTTCTCAATTATCTTAAATATCCTATGAGAATTTAAGAAAATTATCGGCACTAGCTAATAATTAAATCAAAATATCTTAGTTATTATAAGAAGTGATTTTAGTTTGGTTACTGTAGGATTTTTATTATTGATCTAATATTGGTTATAATTTATTTATTATTACATGATTATAAATTTAGACTTATTATTATTAATAAATTTTATACAATAATAGCTTTGGGAAATATAATTTAATTAACATTAGTTAATAATAATATAATTAATTAACTTTTTGATTTAATGTTTTGTAGCCGGTGTCCCATTCTAATAGCCAAAGTCAGAAAAATCAAGAGCAAATTAAATTATTGTCAGAAAAAATTAATGGGTTAGTACAAGAAGCTGAACAAATGGGTATTCGTGGACATGTTGAAGAAGCTCAGGGACTGATGAAGCTTTGTGATCAATTAAAAGAAGAACGGGATACCCTAAGAAAGCAAAATGAGAGTATCCATTGGTCACAAGTAATTATTTTTGAAAGAATTAAATTATATGCTCAATATTTTATACTATGTAATTACATTTTCATTTAAGACTTATGAACTAGCTGCTGCTCAAGAAAAACAAATGGAGGTATGTGAAGTATGCGGAGCTTTTTTAATTGTTGGCGATGCGCAGTCCCGTATTGATGATCATTTGATGGGAAAACAACATATGGGTTATGCTCGATTAAAAAATGCTGTGAATGAAATACAAGAGCAAAGAAAAAAATATGTAGAAGAAAGAGAAAAACAACGCGAAGAAGAAAGGAAAAAACGCATGGACCGTACTAGGTATTTTATTTTTCCTCTTAAAATGCAGAACCTTAACTATATTTGAATTTTAATTTAATATAGGAGTAAATCTAAAGACGTAGATAGACATAGTCGTGATACTAATAATGACAAGAGATCTAAAAGCTCTCGAGACCGATCCCATCATCGAATTGATAGGTAATATAAGATCTGTTCAAAAGAAGAAAAAAAATTGTTTACTTCATTTAATCAAACTTTTATATAAATAAAAAATAATTTCATAGAAAATCTGAACGACACGAAAGAGATAGACGGAGAAGTAGAAGTCGCAGTGATCGTCATTCTTCTAATAGTCATAGGCATAGAGGTAATATTTTTTTAGATAGTTATTAGCTAAGATAAATGTATACCTTTAAATTTTTTAAATACAGGGCATAATGGCAACAGTCGTAGAGATCACTAGAATTTTATTCAAGACACATTTCAATTCAGGTAAATACTTTTTATTTTATCGCGTTAAAGCATATTTGGAATTGATTTTTAAAAACGCGATGATATTGATGAGGTGTGTTATTTAAAACAAGAACGGGGTAAAGCTTATAAATATGTTAATTTTAAAATAAAAACAAAAGAAAAAATATCCATAAAAAATATTTGTTTGATAACAAATCCTGTTACAACTATGGTGTAAATTATCACATAGCAGAAGAAAATGGTCATATTGGGCGCTTTATTTCAAAAAAGTGCTTACTCATCATTCGAAAGTCTGCAGATCTTCAAAATTAACATGTGACTTTTTGTCAGGTATTTATATGAAACGAGGTATTTATAAAAAATAAAATATCTGAAGTAAATAAATACAGTGAATTGTGTTAATATATATAACAAAACCTATTTATGGGAAGTTTTATTCAATATTATGTTGCATTTTTTTACGGCAGATCTCAATATAAAGTTGTATACTTTAAATTAAATAATTAATTAGTTATTTTATCTATAAATCAAGTGTTATTCTATGTATTGGCAAAAATTTGCCCATGGTACCTACTTATGAATATTTATATAAACAATTTATAAATTTAAGAAATAATATTGCTATTTATCAAAATAATCGTAGGTATTTATTTTTTATCTATTACCTTTTTATTACTATATTTTTCTGCATAAAATTATTAATGAAATTATTATTAAATGAAAAAGTATTAGTTATATTGACCTTAAATATTAAGATCTTTATAATATAAACAAATATATATAACACAAGCATGATATACCGTTTTTTATTTGTATTGGGTTATATTTATGTATATTCTATTGATGGTATGTTTTTTACAATTAATAAAAATATGTATTCATTTGTTTGCAAATAAATAATTTTTTATGAAAATAGTAAAATTATATGCTCTAAACATGATAATTATTAATTTATAAGGAAAATTGCTTTACATATTTTTACATACAAAATATTAACAATTTTTTTTTTTCTAGGTTCAAATATCTGATGCAGTATATAATGTTAAAATGTATAAACACAAAATACCATTCTAAAAAAAAAATTAAGTTTTCAGATAACAATTCAATTAAACAAATTATATTACTTATTTTAATATTTTATTTAATGAAATAAACAATTTTCAAAAAAAAAAAAAATGTTATTGTGCCTATAATTAAAAAACATAATTTACTAATTTACATAATGTTAAATTTGAACAATAAATACTTAATAAAATACATTATTTGTCAAATGTCAACTAAGTAATGATGTCAGGGCATCAAAAAACTTTGGTCGATCTTTAATTTGCATTTTTGCAATAGACGAATCAAAGTAATCCAATGAAACTTCAATATTCGTTTTGTTGGAAACTTGTTCAAATGCTTTTCCAAAAAAACTAAAACATTTAAATTATATTACACTTTAGATTGAAGACTATTTACATACTGTAATTTTTTTATTAATTAATAAATTTAAATTATAAATTAAGGTTTTTCTTTTATATTATCCTTTAATACATATGAATTGACGAATTTATTGTGATGCATAACATAGACTATTTACTATGTCTATGCACACAATTAACTATGGACAATCATCCTATTAATAAAATGCTATGTTAAACTTTTGTGAATGTTTTTGATTTACTGAGATCAAATTATCACATGGGTACTTTTGGTAGTTTTACAAATGTTATCAAAAATAATGACATCGTAAGTAATTACTAAAAATGAAAATATAATTTAACTGACCTTCTAGGCATTGACTCGCTGATAGGAGGGATACCAACTACTAAGCAAGTATCTTGATCTGAATCAAGAGTTGCTGAAGCAATTAATGGCAAACGAGTAGCTTTGATTTTTCGTGATGATGCTACTTGAGCTCTTAAAGCAAATGATGCTAACATAATTAAGCAGTGAGGATTGGAATAGTGCTGAGAATGCAATGTACCCTATGAACAAGTTTAATAATTTTAAAGAGAAATAAAATAATTGTGAAGTCAATTATCACAACACTGTAGTGTAACACCACAGACCAATGGAATAAATGGTAATACCTCTTGTACAATTAAATAGTAAAATGGTCCAGCCAAAATAACTTGTCTCATATCCAATGCTGCTTGGACATGCCTAAACATGTTGGACAAAATCCACTTGGCTTTTTCTATTCCTTGATCTAAAAAATCTTTTTTCGATCTAACAAAATTAAATTTATAATTATTTTTGATTTAGAAATACATTATCAATTTATTAATTGTGGTCTCTTACCTAGACAACGAATCCATTGTATTATAAAAACACTGTGTAGGTGAAGTTTCACGAGACTACAAGAATGAGAGGACAGAAAATGTACAATATAACAATTTAAGTGTAAAATGTAAATTATAAAAATTTAATCAACTTACATTGGTTTCTAATGTAGCTACCATTGAATAAACATAGTCAGCACATTGATATCTCGTTTTAAATCCTTGATGTAGCATAAACGAAGGATAAGTCATTTGCAATAAATTATGGGTATTGGAAATTTTTTCCATCATACCATAAAATTGTTTACGTAAACTCAAATCCATTGAATGGTACATTTGACGGCTTTCAGCTAAAGGTAACCTTAAATGTAATAAAATAATGTTGTAAGCCAGAATATACTTAAAAATAAAATTATTATGCGAACTGGGATGAAGGCGATCTGAAAATGCCTGAAAATCTGCTTCAAGGGATGTTATATATTTTAATAGAGTTGCCTATGCTACGAGAATACATTGGGCTTTAAGCTTAGAACTGACAACTATTATGATATCTTAATAATATTTACAATCAGAGAGATATCTTTGATGCCGCAAGATATTATCATTTGTCTGCTATGGTTGAATAATGTAGGAAGTCAAGCGAGTCACACTATTTGTGCCCCGTGGTTGCTAAAAGTGAGTATAAGTGATACACTATACACTTAAGTGTTCATACTTGATATATTATGTACTTGTCAGTGCCACATTAATAGAATGTTATATGATATCCCAGTTGACTCATAATATCAATTTTATTTTTTATGGGATCATAAAAATGATGTGACATGTAACCCACAGATTTGTATTAAGCCCCCAAATACCTGAATTTTCTACTGGTACTCATGACTACTGTTAGTTGCATAAACTATACATAGTATATAATGTAGAAACTCTAACAATTCAATATGTGAAGTTAAAATGAAAATGATTTGGCTTTACCCCATTTCTGCTAATATTTGTTTCAGTCTTTTTTCGCCTTTAATAGTCCAAAGTTTCAAAGATACTGCTGTAAACATTGAATATCGAAGACTGCATTCAATTGTCCAATGTCTGTATAAAGCCAATAGTAGACTGAAAATTGGTAATTAATAAATTAATTATATCATATTTTAGTAATATATGCTTAACTCCAAATAGTTTACTCTTTTTCGGATTCAATTCGAAGATGTGTAGAAGTGTTTGAGGTTTTAGGCATTGAAGACTGTGACATATTATCTTCATCGTCATTAATAACTGTGGAATCACAAATACGACCAATGTGCCCAGCTATTAATTCTACTTCTCTAAGATAACGCATACGTTCTATCTTGCCCAAAATGTATTGTTCAGTCACACCAACAATTCCCCACCTGATAAAAATGAAAAAATTCATAAATCATTAAATAATAAAGATAGAATAATGTCTAAATAAATTATTTACCACAATAAATCAACAGATTCTCTGTGTAATTTCCAAGCAAGATCAAACATTAACATTGCAGCCTATTAATCAAAAATGCATATTTTAAAATGAGGAAATATTTCAGAACATTAAAATATATATACCGAACGCCCATAATACGAAAATTGAGTATAATCGAATAACAATTTTTTTCTATTTTCTTCCCACCTTCTTCTTTCCCTTCTTTTAACTAGTGTGCTTTGATCAAGTTTTCTTCTTTTGTTTTGTTGTTCTTCAACGCTATTTACATTAACAATATCAGATTCTTCTTCATCCAGGTCATCAGTATCGATATCTTCGTCTGATGACTAAACATATAAAACATGTAGTATTACTCTAATTAATAAACAAAAAAAAAATTACTTCATTCTCGTTAAAAATGTCTTCAAAATCAGGAATTTTTTCTTCATCATCAGGAGGAGTTAGAACTCTAACCTGAAATATAATAAACAATTTTAAAATATAGTTTCAAATACAGCGGGAACCTCTATAAATCAAATTTTCGATAACTCAAAGGAATACCTAAACCCTCACCTTACAATATATATATATTATTAAGATTCCACTGTATTTGTAACATAAAGATTCACATGAAATAAAATACCTGAGAACTACTATAAATGTTGCATATATCTGTAGGTCTATGACTGTCAACAACAAAAAACGTAATATTTTCCTCTGGTTCTAATATTTCTATTATATCTAAAGTACCACCACAGTTGATTAACACAACATATTTTACCTGAAAATATTTAATATTTAAACACATGAGGTCTTGAAAAAAAATAATTCTTAAGTGCTTACATCAACTTTTTGTTCTTCAAAAGCTTTTTTTAACTCTGTAACAGTTTTTACTGGTACAAGTACATAAACTATGTTGTCAAAACGTAATATGCACTGAAGTATTTTCACAGCACAAATTGCATCCACATCATAGTTAACCAAAATCAAAATTTTCTACAAAAGAAAAAATGTATGAACAATTAATACTATCATAATTAACCTATTAACATAGTTCAGTAAATAATATTATAATAATTTAATAATTTAAAAAATAAAATATAAACATGAATGGGAAACATATACTGATTACTTAAAAAGATTAATTAATTTAATAAGCTTGTGCAAAAGTAATTAATGTATCCATCAGATATTTTTACTTATTACAAAACATTAATCTTATAAATAATGTAGACATTTTATATACTAAAGTGTTTTAAATTTAATAATTGGAAAAAAAATACATATATACATTAAGTAATTAAATTATGTAAGAAATAATTTTAATTAATTTATAAATTATAATAGTTAATAAATAATAATATTTAACAATATATATATACTTACGTTTTTTGAAATAATGTCATAAAATCCTTTGACTAAATCTTCAACAAACATCTTAGAATAATTAATGTAGAAATCCTTTGAAATCAAAACAATAAATAATTATTTTTTAATAAGAACACTAGATTGTTTATATAAAATTGACTAATAAACTAATTTTATATTGAAAAATACATATAGCTATTATGCCTAAATAACTTATGTTAATGTATAATAAAATGTTTTATTCATAGATTATTGTTATAGAAAAATTAAAACTTTTTAATGACTGCACTTCGGTAATTAATAGGCTGCCTGCCGATATTTTGATTCTATTTTCGTACCATAACTATTTAGTATTAAGTTGTGGTTTATTTTTGACTTTTGTTATTTGTTACTTATAATTTTAAATTAATGAACTACCTACTATTTTTGAAACGATAAATGGGTAGATTTAAATGAATATAAAATATTGAAATGTAAATAATTACAGGTACAAATTTATTAAGAAGATAATAATTTGACAACGAAATTTATTATTTTATAAAATATTTAGTTAATACTTATGTTTGTTTGATGACATAGAAATTCACCTATGAAGAAAACATAGACCGATGAATTCCCAAGTGTTGTTTATCCTGCTCTCTAGCCGATTTCCATAAACGTTCAATATTTTGAATATGTGCTCCACTAAACGGATCTAAAAAATTATATTTTAGATTGACCTGCATAATGATATAAATTGTTACTAAACAGATTGGAGTATGATAAACCTAAAATATACTAGAAGATCTCACATTCTTTCACAAATAGACCACTCTAGATACATAATATCAAATGCAGTTGAGGCTGAAGGTCAGAAGCGTTAGTGACTTGGCTATAAATATATATAATATATTATTTGATAAAACTAAACTTAGATAGTTTGTTTATTTGTGATGACAGGTAGATTTTTTTTTTTGCTACAAGCTTAATATATTATGTTCTTATTCAATCAAATACAATTCAGTTTAAATTTTAACTGAAATAACTATTTAAAAAAACATGAAAGCAGATATCATTTGAATCAGTGTCTGGACATAACATTAGGCAAAATTTAAATAAATTATAAGTAATGAGCTTCTTAATTTTAATTTTATATTTTTTGGTATTTCTGATTTTGTGGGATATATTTTAACTTTTAATTTAAAACTGTCCATAGTTTTTTCATTAAAAACTTAAACATTTTGAATAGATAATTTTAAATATTGGTATACTTAATTCAAAGTCTTATAGAAAATTCAAAATGATAGATAAGTTAAAATAGGTATTCACTATTAATGATCAAGAACATGATCAACTAACTATGTAGATATCTATTAGTTTAAATTATAAATTTAAAACAAGTTATCAATATAATAATGGTACCAATATAAATAATTGTTTATATAAAACTTTTTAAATCGT
Source organism: Diuraphis noxia (assembly GCF_037042655.1). NCBI lineage: Eukaryota > Metazoa > Arthropoda > Insecta > Hemiptera > Aphididae > Diuraphis > Diuraphis noxia. The sequence continues at coordinate 57,254,591 of NW_028301714.1, read as the reverse complement.
TTCTTCTGGTTTGTTCTTAATATTTTTATACTTAACACAATTCAAAGTGAATAGCTACCTCCTTAACGAAGTTTCTCAGTTTCTTCTAAAAATATCATCACGTAATAAAGCAAAAGTGCCAGTATTAATAGGAAGCACTCGTCTTTATTTCGATGGATGATATTCAATAACAGCATCGTTCAATCGCATCTGATCATGAAAATATGAAAAACTATCCAAATTATGGAGTTAATAATTTAAAATCTGTACGGTATACGGTTTTGGTTACAATAATACTAATTACAGTAAAACACAATAACAAATAAATTAAACTAAAAACACTATGTAATCCGATGATGGTTAATAAACGAGGGATCGACAACTGACCAACTGACACGGACAAAAAATGTCAATAATTATTATTGCTATGAGCCTACGAAGTACGAATTACGGTAGTCAGATAGTCGAAGTTTTCGATAATGAAGAATAACAACAATAACAAAAGGAAAAAACGAACAAATTCGCGGTATAACCTTAAATAAAAATAAAAAACTGAGATAAAAAATTTTGATTTACTTCTTGGACCATATTTAATACTAATCGACTAGCGTTTAAGTTACTCATTTCTTTAAAGTTTTCAAGCATCATGAGATTTTATTAATACACTAATTCGCACTTGTAAAAGTTGAAACTTGTTAGCTTATAATAATTCATAGCGAGGATTCGAGTTATCTAAAATAGTTATCATTATCAATTGATAAGAATCATTGAAATCTGCATCTGTTCGGGGGTCAGTGACCATGCGCGTGTACCCGCCATTTGGCCAGGGTTCGCTACTGTAAGGGCACAAAACATGGTAGTATGACTGTACGCAGCACTGCACTACTGCAGCAGCAGTTTTTTTCTGTCAATATCTCTTTGTTGGGGTTCAAAAACTATAGGGGGGTGAGACTTCTAGAATCTAGACTTCTACTATTTGTAATAAATGTTTTTTGCTATCATTAGACAACTAAACTGGATTCGTTTCAATATTTTAAATCTCTAAAAAAACCAATGCTAAATAAACGAATTATAGTTGTCATAATAAAAAGTATAATTAAAATAATTAATAAAAATTAACAGAGATTTTTTTTGGGGTATTTAATATTTTTTTCTTATTGTAAAATTATATTGTTCATAATATTGTATTGAAAAAATGGAGTAGTTATGATGTTATATACAATTAATTATAAATCTTTAGAATTGTAATTATTCTGCATCTATTTAACATCTATTTTAACGGCTGCAGGCCATTTTAAATCATCACCAGGCCACAAAACTGCTAGATTGCTGTTGATGACATTTTATGACTTTATGTGTGTGTTTGATGGTTTAGACTCCTAATTGAATCAGGTAGAACGATTTACGAGAGATTTTTTTGTATTTAAACGGTTTCCAAGATGAGGGTATAAGTGGTAAAAGTATGCATCAAATCAATGCGTTTAAATAAACACATAAAATAAAGATTTATTATTTTAATTAAGAATAATTTTAGGTTAAAATCTCAATAAAGAAAAAAAAATAATGAAATTTTGTCTCAATAAACATAAGAGAGTTAAATGTATGTTTGTAACATTGTAGCTTATATATACAGAGTATCCCGTAACCGTAGGGTATACTTATCATCCGTAGAGGGGGACTCGCCGAGTCATCAATAAAATTAAAAATTATTAAAAATCATGTTATTAATGAAAATAAAATGTTGAATGGTCAACATTTTCATTAAGATAAACTCTATAAAATAGGAATCTTTATTTTTTTGAAAAATAAAAAAATAAAATATAAGTAGCCTCTGTCTATGCGAGTCCAATAAAAAAAATAATATGATATTCATTATTTCATGAATCCTCGAGGGACACTCAGTACATAGGTACTCAAAAACTACTTAACTGATTTTGTGAAAATTTCAAATTTCTCTTGGGAATATCAGGAAAGATTAGAGTAATTTGAACTACATAAGACGTATACCAAATACTATACACACATCGCAAGCAAATTGTCAATCACGGTAAAATTCGTACACAACATGAAGTATACCAACCCAATTTTTTCACGCAAACTGAGGTACACCAACAATCTAAAACCAAGATACGCCAGCTACACCTATATATATTTTATCTTGGCCGAAGTCGAGTTATATAACTATAATTAATGGAGGTTGATGATTGCATCCGAAGTAAAAAAAAGCTCAACAATTACTGGACCATTTTTAATACAACTTGTATTAATGGACTCCTAGGACCTTGATACTTGATACTTAAAGCTTATTTTATCAATCTCTATAGGCGACTAAAGAATAACTCACAGTTCATACATACATTTTTTCTAGTTCATGAAAATATAAATACAAATTTCTTTTGCATAAATGCAAAAACCTAGGATAAGTATGAAAATGGGCTGTAGGGCTGTAGCTCATAAGAGCAAAATATGACTCAAACACGACCCAAAAACGCAAAAATAAATAACCCATAAGCGCAAATCAATTTTAAAAAATGTTTATTTTATTAAAATCGTCGTTATTATTAATATTTAATTAAGCATTTACAGTGATATTGAAATTAGCTTGAAAAATTAGTAAAAATAAAAATAATAATTTTGAGCATTATTTTAAATTAGTTAAACAAGTCTCATAAATAAATAAATATATTAAAATTAAACTAATATAATAATGAGTAGGTACCTCAAAAATAAATTTAAAATTTGAAGCCAACTGTTATCAAGTATTCTAAATCTGGAAATTATTTTCTTTATACTAGGTCTAAATTTATGTATTGCAGATGACTATACAGACTATAGACTTACAATTTATTTTTGCGCTTTTGAGTTATCGAAAAAAAAGATTGATTTGCGCTTTCAGGTTTCACCGTGAAAATGACTCAAATCAATAATTATATTAACATTGTAGGTTAAAGTTAAAAACTTGTTTTCTTACACTCACAACTTATAAGTGCTGGAGAATGATACCTGAGCCAATATAAAAATTATGCTATTACCTTCCTCCAGAGTCCAGGTATTTAGAGGGCTCTCGAGATTGTGAATTTGATCAAATATATCTTATTATATAAATATGTGATACACTGATGTTTTGCTCGTCGTAAGGAGTCTAGTGGTCGATCGTATAACATTCGGTATCGAGAGGTTTGTTACTGAGATGACTGGTGCTCATGCATTAGCTAAACGAGGGGTCAGGAACCTTTTCGTAGAAAAGAGCCATTTCTTTTAAAAATTTACTAAACCATGATGTTCAGACAGCTGCACAGGTTGTTTGATCCAGGAATCTAACAACCTTATTTTTGTAGTCTTAGTTGAAGTGTTTTGCCATTTTTTAAAATAACAATAGTCTTGATATATTGATGTATTTTTCAGAGAGCTACGACTATACGTTAAAGAGCCGCATGCGGCTCTGGAGCTGCAGGTTGCCGATCCCTGGGCTACAGGGAGAACACGGATATGGTAACCAAAGAGAAGTAGACAGCCTTGTCAAAATATTTCTATGTGCAACTGGGAAGTAGATTTCTCATCGGCAGCAAAGACCTTTTCCGACAATAAAATATTTTCTCTGGCGGAATATAAGAAAGCCACACGCTTTACCGTTGCTTTTAAAAAGTGCCGATTTCTTATTTTTTTGTGATCGTAGAATATAGAATCGTATATTTTTGTCTACGGCAATGGTTTCATTGGGGATGTCCAATTTCCATACATAGGCGCCAAATCCGCGGGGGCAAAGGGGGCGATCGCAAAAGTATTATTTCGCCCCCGTGCCCCGTTGTGTACAATAATAATTATTTGGTTAAAATACCAGATTATAACATGAAAATATTCATTAGAACATTGACGATTGTATATTTGTATATTACCTAAATATGATCTATAAATACTATAGATCTCTCGACGTTACTACTATTTGGTTTTATATTTTGTCTAAAAATACATCTGTCATTTCAATTTTTCCCGAAATATAGAGACGGAACTGATTTTATTACCATTATAGTATATAAACTAAAAATTTTCAATTCAAATAATATTATTTATAAATTATAAACAAATATATTTATAGCACCCTAGAGGGGTATTAAAATAGAGTTAAGGGACAATTTGGTAATTACTCCTCCCGGTAAGCAAACTACAGCATACTATAGAATTTTTTTTCACTTAATAGAAGAGTTTGCCCCCGCGCTAATATCTAAAAGTCTGTTCAATTTTATTTTACCTATTATAATGTGTTAGCATATGCCATTTTACAATTTAATAATTTTCCATTGTATATGTGCTTATACATATATCATAATATATACTTAACATTAAAAATTATAATTAGTAGAAATATGACATGTATGCATTTTAGTAGTTGATAATTAAAAAATAATTAAAATTTTGAATTAAAAATTATTTTAATTCCCTATATATAATACATAAGAATAAAAGGAGAATAAAATCTTCCATGTTCCTCTAAAAATGAACGAAATTGCAATATGATCCTTTACGAAAAATATTACGTTCACGTTAAGTTCCTGAAAATTGGATGAAATCAAGGGAACGAGTTCCTTCTAATCGCTGGACTACTGACGCAGTGACGCTTACATTTTAAAATGTAATTTAAGAAGCACTATATTATTACTACCTTAGGTGATCTACCGGAAATTAACATGAATTATTCTTTATGAGCATTTGAATTTGAAATTTTCAAGATATTCAATACCACAGAAAAGGAAAAAGGCAAATGTCGTAGACAATATGAAAAAAAAGAGATTTGAAATTTTCACTGAAAAATATTATTATTATCTGTATAAGTATTTTCAAAATATCTAGACACTTTTGAGCTATTTATAGCCATCTTAATAGTCATGTTTACACTTAATTCTTCACTCGATCAAAAAAAATGAAAATCTTATACAAGGTTTTTTATTTCTTATGAGTTATATACTTATATCTTATATGTTGTTATAATAACTGTTAAAAAAAAATACTAAATATACATCGGTGGCCATTATTTTTTATAAGCTTTGAAAATTTTATTTATTTTAACCAAAAGTTTTTTTGGCCTAGAAAAAATCACAACTCTAGAAATTAACAAAATATATGATTTTTATGAACAATAATAGAATATATATAATATGTATTCTCTAATGTCCAAAATATGCTTTATTGTTCAAAATAAAATTTTTCCTGCAAACTCTGTGATGGACAAATTGTCCACATTTTTTATTCTCGTTATGTTGCATAAAGCCAATAAAAATATGTAAGACCTAAAGATCCACTCATTAGAAATATGTTATTGATCCTGAAACAAGAGATCACTCATATTTCATAAACTAAAAAAAACTCTTAGTTTTAGATAAAATAATATTTATAAATAACATTTTTCTACTAGATTAATAGAAAATAAAGTGGAGATCCTGCAACCCTAAGCCTAACCTATTTACTACTTTTTGCTAAAAGTTTTTGGAAGAAAAATGTTGGTAGGAAGAGGGACATAATGTAATCTTTGACTTCTAAAATTGGATGGAATTAAATTTTAAGAGGACGTGATACCCAAATGTGTTGTATCCGTCTTACAAATGCGTGACATAGCAAAAACTGTTTCACGCATGAAAGAACCGAAAGTCTATAGTTATAAGTTATAACTAAGAAACTAAATTTTCAACATGAAGAAAAGGAGAATTTTAACCATGTTGGAGCGTTTTTATTTTTTCAATAAGACCAATATATCAAAAGTTATTGAAGTTTGGAAAATTTATAAATATCAGATTTTTAAAAGTGTTATTAATTTTTTCTTATTAATGATATCAAACAAATAAAAACACTATGGGTACGACACAGAAAATATTATCTTCTAAATTGTGTTAACTTTTGGTATTTCTATTAGGAGTATAGAGACTGGTTCTATTACGCTATTACGAATTCACTCTAACATCATATGTAACAGTTAAAATGAATTTTCAGGAATACCAAAAAGTACATACCGAAAAGTAAGGAATTAACCTGGGTCTTAACCAAAAATCCTAGTTCAAATTTGATATATATCCTTTATTCAGACTTTTGGGTAGTAGTCTGGGTAGCTTTTCATAATAAATGTGAAAGTTACATGATGTATCATATTATACAAAAATTAAAAACTGACAGTTATTTTGTTAAAATTAAAAAAACTAAAAATCATAGAAATAAAATATTCAATTTTCATTTATAAAAGATAATACAATAATATTATTGAAAATTGGTTAGCCTAGGTATACTAAAAGTTTTGTGTAACTTCAATTATCAATTACCATCAGTATTGAATTTACTTCATTATTTAATTGAATGCAAAAACTTGATTTTTTCTACTGTATACTTATATTTAATTATACTTTAAAAAATATAATTCAATAAAGTTTTAACATTAAATTGATCAAACACAATGCTAACAAATTAATGTAGCATCATTGTTTATTTAAAAATAGCAAAATATAATGGACAAGTTTTTATTAAAAAAAATTCAATGTAGTTTTCTCTTACTTAACATAAATTAACTGTTATTTTTGGCTAGGAAAAAAACCTTGAAATTGCGTTGTATTATTTGGTTGAGTGTTTGTTCCAAATAATGAGTTTGATCCAAAATTTGATTGCACATTTTTTGCATCTGTAAATATTTTACAATTCAAACAGTATTTTTTTTTTCCATTTAAATTTTAAATATATATATTTATATTTTTAAACACGTCTTTATTTTAAGTTTAAAAAAAAAAAAGAATAATGATCCTTGAACAATCAAACAACAAACATTAATAACAATAAATATATATAACTAACAGATTAATTGTATAATTTCTCAACAAACCTTGGTTTTGAAGAATACCAGACTGATCCAATCCAAATGTTCCTAAATTTAGTGCTGCTGAAGCTGTTATATCTAATAAAATATGAATTTTATAGTTAAATATGCATAAGAAATTAAATTTTAAAATATTTGTATTATTCACTTACTTAACCCTACAAATGGATTAGGACCAGTAGTATCTGGACGAGATGTAAAGAAACTAGATGAACTTGGATTTTGATTCAATTGAAAAATATTTGTATGGTCATTTAATATTTCTCTGCGGAAAGACAAATGCCTTGCTTTTAACACTTGAACTTCATTATGTATACCATGCAAATGACCAGCTAATGCAATTACATTCTTGTAATACATTTCCCCGATTCTTCTTAACTCTAACATGTAATATAGTTTAGAAACCTAATAATAGACTCATATAAAGATATTTAAGCATACCATCCACCGTTACATTGTTATTATAAGGCAATGTTGCTAAATATTGTTGAGTATTCTCAATTTCATTTTTTAATATGTTTCCTTTCTCTTGCAATGATTTGATTAGCTCAGCAAAGTATTTTATATTAGACTCCATATCTGTTTGAACCATTGCTGGATGATCATGATTACGTTGAGCAATTTCGAAATCTTGTAAACACTATGTATAAATAATTCCAATAAATAAAAATCACCAATTAATTTTAAATAAATATAATCTAAACTATTTATATACCTTATTGGTTTCATATTTTAACTTTTCAACAGATGTTTTTTGTTTATCTAAATTATGTTCTATAAACTGTAGATTTTTTTGGCACAATGTTATATCCCCTGCTACTTCATTTGAACCTTTAGATGACATACGTGCCAATTCGGTGCTCATTGTTTTTTGTTGCTTAAGAAAATCTCTGTAAAGACAGTTAAAATACTTCATTAAACATATCTTAACATTGTATTGTATATTTGATTGTGTTGATGATACACAACACATATCATATAACATTGATATACATTTTTTGCACACATTAATATCAAATTACAGCAATTTAGCACTTTTATCACTATGTTGTGTTCACAAAATAATGAAAATTAAAACAAACTTCCATATACAATATGAAAAATATATGTTTGACTAATTATTTCATTACTAAATATATATACATAATACATTAACAAATATTATTTAAATCTAAATCTAAAAGAATGATTATTTTTAAATAATTATACAATTAATGATTTCAAATGAAATACTTGCTTTAAATTATTGACCAATTGTAAAATCTCATTAGGCACAGGCATTTCAAGAGCAGGTACAGCTTTATTTTGTGCTAAATATTTCATACAAAAACAAAGATTAATTGAAGATAAAAATGTATTAATTTAGAATTAACAATTTACCCTGATTTAAATTTGAAGTTGTATCTAAACCGCCAAGGCCACGAGAAACTAAAAATTGTTATAAAAAATTAGTGACATATTTTGGGAATAGATGTTTTATATATGAAAGAATAATCAAAAATTGGTGATGAATTTTTGAAGTTTTTTTTTCATCACTCCAATGGCTTAATTTGAGGTATGGCATGATAAACAGTCAATTATTGGTGGTAATTAATATTTTTAGTTTTGAGATTGAAATATAGAAAATTTGGTCTTCTGATACAATATAAATACTAAAAATAAAACAATCACTTATAAATTAATCCACAACTTCTAAAGAACCTCTATTTAATAAAAGATGGTAATTAAAATGTTTCAATACTTCAATTATGTTTTAGAAATCATATTCACGATCACTCTAGAACAGTGGTTCTTAATCTTTTGGTGCTGCTCGGATATGCGATCTACCGATGGGACGCGGTCTACAAACATACATGTAGACCGCATATCTGAGCAGCGATAAAAAAAAACATTAAAAGATAAAATTGACCCAAATATACTTTGCTGTAATATAATGTATACCTACGATATAGTTTTGTATTTTCCACCTATATTTATTGTTGGATACTAAAAGACAAAATCACTGATATATCACAGTGTGGTAGTGTATTTATTAAGTTTGTTAATAATCGAACAGCCGTCGATCAGTAACCTAACCGTATATTCATCATGCAATTAAAAGAGTTCTATTCGACCATCGCCTGTAGTGAAGAAAATGCCACTGCATTTTTAAGGGAGCATGGCTTATTAGATACTGCCAACGAAACGTTACCATGCCATAAGTGCGGTAGTGAAATGGTAAATAGTAGAAAACGTGATCGCGGAGGTGAATTTCATCCGGTTCTTCGGTGCAAAAAAAAAAGGGTGCCAGACTTCACGCAGTGCACGACAAGACAATAAATTTTTTCACTATGAGGACTTGAACAACAAGTCTAATAGTAAACTAAAATTGACAGAAATATTAGAATTGGTTTTTTTTTTTGTATTGGACATACCTCTTAGAACAACAGCCACACTAACAGGTAGGTGCCAGGAGACAGTTACTGACTGGTTTAATATGTGTCGTGAAGTATGTTCAAGTATTGTTCAAAAACGACCAAAGATGCTGGGAACTGTCATAAATCCAATACAGATTGATGAGGCAAGATTTGCCGGAAAAGAAAATATAATCGTGGAAGGTTACTTAATGGTGATCAACCCGCTTCATCAGAAGACAGTGATGCTGAAATATACAACGGTAGAAACCATGGACGAAGAGTTGATGGACCTTGGGTTTTTGGGCTTAAAAATGGTTCTGACTGCCGATATTTTTATGTTCTTCGAAGAGATAAAAACACATTACTACCAATTATTCTACGAGAGTGTGAAGCTGGCTCTGTTATTCATTCAGACGAGTGGGCAGCCTATAGATGTTTGAAAGATAATGGATATATTCATAACACTGTTAACCACCAGCAAAATTACGTTGATCTTTTGACGAAAGCTCACACTCAGAGCATAGAGAGATCATGGTTGGATGCAAAAACAAAAATTATGAAAACGATGAGAGGCACAACCATGCAACTTTTGCAATCGCATCTCGACCACTATTGTTGGAAAGTTGCTAGGAAAGAAGAACCTGATTTATTTATTGCATTTTTGAGGGACATTAAAGCAGTTTATCGTTAAGGTTTTTATACATAAAATTATTTTTAATATTTTTTTACATAATTTTTAATTTTCTTAGTAATATTTTTTTTGCTTTTTTAAAAAATATTTTTGACTTATGACATTGCGTATTGTATTATTTATTTACATACCATTATTTTTAATGATTTTTACTAATATACTAATAATTAATATATTTGACTATTATTTTAATTTGGTTATTTATTTACATACTACTATTACTATTAACTGCGTATTATAGGTGTGCGGTCTACATAATATGTAGACCGCATATCTGAGCAGAAAAATGTCGGTAGACCGCATATCCGAGCAGTACCAATCTTTTTTGAATGACGGAACACTTAACATTTTATAAGGTTTATTTTATAGGTACCACAATTATTCGGCCAACCCAAATATATTTTGTAATAAAATGAAGCTATTTTTGTCTAAAACATAATATGAAATTATTTAAAATGTGTAGAGTATTGAGATGAAAATATAAGCCAGAAATTAGTTTGTAAGCTGATTTTTAGTTAAGTTATATTGACTATTAAAAACTTTTGCCCCTCCTATTAAAATTTAAAAAATGAAATGACACCACTGTATTAATTCATTTTAAACATTGTCACAATATTATCTAGATATAAAAGTTTATATATTTTATGATATATATTTAATATATATGGTAAGACTAACCAGGAGCAGCAGAAGTAGTTACATTAACAGTTGTTCCTAATGTCAATTGGGTACCAGTAAGAGTTGCTGTAGGTTTGGCATTCAATGTTGCTGTTCCAAGTGAAAACGGAGAAGCGGTTGTAGCAGCTGTAGTTGCAGCTGAGCCAAAAGAAAGATTTAATGGAGCATTTGATGCTGAATTGTTACCCAGGGAAAATCCTAAATAATTAAATATAAAATAATTTTCTTTTTCCTTAATAATGATGAGTTAAAAAAATTACCCGGTTTAGTTGTAGTTGTTGCTAATGTAGGATTAGCTCCAAATGATAATGAAGTTGTAGGAGCACCCACATTACCAAATGAAGGAAATTGTGTGTTTGTAGTTTGCTTATTATTAGTGGCCCCTATGTTACCAAAATTAGTAGTGGTTGATGGTGTTGATGATGATGGCCAACCTCCTAAAGATGTTCCAATGCCAAATTGAGGGCTGTTGAAAATTAGTTAGATTATTTGTTGTGAAACATAACAATTTAAAAATAGGAATACCATTGAAAAAATATTTAGGTATTTCTTAATCAATTTACAATAAGAATAAATTTAACTCTTATCAACAATAAAAAATTGACTGTAATTAATTAATTTATCAATATAAAAATTTTTTGAAACCTATGGTAAATTATTATTTGAGGTAATGGTTTAGCGTATGACCCTTTATTTAAAAATAGTATAAATAAATTAAATAAACATGCTTACGTTGCTGCATTCCCTGCGTTATTCGTGGGAGTAGAACCACTTAAATTAAACATAGACATGATGTTTTTGAAATTATAGTTTTAAATTTAAATAAATAACTTCTATTTTAATACAAACTACTATACATAAAAACTTCTTAATCACGCGAGTGCTTAACAGTTATTATGAATTACAATACAAAATTGTAAATTTGTAAATCGTAAATATCACAACAAACGTGACCACGGTAAACTTATCAATAATTTTTATACCGTGTTATTGCTGAATTCAGTGAATTCATACCATGAATAATAACCACGAACGTCGAACCATAGAACAGTAGAACCACAGAAGAATCTGATATCAAAATCTGATATCACGAATAACAGATTAATAATATTATCTATTTCGTGATTAAAACAATGCGGCAATCCGCGAATCCGCCAGTCGCCACTTTATAGTTTATTTATATTTCAGTAAGAATCAAAACATTTGATATTAAGCTAGTCACACATTAAAATTTTTAATTAACTAACAAAGACAATTCTTATTGATTTAATAATTTTAGTGGTTATAGACACGGAGTTATATCAACTTAAACAATGAGGTATGCTCAGTTGGTGATGGGACCAGCCGGGAGCGGAAAGGTAAATTTTTAATAATTAGATAATATTGCCAATCTGCGTGTTATGTTATTATTGTTATTAATATAGAAAAATAATTACTATCCTCTTTTAGTATAATTTGGACTTGAATTTATGAACTTAATTTTTGTTTATATGATGTAAACACCATAATGTTGCAGTTTCTTTGTGTATTTTTAGTTATTATAGTATTGAGTATAAAATATGTACAATCTTCTTTTCCTTCACCTGTTTACCTGTTCTCCCAACTATTTGGAGTCGGCCACCCTGGTTTTCTATTTTCACTGGTAATCAGTCAAAAAGTCCATTTTGAAAAAAAATGAACAAAAAGTCTGTAAATATAATTTAAATATTTTATTACATTTTCATCTATAATTATATTATATATAGGTATTTCATACTACACAAAACAATTAATTCAATATAAACATTGATGCCTACAATAATAATAATTTTAAATAATTCAATACAAATATCGACCATTATTACAGTAATATTAATAATTTAAATTACTTAAGTCAAAATAAATATGTTTGTATTGAATTATTTGTTTTGTGTAGTATGAAATACCTATATATAATATAATTATAGATGAAAATGTAATAAAGTATTTTATTTATATTTTCAGATTTTTGTCTGATAATAAAAATGTGCTCAGACTTTTTGCCCGACATTAAAAAAAATGAATCCGGACCTGTTGTTCATTTTTTTTCAAAATTGACTTTTTGTCCTCGGGCTTTTCATCCGTGATTCATTTTCACTTAAAACGATTCTTAGCATCCTCCTCACAAACACCAGTCATTCTCATATCGCACTCTAGAACTTTAAACCATCTCTTTTTTGGTCTTCCTCTTCCTCTTTTTCCGTCCACACTCATGTTCTTTATCACTGAAACTGCCTCAGTTTTTTTCTCTTCTTAAAACATGTCCTATCCATCTCAATCTATTCTCACACAATTTTTCGATTATTGGAGCCACTCCTATACTACTTCTTATATACTCATTTCTTATTTTGTCCTCTCTCGTCACTCCACTCATCTACCTTAACATTTTAATCTCCGCAACACTAATTTTCCTCTCCATTGTTTTATCTTTAGCCTAACATTCAGATTCACACATCATCAGCTATCTACTGTCTTATAAAATTTACCATTTAACCTAATTGGCATTATTCTATCGCATAAAACACCTGATGCTTCTCTCCACTTCATCCATCCACTCTTAATCCTATGCATAATATCTTTGTCAAAACCATCATTCTTTTGTAATATGTATCCTAAGTACTTGAAACTATCAACATCGTCCATTACCAGGCCCACCATATTCACTGCATACTAACTATTCTGAATTCAAAGATTCTTTGGACTCTATCTTCTAGATGAAAATTATAAAATATATAATATATATGATACACCAACTAATTACCAAGTGCTATGATATAAAAATTAATTTGGAAATTAATATGTTCAACATTCTAGCTTTTGTCCCATTATTTATTTACAAAATTTCTTATTGCTTTGACAACAGATTTAATGATCAGTTTTTACATCCATTTTCTGTAATAAATAATCTGTATATCTTAATATTGTGGTATTAATAAATCACTACCAAAATTATTCATAGTAATTTTTACTTATATGTTTATTCAGTCTACATATTGTTCGGCTGTAGCAGAACATATTGAAAATGAAAAAAATTCAGTGATGGTAGTTAATTTGGATCCAGCAGCTGAACGTTTCAAGTACTCTCCAACTGTTGATATACGTGAATTAATTCATGTTGATGATGCTATGGATGATGAAATATTACATTTTGGACCCAATGGAGGATTGGTATTTTGTATGGAGTAAGTAAGCTATTTGATACAGATTAAGTATTTTATCTTAACAAAATACTATTGTACCTTTAGATATTTAATAGAAAATCAAGATTGGCTGAGAGACCAGTTGGGTGAAGATGATGATGACTATATACTATTTGATTTACCTGGACAAATAGAACTATATACCCATATGAAAACTGTTAAACAACTGGCAGAATTACTCCAAAACTGGGGATTCAATGTATGTTCAGTTATGTTGATTGATTCACAGTTTATGGTTGATGGACCAAAGTTCATTTCTGGTAATATAATATATATATTTAGATTCTAAAGTGATAATAATAACAAGAGCATTTTAAATGTGAAGAAGCAAGAAAAAAATTTAAAATATAAAATAAAGAAGTTTTTAAATGTTTCATTATTTTGTTAATTTAAAATAATGATTTTACTTCATTATTTGTAGTTTTAAAATAAAAAAACTATAATAATATATTTAGATAAATTTATCATTTGACTAAAATTTATGGTTACCAACTAAAATATTTATATGCATTGTTAAAAGACCTTTCAACATCCACACTAATTATTGATGCAATGTTTCATAGGTAAATAATTATCCAATATCTAAGTTAGTAATTAGTTTTCATATTTTCATCTTGGTTTTTAATAATAGATTGTTTGATTCTTATTCTTTATTTTCAGATAACTTAGTTGAATTTAGCCATTGCATCATTAGATTAATCAAGCTCAATTGTCAGTTATTGTTAATATTATGCATAAAACATTAACAGTATTATGTTACTAATTTATAACAAACCGATTTAAGAGGACGCTACACCCGCATGTGTTGTCTCCGTCTTGCATGCGTACTACATAGCAAATTTTCATTCGCTAGATTTAATATTGTGCTGTTAGTTTTGATATTAGAGTGAATTGACCCATTATCAAACTTTTTGGTAGGAACATTATCTGTGTTCTCATGTTGGTTTTTTACGATATTTTAATTTTTAAATGAGTTATGAGCATGTTAAGTGTGAATATTTGAAAATTCACATAACTCATTTAAAAATTAAAATACCAAAATGAGAACACAGATAATGTTCCTACCAAAAAGTTTGATAATGGGTCAATTCACTCTAATATCAAAACTAACAGCACAATATTAAATCTAGTGAATGAAAATTTGCTATGTAGTACGCGTGTAATACGGAGACGACACATGCGGGTGTAGCGTCATGTTAATCATTATTTTATGTTTCTAGTCATGCGAAAAAAAAACCCTAGATTTTACTCAACATCTGCTGTTTCATAAGTTCCTTTTATTAATTTCATTTAAAATCTTCTTAAAATTATGCGATCATACATTTCGATTCCTTTTAATTTGTTGATTTTTATTTTTTAGCACTTAACTCAATGTTGTGGTTACTGGTCTTTGTGAATTTTGCAACCCTGGGTACTCATTCAATATTGAAATTCGTTTCTGCTATTTAAAAAAGTATTATGTCATCTCAGCAATTAGCTGGGTTACATGTTTTATTATTTTCTCATACCTCTTAACAGACATTTAGACTTATATTATCAGAGATTTTAATTTTTTAGGTGTCTAAGTTTTATCATCATCACTAGCATATATAACTCTATTAGAGTTTTTGCCGCCAACACTATGTCCCTCCATTTCTCTCAATCTTGGATAATTTCCTTTCATTCTTTTATTTCTACAGTTTTAAGATCCTCTTCTACTTTGTCAAGCCAACTCTGCCTTGGTCTGCATTGAGGTCTCTTCCCTTCTGGTTTCCATTCTGACACTGCCCTAATGGTTTCTTCTTCGCTTCTTCCAATTATGTGCCCAAACCACTGTAATCTTTGTCCTTTTATTTAGCTAGTGACTGGTGCTAAGTCCATTTCTTCTTGTAGTTTCTTATTGAACTTTCTTCTCCACTCATTTGTTCTTGCATCGTGAACTAGTCCACATATCATTATCCATATTTTGTTTTCAAAGGTTCTAAGTCTTCTCTCCGTCACTCTTGTTGTTGTCCATACTTCACATCCATAAGTGAGAGTAGGCCTTATTATTGCCGTATATAACCTTAATTTTGTCTTAGACAGCGCTTTAAAACATTTTGTTAAGCTTATTATTAATAATAAAAACATTTAATATTGCCCCATGTGTGATTTCATCTTATGGATAAGAATTGTATATGAAATAGTATTTACTAATTATAAATAGTGTTATGAATATTTTTAAACATCTTTTGAAAATACTTAATTTTGTAAAATTAAATTATAGGAACAATGGCTGCTTTATCGGTTATGATAAATTTAGAACTGCCTCATGTTAACGTTCTTTCAAAAATGGACTTACTTAGTAAAACAGCTAGAAAACACTTGGACAAGTAATTATTTGTTTTTTCTTTATTTCAATGTTTAATTTTTAAATTTAAAATTGTTTAATTTAGTTATTTAGAGCCAGATACTCGTGCATTGCTGTCTGATGTAAAAAGTAATACAAGCTGGGGAAAGAAATATCGGTATTTAAGTAAATGTATTGGTAGAATGATTGAAGACTATAGTCTTGTTCAATTTGTACCATTAAATATAAAAGATGAGGATAGTATTTCTGGGTTACTATATACTATTAACACAATGATTCAATATGGGGAAGATCAAGATGTCCGTATGACTGATTATGATCTACAAGATTCAGATGATAATGCAGGTGGTGTTGAACAATTTGATTAGGGTTAAAGAAAATTACACATTGTTAGTGATACAATTTGTGTAAAATTAAATGTCGATAATATTTTGTTTGCGTAACTGTTAATATTATTATTAATTGTGAAGACTGTTTTTTTTATTATTAAAGTTATACATTGATTAAATTAAGAAAATGAAAAAAAATATGTGTAACCTTACAATAAAATTTGTGCACTTAATTTAATTATTGTATAAATAAAATCTTATAATGTTAAACTAGTTATGTAATTTAAAATTGTTCTATATTTTAGAATAGAATTTATTTACTTCTTGTCTTCATTTGATAACTTATGTATATCTCCAAACTGTACATCCTATAAAATAAAATATTTTTTTACCTATTTGTGTTTGCTTCAAAAAAATTATTATATCAAAGGTTAGATATTTTTTGAAACATTAAATTTTTAATAATTTATTTTCACTTCTGTGGTGTTATTAATACTACACTAGCCAACATTAAATGTTAATACTAAATTAATCATGAAAATTATTATTACTTACTTATATTATAGTAATAATTTTTTTTATATACTTAATATTCTATAGATACGGTAGATACCTTATTTCCACTGTGGTTGGTTTTTCTACTTCGTAATGCAGCAGTAATATTGCCACAAACTATTGATTGAATAGTTAATTTGGGTTTATCTTGTTCAATTTCTTTTAATAAATATAATTTATTGATACATTTATTTTTTCAAAGTAAAATTAAATATATTCAACATATCTTACCTAAAGTTTGATTTCCATTAAAATGATTCAGGTTTGGTAAAATGTTGCGAACATTTTGCTCAAAATTTTCAACTTTAGTCACTGGACATCCCGACAAAGATAAAGATTGTAATTGTTCGCAAAAGTTTAAGAAATGTAACCTTGTCAAATCCATGATTTTATTTCTATAAAATGTATTTTTAGTCAAAAAGTAAAGTTTAGTATGATACCTGTTATGATAAAATATACCTACCTAGATAAGTCTAGAGTGATGAGTTTAACCAGTGTAGAGCATAGCATTAGGTCACTAATATCATTGTCAGATGCGAATAACTCTTCCAAGTTTGGTATGTTCCAAACTCCATCCAATGACTTTAGGTTGCATGAGGCTACTTTTAGAACTTTCAAATTATCAAGTTTAAATGCAAAATCTCTGTAGGGAAATATCGTTTTTTTTATTATATTTTGTTTAGCCTAAATAATTTTGTCGAAATAACCTGAAGGACGGTAGAAAACTGTCTGTTAAATCAAGCTCCACCAAATTTGGTACATATGTACCCAACATACACAAACGGTTTACAGACATAGGAACTTGTAATTTAAGTGAAGTGATTTGATCCAAATTTCTGTTTTTAACAGTATCCTCCTAAAAATCGAACATTTAGTTATGTAAGTTAATATTTTACTTGTGTAGGGTATACTGTATACTGGTATAGGAATATTGTAGAATATAATTTATAAATACATAATTATTATGCATGAATTAAATTAGTAAAAATATAATATTGTATTGAGTGAATGTGAGGTAATGTGATTTCTTGTTTTATGGACCAAGTTACGAAAATAAATATTTAAAAAACAATTAAATTAAATCACGCATGTATGTACGGATTGTTTTTGAATGTACTTAACGTATAATGTACTTAATACTTTGCTTGGGATATGGTTTTCATTATAATATAATATGACCATACTTTATCACTGCATTTTTGAAACTATTTGTGTAATTATTAATAATCGTTATAAAATAATTGATAATAAGTAATAACCTACCAATAGCGTTGTTATACCCATATTTCTGTTGTTGTTTACCTCGTCCAAGTGTGATTCCATGTTTATTATAAAGTCTACAAGAATTCACTATAATTAACAACTGTAATTGAACTATAATGATATTATTGGGTTCAACAATTTTTTCTTCTTTTAAACTGACTACGTTCGTGTCTCGGTCAGTTTCTATGGTTACCATTGTTGAATCATTAAAATCAGGGCTCGTAAGTTCATCCATTTCCATATCAATCTTGCTAAGTTCACTAGTTTAATGCCAAACGCTACAGAAATCCAACGACTAGTGGTGTGCTCCAACACCGTAATTTTTGTAGTTTTAGGCCAACAAGCGGAAGATTAGGTAGTTTATGTACTTCCCGATGTCCGATTATTATTTTAAAAATATGTATGAGCTCATCATCAAATTTTCTAGGTTATGCAGGAAACAGATTTTTGATTTTTGTATTTTATAAGGCTTAAAAAATATGTTTACTTTTAAAAAAATTATGGAAAGTATTTTTATTTTATACACATATATTCAATTTTAAAACATTTATTTTTCCTACATAACCTAGTAAAATAGTTAACGAATACAGACTTATTTTCAAAATTGAAATCGGGTCATGGGAAGTAACTAAATAAATCTTTCTCTTATAGCTATTTTATACCGATTTTAAAACGGAAAAATTTCAAAAATTCAATTTGGTGAACTGTGCATGCGCATGCTTATGTACTGTTCTTAGAATCGTAGACGACATGTTACAGTGTCATTAGTCTAATGATCGATAAGGAACGAATCTTGTATTAAAATTTCAAATCTTAGATTTAAAAAGAAAAAGTTTTATGTATTTCTAGCTTAAAATAATTTGCGAATTTTCATGATTTTTATATATGTTGTCAAACTTAAAATTTTCAATGCTTGTAAAAAAATTGTGATAATATATTTCTTTTATTTTTCAATTGCCATTGTAACAATATGTTAAGAGCCTTGTATTAAATTTTCTAGTTTTTCTGCCCAACAAATAAACTTTTATCGATATTAATTTTAAAAAACTAATAATGATCGAAAATTTCAAATGTCTATGAATAGTTCAACTTAAGTACAACAATTTTGAAAATTGCACGGTGGATAGAATATACTTATATAAACATTCGGTGAAAATTTTATGTATCTATGGTCATTTGTTTTAAAGTTACATCAAAAATCAAAATCGATTTTGTCGAAAAATTAGTGTGCGTAAAATTTGCCGTTTTTCCCTTAATTTTTGGTTTGTTTATCCCGAATATTTAGACAATTTTAGAATTTTATACTTTTGAGTTTGACCACCAAAGTACCAAATAGGTTCACTTTCTGATCGAACGAGGTACTGAAGTCAAAAATCGAAGCTCTTTTATTGCCCCAAAACGTGATGACAGGCACAAAAAAAAAATACACATCATGGTAAAATCAATACATTCCGCTCAGAATCTAAAATAATGCTTGCGCTAACCAAAATGACATAGATCTATAGTTTAAAATTGTTTTTTAAATCTAATAATTTTTTTCTGTTGCGTCTTTTTTAATATGCAATTAGTATTATATTGAAACATCATTATAACCTTTAGATTTAGAATACACGGAGATAAAATATGTATAAATAATAAACATAGTTTATTTTGGTTATTATCATCATAATAAATTAATAAATAAGTTCTGAGAATACCTGCGTATTGCAGCTGATAGGTAGGCGGTGCGCGGTGGTACGACAACGCGATAATTGCCCAGATAAAGCATTACAGAAATAGTGTTCATTCACTACTCACACAATGACACCGTTCAAATAAACATGTAATATATTCTGCCTAAATATTACTCCTTAAAATATGCTATGCTCCAACCCCCTTAAGTATGTGAAGTATTATTTAGCCTATATGGCATGTTTATGCGTTTTTCAATTCTATTGGGCATATTAGTTTTCACAATTTTGATATTCTCATTGATATTATTTGTATAATTATATTGTATTGATGATATACATTTTTAAATTAAAATACTACAAAAAACTGATGAAAAAATGTAATAATTTATATTTTTCACTGTATAAAATGTATGGAAACGGTCGCAATATGAAACGATTAAAAATAAAACTTAAATTATGAATGGATATTTCTTGCTATTCATGATTAAACTGCTTATGATTTCTTCTGTTTTTAATCCACATATTATATATTTTTATTATAGGTATAGTTTTAGATTTTTAGTATATATAAATGCACTTTTTAAGCGACATTTCAATGCTTATGTATTTTGCCAGTTTTTAGTGCATAACTTTGATTATTTAGGCATTTTTTAAATTATAAGCTTACGAGCTATGATTATAATATTCACAAATAACGACCCCATGAATTAAATACTAAATTATATATGTATAATATATAATATATATTATATATCAAATATTTTGCTATTTCGCTATTTTTCTTTTTAAAATTAATGGTCCAAACTCGCATACCTAAATTCAAGTAATAATAGTGATGTAAAAGTTTAGAACTATACATTTATAGGATTACCTATGTGTTTGTAATAAATAGGGTTCGGATTTGAAGGCAAATGCCTTTCTTTTATTTATCATAATAGAAAAATAATTTTTATACAAAAATGTGTTTCATTTAATTTCTTAGACGATGGATGCATTTTTTTTTGCATTTTTACTTATAAATGCCTTTTTGCCATTTTTACCTTTTGTACTTATAAATGCCTATTTTGTGTTTAATTTTTTCAGTTGATTTTATAATTTTATACACAGCTTGCGTATTATCGCTACAAATGGGTTTTATTATTCGCAATATTTATCGATATCGTCTTATCGAGTATTTGGTATGGCCATAAAATTACCCGTACATCTATTTAAAGATTAAGATATGTTCGTAATGCGTAGATTCAAGATTGTTCTTCAGTCCGCCCGCATTTGTCGATCGCAATAATTTTTTTTTTAATACCAACTAGTTTCTTTTGCATGCAGTTTTAATTTTTAATTTGTATTTTTCTCAAAATGTATGCAATTGAAAGTGTTTAAAAAATGTTCACTTTTTTATTTTGTAGTATATTTATGAATTGCCTTTTTATATAAATTAAATGCCTTTATTTGCCTTTTTTTACATTTTAAATGCTTTTTTTATTGATTATATTGCCTTCAAATCCGAACCCTGGTAATAAATAAAAATCAAGATTTTGTAAAAAGTGCGAATGTTCTATTGATTATAGTGGAAATATTTCTAATCTCAAATCACAATTTCGTATTTTTAGTAATGAAAATCAATAAAGTTCATGTTAAAATAAATTAATTCCATTCAAATTATCGAGTAATACTAAATGTGCTGAACCTGAATAACTGACAAAAAGATATTTGATCATTTTATATGATATTATAAAGTAAAAAGAAAAGTTAATAGTAAAGTTATAAGACATTTATGTCTTTTAAGACCTCTGAGTATCTATTGTAGAATGGGGTGATTTTCTTAAATTTATGAAAATAGCTGTACCTACAGAGTATGTTGTTTTGGTTAAATAAACTAAAACTATGGTAGAATAGTTGTATATATTGCACAAAATTAAATTATTAAAGATTAAATGCTTAAAAATATATATTTCTTATTGTCAGTATTATAAGAAAACTGGTGTTAACTTATACAAGTTATGAGAACAGGGAAAGTCTCTGGTCTTATATTTCAATAAATGCCTTCATTAATTTAAAATCTATTTTTTAATTATGGAAAGCATTTAAAATAAATTTTGTGTTGTTCAGGGCCGTCGCGTGTTAAGCTTTATGGCACCCAGGGGCACTAATTTAGGTCGATAAGCACTAACAGCGGTTTCTGAAGCTCGAGGCGCCCAGTGGCATGTGCCCCTTCTACCCCCCCCCCTTAACACGGTCCTGGTACTAGTGGTACTGGTGTATGAGAATAGGTACCTATGCGATAATATGCTATGCAAATATGATCAAAGCTATTAATGCCGTGATAGATTAAAGGCGATTAAATAAATTAAATTAAGTGAACTGGCACTCGACAGTAAGTGCCGCTCACTCTGTATACAGATATCTATAAATGTCAGTGGCGTCATATCCCCCCCTCATAACCACGAGAAAAAATACTAACTAACAAATTTGGTGTTAGGTACGGGTAGATCAAAGAGAAGACAAAAAAAACGGTCCTCTCATCGCATCAAACGCACCAAATGAACTGAACTGTACGATATGTCGATATGTACACCGCAGTTTATTCAACTTGAAAGCATAATATTTTTATCAGAGTGTTTGACCGAATTCAAATAAATTTAAGTGTGCACCATCGCATGCAGCCACAATATTGGCAAATAATTATTCGAAACCATTTATGCATGGAATTGATTACCGATCAAAACCGCGCTTACTATAATGTCGTACATCCTGAATAATCAAAATCAAAGAAAATGTATTGGTTTTGACCATAATTCATGGTATACTGGGCGTCGTATATATAGTCGTATGTAACAAATAATAATATAAACTTACACATCATTAAATTATTCTGTGACACTTTGTACTTATATATATATATGACGTATTCTTATGAGCTTATAAAACGTTAACACAGTAATCGTTATTCGTTAATATTTAACACATGCATTTCATTATTTTAAAACCTATTTAATGTTTGTGACCGATTGTTACGGTTAAATAAACATCCTTTCGGTGTAATCATATTTTATTCAACGCAGGAGACAGTTTTGACAGCACAACTCTAAATAAATCACCGGGTTAGCCTCGGACACACGGCGACAGTTTATAGACACTCATCAATCGCCAGAGCTCCTAAGAAATTAACAATTTTATGCACTATACATTCTATGGCGCTGACCAATACATTGTTGTTGGCGCTTTGCGCCAATTGGCCACCGTCGAACATTACAGAAATCACTTTACCGCCACCGTGGAAATGGAGTAAGTTTAGAGTTGCTAAATTCGCATGTATAATTATTATGCCGTTTTCCGATCAAAAATATTATATTCCTGTACTGCGTAGTTCAAA
Source organism: Diuraphis noxia (assembly GCF_037042655.1). Taxonomy (NCBI): domain Eukaryota; kingdom Metazoa; phylum Arthropoda; class Insecta; order Hemiptera; family Aphididae; genus Diuraphis; species Diuraphis noxia. Next base: position 57,231,260 of record NW_028301714.1, on the reverse strand, counting down.
TATTTAATTTGTACATTGAAAGAGAGGTAGACCTTAAGACCTTTTTTTGTCAGTTTTTATATTTTAGAAATATGATTTGATAAAATCCATATTTTCGAGTTTTCGGTTACAGTTCAAAATTAAATAAGAATATAATTTTTAAGTGTTCCATATGAAATCGTCGATATCTATATATAGACAGTTCTCTAGAATTTCAAATATTTTTTAAATTGAAATCGGACGACGAAAACGAACTTTTGTTGTCTTAAAACTTTTAAAACAAAACGTTGATGGCATTAAGAAATGTACCTAACATTTATTTCCCAAGAATGAAAAAATGCATTATAATAGTTTTTATGACTAAAATACTAAATAGTGAACAATAACTATTATTTATTTAATTAAATTTAGTTTCTGAGCATAAAGCGAAATTCATGAATAGTACCGAATATCAGTGTGATCTGAAAAACAACTTTCAGATTCAATACGAAATATTAAGGGGTAAACGGTTGAAAATTGCCACATTTCCAGTAAGTGAACTTATAATAATTAAAACTAGTTTTAGAATTATGTAAATGTAAAAATTAAAGTGGTTTTAGCTAAAAAATATTTTTTTGAGAGTTTATAAATTAAAACGTTTTTCTATTTCACAGAATTCAAAACCTTTGAGCTGGGTTACAAAAGAAATCAACGGTACGCTTATCGGCCACGGAATTGCATTTGAAATTGTAGAAACGCTTCGTCAACGGTACGGATTTACTTACGATGTGGTAGTACCAACAAGAGAAACATTGTTAAATGAAAATGGCAGTATCATCCATATGCTAATTAATGGGGTGAGACAACAGAAAACAAATTACTTAAAACAAAATGATTCCATTTTCTTATATTTATTAACATGGGTGATTGGAATACTTTTAAAAAAATATTTAGTTTTTTTAGTGTCTAATAATTTCAAACCTATAACTCTGGTCACATCTCACATAGATGACTTATTATTTTGGACTTGAATATTAAAGGTATATAAATATTTATAAAATTATAAATAACAACTTTATAGGTGACCTGCTATGATATTTTTCTTAAAATGTATATAATATTAAGCTATGTGTAAACAATTATACTTTCATAAATATAATTTCATTTGTTTAAAAAAGGGCATTGTTCAAGTTTATTTTTATTTGGATTTCTCAAACAACAATCTCAAGAGAATAAAGTCAATTCATTCAAGTTATATAATATTTATCGAGTTATTTAAAAAAAACTAAATTATCAATAATAATAGACAATACCGTCAATACTTATTGTGGACAATTGAAATATACTAATTTAAATATTTTACTAGAAATTATATTGATATAGATAGTACATATTATAATATGTAATATTACTTATTTTTAAATTAACAGGATTTTGATATAGGTAGTTTTTGCATAAATTGAATAAATATAAATTTTAAATAATGTTTTCACTAAACAGTAAAAAATACTATTAGGACAATAGAAATGGAATACAATGATATGGGTACCTCCTAATGCATAATTAAAATGTGTTCCCATAATATTTTTTTATTGAATATATTTCATCGATTACTAACTTCATTATAAATTAAACACTTTTTCATTATTTTAATTGATTACACCAAAAATTAACCCATAGCCAATAGTCACTTGTTTAAAAATATTATAAATTAAAATCAATACATCTATAATAAAGTAGGTATAATATATAAATATTGTCTATATGACTTTATGCCTGTAATGATTATCAACATGCAATAAACATAATTTATTAGAGTGCAAAGTTATATTTAAATAACTATTTAATATAAATAAGCTGTGTATAAAAAACTTTTTGTTGATATGATTCATTAAGAAAAAAATAAAACAATCAAACATGAAGTTCAAAATAATTATACAAAATACATATTAGGTAAATGTTGTAGAATGTAGTAACTCGTTTATATAGAGTGTTTAATATCTTTTTTTTATACTACTAACTATAGCATAATTAAAATAATTGAATAAAATATACTAAAACACTGTAAGTTTATAACTTTTAGAGTTATTAATTTAACAAGGGGTCTACATACAAATAAAGTTTTAATTCGAAGTTTCCACTCCATAAAATCTTAGTTCGTGATTTTTATACATAAATTATTAATGAACAATATATTTTTATTATATTCATTTAACATTAATCAATAGAGTTCTAATAGTCTCTAAAGTCCCTTAAACATGATTTAGTGGCCAATAACTTGTTGATCATATTTTACTGGTTTAGTGAATACGTATTAGATTCTGAGCGGAGCGAGGAATGTATTGATTTTACCATGATGTGTGATTTTTTTTTTAAATTTAAAAATTTTTTTTTGTGTCTATCATCACGTTTTGGGACAGTAAAAGTGCTCCAATTTTCGACTTCAGTAATACTTCGTTCGATCAGAAAATGAATCTAGTTGGTACTTTTCGGGGTCAAAAATAAAAAATTCTAAATATTTTTCTAAATAATCGGAATAAACAAACTAAAAATTAAGGGAAAAACGGGAAATTTTACGCACAATCAGTTTTCGACAAAATCGATTTTGGTTTTTGATGTAACTTTAAAACAAATGACCATAGATACCTACATGAAATTTTCACCGAATGTTTATATAAGTATATTCTATCCACCATGCAATTTTCAAAAAATTTAAACTTAAGTTGAACTATTTATAGGCATATGCAATTATCGATCATTATTAGTTTCTTTTGAATTAATATCGATAAGAATTTATTTGTTGGGTAGAAAAGCTTGAAAATTTAATACAAGGCTCCTAACATATTTTTACAATAGCAGTTGAAAAATAAAAGAAATGCATAGTCACATTTTTTTTTTCAAGCATTTAAATTTTAATTTTGACAACATACGTAAAAATCACGAAAATTTGCAAATTATTTTTAAGCTAGAAATTCATTAAAAATGTTCTTTTTAAATCTAAGATTTGAAAATTTTTAATAATCTATAATATATCCTAGACAGATAAACAGTCTCCGTTCAGAATCGTTTTTCGTATACAATGATACCTATCATTGCATTCAAATTTAACCTACCCTAGTCAGAGGTCCACCCCACCCCCTAATGTACAGAAGAGCAATACCCACTTACCCGCTTTTTTTTTTATGTAACTCATCACCACTAGAGTTTAGTAGTACGTTGTAAAAATCTTGCATGTCATATACATATTTTTAGGAAAATATAAATTCATTTTTTATATAATTATCTATTCAATTTATTCTTAAATAATATACATATATTTTGTAATATTATATATATATTGTTTAAGGAAGTAGATATGGCAGCTGCTTTTATACCAGTTTTGCCGGGACTGGATGATTTTGTGAAATGGGGCATAGATTTGACTCAATTTCAATACGTTGTGCTTATGAAAAGACCTAAAGAAAGTGCTTCTGGATCTGGTTTATTAGCACCTTTTGAACCTGAGGTAGTATTATTATAAATCAGTCTATATAGATGTTAATGATTGATTAATGAATATTGTAATAATACTACAAAATTATAATTTTTATTATATAAGTTGGTTGATAAATAAATAACTGCAGGTTTTTTAAAGCGTCAAATGTAAAAAAAAATTTTTTTATCTTAATAAATCATAAATGTATAATTTATTGATCTATGATATTTATAACTCAAAAACTTAAGTATTTTGCCTTTTTAGGTGTGGTTATTAATTTTGATTTCACTGATAGCGGTCGGTCCAATTATTTACGGTATTATGAAGTTAAGACATAAACTCTGTGGTCACGATTCAGGGGTAATATATCCAATACCCACGTGTGTTTGGTTCGTATATGGTGCGTTAATGAAACAAGGATCATCGTTGAACCCAGATACTGGTACGTACTTAGCTCGTTAAACGGATGGCTAATTATAATTATTAATTATCTTCAATATATGACACAACGCTATTGATTTGGATATCGAACTGTTGTAATAATGTGCTCTATAATAACTATCGATGTAGTTGTAGGTACATTATTTAGCTCCAACTATATTCTTTTATTACCATGGCTGAAGTTATTAGCTATAGAATTAATCTATAGTTATTATTATCTACTTATATAATATACAGGGGTTAAGTGGTGTTGATGAAGATGCAAATATAGGGTTAGTCCCTTTATATTTGGCCATGTTTTAACATTTTTTGAAAAAGATACCCTATATAGTTCACTTTTGCCTCGAATATGAATCAAACATTTCATTAATTGAAATAATAATTTAATTTAAATGCTATCATTTTAGTTGTGTAAAGTTCTTTCATTAAATATTTTTCTATATGGTTAAAATATTATACATATAGTTCTTAATTAATTTTGTTTTATAATCTCCCTTAATTAGTAATTATATATTTATATGTTTCATTATAGTACAATCATTTTTGATCAGTAGTCGTTTATATTTATATTTTTTATTATATTTGCTATAAAAAGTAGGTAATATTAATGTTTCTTTTATGTAGGTATGTATCATTTAGTTTTAAAAGCGTACTTAACATAATTTAAATTCTGGAAAAGTGCGAATTGGGTAATAAAAATTAGGAATTTGAATGCAAATTTTATTAGTAATATAATAAGGCACTAATTTAGTGATTATAAGTACAAGAACTTATTATAATTCCCATTGGTCGAGACATGCAAGGGCAACGCAGCAGTGCAATAAATATTTTTGAATAATTATAATTATTTAAATTTACATATAGAACGCTTAAAATAGTAACAGCAGGTGGAACGAGAAACGCAGTATTTTTTGTGATTCTGTGTTACTTTAAGCCGTTCTTATATAATTTCTGTACATATATGAAAAAAAAAACCTTTCTGTCCTATCTAGATATATAGATAAATAATACATCATTTATAAATCATAAATGATGAATATCTGTATCTGATGTTTGGTTTTAAAATTAAACACTTTTAAGTCAATAAACTAAACGTTTGTATAGATTCGGCAAGACTCATATTCGCCACATGGTGGATATTCATAATGATATTGACTTCATTCTATACAGCCAATTTGACCGCATTTTTAACACTTTCAAAATTTACGTTACCCATAAAAAAAATAGATGATATCGCGAATGGCGAGTACCAATGGATCTCTTCAGAGGGTAGCGCCGTCGAATACATCGTTAAGGTGGGCAACGATTTGAAGCCACTCAAACAATCAATGTTTGAGGGAAATGGTCAATTTATGGTTATAAATATCGACGAAATTGATACAATTTTAAAATACATTTTATCAGGTAAGAAAAGAAAATATAAAATATAGTGACTTGGTGAGGCGCAGTTGTACGCTCAATCTGCGGAAACGAATGTATATACGTATATGTACGTACCAGCCGCTGTAGTTGCTTGCTCTCGGATGGGTCATGGGTGACCACCCGAGATTTTTAGCAACATATCTTTGTCACACATACACGAACACGTGATACGACCCTACCAGCTTAAAAACCCATAAACAAAATATATAAAAACAACCCCTAACATCCCACACGCAATGGCCTATGTTGCCGAGGGTTGCACATAAAAAAAATAAAAAAATAGAAATAAAATAAAATATATATTTTTTTTGATTTATAATACATTTTCAAGATGTAATTATATACCTTCGATTCTATTTACTGTATGCCTGTATACAAAACATCAAATATGAAATTAATTAAAATTAAAAATTAAATAGTAATTTTTATAATAATTATAATTTAGAACTTATCAACCAACTGGATCACACATATAAAAATTTCAAATTAAACTATAATTTATTAATTGTTTTCAATTTTTTAACTACGTATATAATATTATTAATATTAGGAGTATTATATACATAAGAATAATAGAAATCAAATAATCTGTAGTATAATCATTTCACAATTTCATTCATAATACAAATAAAATTAATATTTTTTATGTTTAAAAAATGAATAAATTGTATCAAAGTTTGAAAAAATTAACATGATTCTAGTGAAACAAAATGTGCGAAAAAAAGTATCTATCTATATATGTTTTCGTGAAGAAAAATAAACAGTAAATCTTATTTTTAAAGCAAAATGTCCACCCTAATTTTGAATAAACATTTTTTTTTTCATATTATACAATATTATAGGGACGTTGCTTCTACATGATAAGAATTGGCTGAATTTTTTAATGTTGCACATCGAAAGGTCAATAACGGATGACAAGGAACGGTGTCGCTATGTGTTGACCTCAGAGCCATATTTGACAAGATCAATGTCATTTGTTTATCCTAAACACAGTATTTTACCACCACTTTTCAATCCAATGTAAGTGTTCATTTGCGCAATTATCTACGAGTATAACATAATGTAATAGGCATTAGACTCTAGAATATAATAAATGTTTATATATTTTTAATTAGTCATTCGAAACAAAATCTAGTGGAGTAATCTAATACAAACAAAAATATATTTAAAATTAATGAATAATAGCTTTATATGTTTCCTCTTGCAGAAGACTATTGAAGTAGGTATAGTTATTTTTTAAACTATTGTATATATATATATATATATATATATAAATATATAATATTTAAACTGTTAGTGAATTCCATAAACTAATATTTATAAATATTTACATAATATACTTAAACGAATTAAAAAAGTGCTAATGAGAAGGTGATGGGATGCCTATTTTTTTCCTTAAAACTATTGCTGAGAAAAAATATTTTAACTATTATTGAAGGTTTGGTTAAAACATCCTAGACCTATACCTATATACCCTATTCCCTATACCTATTATAAAACTTGTATTAAATTGTAAACATAAATCATATATTACTATTAGATTTTACCAAACCTAATATTAATTTACCTTCTATTGAATTGTTTTTCATAACCATTACCGTTAAGTTATACACTAAATAGTAAGTACACATACTTTAGCTTGATGAGATGAGAAGCGGTTTCTGGTTTCAATCACAAAACGTTATCTGGTGTCAGCCCCGCTGACAAACCGCTGGTTTTAATTTCCGGATGGGTGACCACCTGGGTTCTTAGAGACGAATCCTTGCGATACACATATACGCGTGTTCCTAATCTAAACCAACCTTACCCTTCCCTCCACAGCTAAAAACCTACTAAAAAACCAGCCAATGACATATATTGCCATAGGTTAATTATTAATAAAAAAAAAAAAAAGTAAATAAATATATAGTCTATAAATGAGCTACCTACTATAATAATATTACTATACAAATACAATGATGAAATATAAACAGCAATTATTACAAAGTTACTGCATGCAGTTAAATTGTGAAATGACAGTTATTGTAATTGACGTGTGAATAAAAATTAGATGAAATTATGATTTTAATACAAATTATTGGTTTTTTTTTTTAAAAATATATTACCAATCTATTATCCTATATATAGTATAAATAGTATGTTCTATGTTCATTGTTCAATATGATGACAATATCGACAATATAGTATATATATACTATATTAAGCATAATTAAAACTGAAAATAACGATTTTTACTATCATATATACGAACAGAATGCTGTCGTACATGGAGTCGGGCATCGTGAGGCATTTGCAGACCAAAGACTTGCCGGAGGCGGTCATTTGCCCTCTGAACCTGGGCAGCAAGGAGCGGAAGCTCCGCAACTCGGACCTGTATACCACGTACGCGGTTGTGGTGTGCGGGTTCTCGATGGCCGCGGCCGTGTTCACTCTCGAGCTGCTGTCCACGCGCACCGGTTGGTTCGTGGCCATCAACCTCGACCGCAGCCCGCAAGATCCGCTGCACGGAGACGCGGTTCGAAGCGAGATCGCTGTTTTCGGTCAGCCGTCAAAGGCCATGTACCCTTTCAGCCACCGGAACAACGTCATGAACGCCTCATCCGCCACGCATTTTACCTTTCGCGGACCGTCGTCATTGTCGCCGCCGCCGTTGTCGTCGTCGTCGTCGTTTTTGATGTTTGACGGAAAATCTTCGTTGCGAAGATTTCAGTATTGATCCACCGCAGACTATATAGCTTATTTATTACAGTTTATTATACTAGGTAGCTGTATAACTAGATTTCGCCCGTGAAAAATGAATATATAACTAAATACAAAATACATTGATATTTTATTGGTGTATATCTCGGTTTCACCTATAGTATTAGTAGGTATCTTAGTCACACGAAAATTGTAACCGGTCTACCTCACTTTATAAACTAATTCGGTTGCAATGGGAAATTTACCTGAGGTGGATTGGATATGGCACTTGATATATGTATATCTTCAAACGTGGTTATAAAGTACCTAAAAAAATGCGCTTTAACATGGTATAATATACCAACTATGAAGGCATATAGTGTCAAAATGTTAAGACTATAGCTACCATAGTTAGGGCCCTACGTTTATTCAGTCAGTTAGGACACGTTCGATTTAAATTTAGATAGACTATATCTGTAGAACTCGACTTCGCTAGTGAAAAAAATGAACAAATATAAAATATACCGCTTTATAAGTCAAAGATCTATAGTGTCTTGGTTTTAGTGTAGTTCCTTCAGTTTAAGGTCAAATATAGGCGTCAACCATGTACCTACCTCATTTTATATAAACTAATTCAATCGAGATTTGCCATTCGTTTGTGGTCAATTGGATGTAGCACTTGGTATATTTCTGGACATGGTTCAAATTAATCTTTACATTTTTCTGACATTTCTAAGAATTTGAAAAGCACATTAAAATGTGTAGAATAGCTATTAAACATAATAAATTTACTAACATACATTCAACTCTCAAATACATACATTACAAAGGGTTCAATTAAACTAATACTCTGCTGGAATAGAACAAAATTGTGTTGTACAATTAATTATATTGGGGAATATTTTCCACGTGTTATTCAGTTATCGTTTACCGGATTATCAACATATTTCGTTTATCATTTATCATTATTTAGGAATATAATGAACTCTTATAATATACTATCTTAATTTCGTATTTAAGTCATTTTAAATAATTGGTCACTAATGAAAAGAAAAATACACTGACCGCAAATGAACCGATAGCGTATGTAGCAACTATATATTTATTCTAAACAGGTCATGTTTAACGATAACATTTGATAATAATGTCTGGTTTAATTTATAAAATATTTTACACATTGTTATTTACTATTTCTTACATTACAGTATAAGTCTTATTTTACATTTTTTATATATTTTTCCTGTGATTACCAACATGTATTTATACAAAATAGCATTGTATTTATTCCTACATCAAAATAAATATTTCAATTTTTTAGGACTCTTAAACAAGTTTACCCTAAAAGCAGAAAAACGTCACAACATCACTGTCACCACTTGAGGATTACTTTAAATTTTTAATGCCACTTTTTGCGTTATTTTTAAACCATTTTATAGATACATAATTGATTATCAAATTTAAATTATGTTCAAATCATAAACAATATTATTCTTTAATCTTTACCAAAATTATTTGATTCATTATCCTATACAGCATTGGTTATACGAGTATAAGCCACGATTTTTACATAACCCATAATAGAAGTGATAGAACGACTAGATGTTTATTTAAAAGAAATCATAAAAATATTAAGGATGAAAATATAATCCTTGTGTTCTATAATAATTCCACTGGTTTCAAACACAGCAAGATGGTTTTAAAACACATGGTAAAATACGTTTAATATAATATGCAAGTATATTATACAATATATGTATTATAACACTTATTAGATATAAATATTGACTTAAAAATCGATTATGATGATTATTAAGATTTGTCAAAAATAACTATATTATTTCGATGACAAGTTTCTTATACAGCAGCAGCATACCAGCCATGCAAGCATTTAGGAACTGGTGACTGAGTGACAAAAACAGCTCGCCCTATCTCTGTCCAACTCTTCGCGTCCAAAACTATTACTCCAGCTTGGTTTTCACACTTCGATCCCCAAATGATTGATGATAACACTACACCGTCATCTTCACCCTGTTCACATTTACAGGTACATCAAAAACAGTTAATGATTTTTACTTATAAACATACTACATATTTATATTTCCATAATGTCACAAGCTTTAATATTAGAGTGAATTAACTATTAACCAATATGATCAAACTTAAGTTAAGAACATAACCTTTATGCTGTCGTTTAATTTTTACGATATTTCAATTTTAATCCGAGTTATGAGTAAGTAAAATGTTACAGTTTTAAAATTCTCATCTCACTTTAAAATTTAAATACCGTAAATAAGTCAACTTTAGAACAAAGATAATGTTATTAAATTCAAGTTTGATAATAGGTAAATTCATTCTAACTTCTAAAGTTCTAACACCAAAGCTAACTACACAAGGTATTGTATCTCATGATTCATGGGCGCAAATTTAATATGTTGTGCGTGGGCTAAAGTGAGAAAATAAATGTGCTGATGTCCTCTAAATAAAATTTAATCGAAGATTATATGATAAAATAAGATAAATGCCTGTCGCACTACCAATAATCATTTACAGTTAAGGAATCTGGCAATCTGAAATAGTGATAGCAAACGGTACCTTAGTCCTTAAGCATAATTTATATTAAAGTGCGGACACCATTTATTAAATCAATACATTTTTTATACGTCATGGCCTCATGGCACACTTAATATGTTTTTTAAATTATAATTTAATAAAAAATCATTGTTATATAAATTTGTACTAATAGATTATAGACTATATAGATAAATAATATTTAATTTTAGAATTATTTCATTTCTCAAACATATTGATATGTATATAACTCAATCTAGTGTATTCTATATGTATTTATTGTTATTTAACTTATATTTTATCTATGTAAGTTAATAACCATAGTTGTTGATGCTTAAACATGAATTTAAAAAAAAAATATAATAAATAAGTACCTATTTGATTTTATGAAAATTACGTATACATACTTCAGCGTCTGGGAAAGAAACAAAAATTGGTTCACTAGGATATACGTTCTGTTCACACCATGTTTTATAAGTTTTATTGTATGTATCCACTTTGATGAGCTAATTAAAAAAATTATAAAATTATATAGCATATTATGTAATTTCTTTATAAAGAACTTATTTTGTATTTTACTAGTAAGGCTCGGAAATTATAGGAGTTAAAAAAGAAATAATATGCATGTAAATATGTATAAAAAACTGTCTATAATATGAACTTTTTTTATATACATTATATATATTCATAAAAGTTTAAATTTCAACAAGAAAAACC